>NW_006773166.1:982582-987775 GCF_000442215.2 Lipotes vexillifer | reverse complement strand
AAAAAAAAAAAAAAAAAAAAAAAAGACGTTAGGAAAAGTCCTAAGTATTGTGTTTAGTATACTAGTCTGGTTTTAGTATTGGTGTAGTATAAATATTGAAACTCAAGTCCAAATTCCCTAACATGATATATAAATAGGCTCTTATACACAGATATACCATTTCTACCACCCCCTAATATACAACTAATTACAGACACACCCCAACTCCAGCCAGGGGGTACCGGACATAAATGCCCACAGGGTGGAAAATGTCATTAAGTAAGAAAACTCTGGCAAGGGGTCAGCCTATCTTTTATCTTCCATTGTTGATTTAGACATGGATTAAAGCTCTCAATAATAATAAAAGTCAACATTTATAATGATTAAGAAGAATATCATCTTGTTATATATCCAAGAATATGTTTGTGGGAAGGCATAAAATTTGCCAAGTGTAAAAATCAGTTGGAAAATCTGTATAGACTCACCCATCTTAATTATTGCATTTCAACCCTCTGGTTTTGTTTTAACGTATGTCTGTGGCCATTTCTGGTTCTGCACAGAGGGTAGTGCCCTCTCAGATGATGCTTCCAGAACCAAAGGATACTTAGCAAGTGATGGGGAAGTACATCACATGGTTGACCTTCATACATTTGCCTATGTTCTTCTGAGGGTGTTGTGCATTTTATGTCCCAGTTCCCCATCCCAGCCACTCCAATCTTTTACAGACTGCCTTCCAACCAACCTGATTTGTAATTAGCTGGGAGAAATTCTAAAAGAATCTCGTCTTTGGATTACCCTCTTTTAGAGGAAAACTGTGGCTCTTCCTCCTGCTGATAGAAAGGGAATCAGCCTTATGTAGCGGATAACATCGTGGAAAAGTATAATTTGACATGTACAGGTGTAATGACTTTCAGTGTTGTGTTAAAATGGATTTTTAAAAAATTTCCAAACCTCTAAACTCAAAACATTCTAAATCATGACAAAATAAAGCCAAAATCAAATCAGGTTAATATAAAAACAAAACCTACTTAAGATCCAGATTTGTTATGTCAGAATTTAAGGAGAAAAACAGTAGAAGGAAGAAGAACTAGAATCCTGGTTCCTGTGGAACAAAAAGCACATTCATAGAAATACAAGATGAAAAGGCAGAGGGCTATGTACCAGATGAAGGAACAAGATCAAAACCCTAGAAAAACAACTAAATGAAGTGGAGATAGGCAACCTTCCAGAAAAAGAATTCAGAATAATGATAGTGAAGATGATCCAGGACCTCAGAAAAAGAATGGAGGCAAAGATTGAGAAGATTCAAGAAATGTTTAACAAAGACCAATTAAAGGACAAATACCTAGAAGAATTAAAGAACAAACAGAGATGAACAATACAATATCTGAAATGAAAAATACACCAGAAGCAATCAATAGCAGAATAATTGAGGCAGAAGAATGGATAAGTGACCTGGAAGACAGAATGGTGGAATTCACTGCCACAAGCAGAATAAAGAAAAAAGAATGAAAAGAAATGAAGACAGCATAAGAGACCTCTGGGACAACATTAAACGCAACAACATTCGCATTATAGGGGTCCCAGAAGGAGAAGAGAGAGAGAAGGGACCCGAGAAAATATTTGAAGAGATTATAGTCAAAAACTTCCCTAACATGGGAAAGGAAACAGCCACCGAAGTCCAGGAAGCACAGAGAGTCCCAGGCAGGATAAACCCAAGGAGAAACACGCTGAGACACATAGTAATCAAATTGACAAAAATTAAAGAAACTCCCACAATGTTAACAGCTGATTTCTCAGCAGAAGCTCTGCAAGCCAGAAGGAAGTGGCATGATATATTTAAAGTGATGAAAGGGAAGAACCTACAACCAAGATTCCTCTACCTGGCGAGGATCTCATTCAGATTCGATGGAGAAATCAAAAGTTTTACAGACAAGCAAAAGCTAAGAGAATTCAGCACCAACAAACCAGCTCTACAACAAATGATAAAGGAATTTCTCTAAGTGGGAAACACAAGAGAAGAAAACGACCTACAAAAACAAACCCATAACAATTAAGAAAATGGTAATAGGAACGTACATATCGATAATTACCTTAAAAAAGAAAGAAATCATAAAGATCAGAGCAGAAATAAATGAAACAGAAACAAAGAAAACAACAGCAAAGATCAATAAAACTAAAGGTGGTTCTTTGAGAAGATAAACACATTGATAAACCATTAACCAGACTCATCAAGAAAGAGAGGGAGAGGACTCAAATCAGTAAAATTAGAAATGAAAAAGGAGAAGTTACAACAGACACTGCAGAAATACAAAGCATCCTAAGAGCCTACTACAAGCAACTCTATGCCAAAAAAATGGACAATCTGGAAGAAATGGACAAATTCTTAGAAAGGTATAACCTTCCAAGACTGAACCAGGAAGAAACAAAATAGGAACAGACCAATCACAAGTAATGAAATTGAAACTGTGATTAAAAATCTTCCAACAAACAAAAGTCCAGGACCAGATGGCTTCACAGGTGAATTCTATCAAATATTTAGAGAAGAGCTAACACCCATCCTTCTCAAACTCTTCCAAAAAATGGCAGAGGAAGGAACACTACCAAACGCATTCTATGAGGCCACCATCACCCCAATACCAAAACCAGACAAAGATACTACAAAAAAAGAAAATTACAGACCAATATCACTGATGAATATACATGCAAAAATCCTCAACAAAATACTAGCAAACAGAATGCAACAACACATTAAAAGATCATACGCCATGATCAAGTGGGATATATCCCAGTGATGCAAGGATTCTTCAATATACGCAAATCAATCAATGTGATACACCATATTAACAAATTGAAGAATAAAAACCATATGATCGTCCCAACAGATGCAGAAAAAACTTTTGACAAAATTCAACACCCATTTATGATAAAAACTCTCCAGAAAGTGGGCATAGAGGGAACCTACCTCAACATAATGAAGGCCATATATGACAAACCCACAGCAAACATCATTCTCAGTGGTGAAAAACTGAAAGCATTTCCTCTAAGATCAGGAACAAGACAAGGCTGTCCACTCTCACCACTATTATTCAACATAGTTTTGGAAGTCCTAGCCACGGCAATCAGAGAAGAAAAAGAAATAAGAGGAATACAAATTGCAAAAGAAGAAGTAAAACTGTCACTGTTTGCAGATGACATGATACTATACATAGAGAATCCTAAAGATGCCACCAGAAAGCTACAAGATCTAATCAATGAATTTGGTAAAGTTGCAGGATACAAAATTAATGCACAGAAATCTCTGGCATTCCTATACACTTAGTGATGAAAAATCTGAAAGAGAAATTAAGGAAACACTCCCATTTACCATTGCAACAAAAAGAATAAAATGCCTAGGAATAAACATACCTAAGGAGGTAAGAGACCTGTACTCAGAAAACTATAAGACACTGATGAAAGAAATCAAAGATGACACAAACATATAGAGAGATATACCATGTTCTTGGATTGGAAGAATCAATATTGTGAAAATGACTCTACTACCCAAAGCAATCTACAGATTCAATGCAATCCCCATCAAATTACCAATGGCATTTTTTACAGGACTAGAACAAAAAATCTTAAAATGTGTATGGAGACACTAAAGACCCCAAAAGGCCAAAGCAGTCTTGAGGGAAAAACAACGGAGCTGGAGGAATCAGACTCCCTGACTTCAGACTATACTACAAAGCTATAGTAATCAAGACAATATGGTACTGGCACAAAAACAGAAATATAAATCAATGGAACAGGATAGAAATCCCAGAGATTAACCCATGCACCTATGGTCAACTAATCTATGACAAAGGAGGCAAGGATATACAATGGAGAAAAGACAGTCTCTTCAATAAGTGGTGCTGGGAAAACTGGACAGCTACATGTAAAAGAATGAAATTAGAACATTCTCTAACACCATACACAAAAATAAACTCAAAATGGATTAGAGACCTAAATGTAAGACCAGACACTATAAAACTCTTAGAGGAAAACATAGGAAGAACACTCTTTGACATAAATCACAGCAAGATCTTTTTTGATCCACCTCCTAGAGTAATGGAAATAAAAACAAAAATAAACAAATGGGACCTAATGAAACTTCAAAGCTTTTGCAAAGCAAAGGAAACTACAAATGAGACGAAAAGACAACCCTGAGAAGGGGAGAAAATATTTGCAAATGCATCAACAGGCAAAGGATTAATCTCCAAAATATTTAAATACCTCATGCAGCTTAATATTAGAAAAGCAAACATCCCAATCAAAAAATGGGCAGAAGGGGCTTCCCTGGTGGCGTAGTGGTTGAGAGTCTCCCTGCTGATGCAGGGGACACAGGTTTGTGCCCCGGTCTGGGAAGACCCCACATGGCACGGAGCGGCTGGGCCCATGAGCCATGGCCGCTGAGCCTGCGCGTCCGGAGCCTGTGCTCCACAACAGGAGAGGCCACAACAGTGAGAGGCCCACATACAGCAAAAAAAAAAAAAAAAAAAAAAAATGGGCAGAAGACCTAAATAGACATTTCTCCAAAGAAGACATACAGATGGCCAAGAAGCACATGAAAAACTGCTCAACATCACTAATTATTCGAGAAATGCAAATCAAAACTACAATGAGATATCATCTCACACCAGTTAGAATGGGCTTCATCAGAAAATCTGCAAACAGCAAATGCTGGAGAGGGTGTAGAGAAAAAGGAATTCTCTTGCACTGATGGTGGGAATGTAAATTGATACAGCCACTCTGGAGAACAGTATGGAGGTTCCTTAAAAAACTAAAAATAGAATTACCATATGACCCAGCAGTCCCACTACTGGGCATATACCCTGAGAAAACCATAATTCAAAAAGACACATGCACCCCAATGTTCATTGCAGCCCTGTTTACAATAACCAGGTCATGAAAGCACCTAAATGCCCATCGACAGATGAATGGATAAAGAAATGTGGTACATATATACAATGGAATATTACTCAGCCATAAAAAGGAACGAAATTGGGTCATTTGTAGAGATGTGGATGGATCTAGAGACTGTCATACAGAGTGAAGTAAGTCAGAAAGAGAAAAATATCGTATACTAACACATATATGTGGAACCTAGAAAAATGGTACAGATGAACCAGTTTGCAGGGCAGAAATAGAGACACAGACGTAGAGAACAAACATATGGACACATAATGGGGG
>NW_006773166.1:978042-982551 GCF_000442215.2 Lipotes vexillifer | reverse complement strand
GGGGTGGTGGTGGTGGGATGAACTGGGAGATTGGGATTGACATGTATACACTGATGTGTATAAGATGGATGACTAATAAGGACCTGCTGTATAAAAAAATAAATTAAAAAAAAATTAAGGAGAGTGTCAGCATGGATTGAAATTTAAAGGCTGAAATAACTTTCCAGCCCGTGGAATTGTCCTTTTGTAAATGTAAGATGCCTGCAAAGGAAGTAGAAGATACTGTTCTTTTCTTTTGCTCATTGTCCTAGGAGGTGGATCTCAGCACGTCTCTCCCGTAGCCCTGGCTATTTTGAAGAGATTGCTGCCAGGACAGTCACTTAGCACAAATGTGCAGGCCTACTTTCCATCCTTAGCAGAGGTACTTTCCATTAAGCTATGCTTTTTGAGATATCATTGACATTAATGGTTAAAACCAACCTTCATGGAGCTGTTGCTGTGAGAAAGACATTATGCTTATGTTGCCAACTCATAGTCTAAGATAGGATTTTGGGAGGTGGTTTTAAACCATATTCTCTTTAATTCAGTTGAAATCAGGGTGAGAAGAAGTGCTTAACTCCTAATCACATAGAAACCCACATCCAGCCTGTTTGGCTGCTTGGGTAAAGGGAGTGAGACCACAATGACTTGAAAAAAGCCTGTCAGAGATTTTTGTTTCGTTTTATTTCTGTTCTTCAAACCTCATAATAGGGGTGTGGACAAAATATGTCCGAGTCATCCAAATGGTTTAGCTGTAACCTTAGATAAGGGTTGGAGTGGGGGAAGGAAAGCAATAGATTATGTGGCTGTAGCTACTGAAAGAATATTTGCAAAAATTCTGTGGATTGGTCCATGGAATTTGGAAGCAATTGCCTAGCATGCTTCTTTTCAGAAGCTCAGGCACCCATTATGAGGAGTCTGGCATTCCCTGAAAAAATTCTTGCTTTTATTTTTCCTGTAGCCTCCTCTTTATTTTGTCAAACAGTGTGTGTGTGTGTGTGTGTGTGTGTGTGTTTTGAGGGCGAAGTGCCATGTTAGCAGACCCTTGAGATGTCGCTGTACTTTCTCTTGTCTCCAGCTCTACTGGAATGAGCAAAATTGACAACCTCTAGATACCCAGAAGGAGCCTTGAGATCCCATAGAGTGAAATACATATTGTGGCTAATTTTACTTATGAGGAAGATAACTAAGAGATTTCTTAAATGCTGAAATAGAGTATCATCTCTTGTTTTCCAAAGCAAGGTGCACAGATCCCAATAGCAACATTGTTTCTACCATGCATGTCCCAGCAGGAAAAGGAGAAGAGAGGGAACACCTGCTATGTATCAGGCTTTTAACCTATTATCTTGGTTAATTTCAGTGACTAAGAAAACTGTGTCTACTAAATTGAAACAAAAACTACAAAGCTTAGAGTTTCTTTAGTGGCACTGGTGAGTCTTCTCAGAGAATGATCGAAAGAGCTCTTGATTTCTTACATCAGGGACTAGGAATAAGCTCTGGATGGGCAATCTGCGGTTTTGGGGTCATTTTGATGCTCTCTGGAGGAAGAGTCAGGCACGGAGTGCTTTGAGGTTCCCACTACTCACCGCTTACCGCATATTGAGGGTGAGAATTTCCTGAATCCCTGACTGACATCACTGTTGCTGGCCTCTTGCTCTCCACCCCATCAGCCTGGGCAGACTTTTGTCCCAAAGAACCTTATATGATTATAAATCATCTATCACTGGTAACTAGACCATCCACTGCACCCACTCATCCTAATGCTTTCATTTCTGCCTCAGTACTGTGTTTTACTCCCATTTACTGATACCACCATCTTAACAAGAGTAAGACATAAATTATAGGAGTTGGGAGGGCTTGAGCCCTCATCAGAACAAATGGAGGGGTGAGAAAGGGATACAGTTTTCACCAATGACCTGGATTGAATCTCCAGGTATTACTTAGGTATTTAATTTTTATTCTTATTTTTTAAAATGTTGTGTGAGAGAATGCCAAAACACCAACCATCGTAGCCTCTTCAGTACTGTACCTGCATTAGCCAGAGGGAAGCCTACATCCTCAGAAGACAGTTGAAATTGGGAGAAAAAAGTCAGCCTCTAAAGTTTCCCCAAGTTTCGATTGATTCAACTATAGATTTTTAAAATTCTCTGTTTCATTTTGGAATTTTTCCCTCTGCGTTTTGGGGGTTTTTTTTTTTTTTTTTGCAGTATGCGGGCCTCTCACTGTTGTGGCCTCTCCCGTTGCGGAGCACAGGCTCCGGACGCACAGGCTCAGCGGCCATGGCTCACGGGCCCAGCTGCTCCGCGGCACGTGGGATCTTCCTGGACCGGGGCACAAACCCGTGTCCCCTGCATCGGCAGGCGGACTCTCAACCACTGCGCCACCAGGGAAGTCCCGTTTTGGGGTTTTGATGTGAAATATTTTCTTTTGAATTCAGGGAACCACTTCCTAAAGATGGAAAAGTTAAATATGTTTCTTTTCTTTCCCATTGAAAATATAAACTGCATTCATTTATTCAACAAATATTTACTGAGTGCTATGTGCCAGACACTGTTTTAGGGGCCTAGAATACATCAGTGAACAAAAAGAGAAAAACATTCTTTCCTTTTGTAGAGCTTACATTCTGGTGGGGGGGGGGCGATAAAAAAAGTAAACATTACAAGTAGTTCACTTTTATAATATGTTATATGGTGATGAGCGCTATAGAAAAAGACAAAGCATATCAGGTTAAGTGGATAGGAATGCTAGGTAGGAGGAGAAGTAGACATTTGATCCAAAGATGAGGGATTTAGCCATGTAGACATCTGGGGGAGACATGGCCAGCACATCTGGAGCAGAGTGAAGAAGGGGGGCAGTTTACTACTGGGCGAGCATGTAGGGTCTATATGGCCATTGAAGGGACTTCAGCTTTCACTCTGAGTTGACATGGGGAGCTATCACAGAGTCTTGAACAGATGACTAGTGTGAGTTAATATGAGATGCTTGCTTTGGCTTCTGTGATCTTAATGTACCAAAACCAGTGTTCTTGCCCCATGGTTCCAGTTTTCTATGTGCAATTATGTCATTAGATCAAACAGATCTCACTGACTTTGGCACTGAGCCATTGCTGTACATTCCTGATGAGATGTCGGAGTATCTAGGTCCACCTACTGTTCACTCTGAAATTTGTTATGGCAAGTTTTCTTGGTAAAATGCAACAGTGTATGGTGCCTAGGAAAAGGACAGTGGAAAGGCAATACGTTTTCCCCCTGAGCCCAGGGTTTGATTACTTTTGTCATTATTTCCAGCCGACACAGCCACAAACGTAATTAGTGGTTTTATAGTTATGTGCGTTCATTGTCTGAAGCCTCATTGCCCCATAACTCATAAATGTGCCTTGCCATCTTTCTTTGACTCTCTTAAAGAATGCACCTACCCACCACCTACATAATGAAAGAAGCCACAAGCCCCAGCCTTGTATTGATTTGTAAGAAAAGAGAAGCTATCACTTGCTGTTCTCACTAAGCTGGAAACAGACACCACATTTTATATGCTACTCTGTTTCATTTGTAGATCTACATAGTAAATCCATTAATTTATCTGTCTATTCGTCCGTTCATCCATTCACCCATCATCTGCCCATCCATCCATCCATCTGTCCAATTTCTATTCATTGAATGACTACTTTGTGCCAGGTACCGTACTGGGAGGCAGTATATTTCATGGTTAGATGCGTGGACTGTAGCCGCAAACTGCCTGGAGTTGAATCCTGGCCATGGCTTTAGCCATGGGACTTGGGTAAGTTATATTGTTTGAGCTTCAGTTTCCTCATCTGTAGGATGAGAACAACAACCAAAGATACATCACAGAGTTGTTATTAGAATCACAAAGTTAATTGATCCAAGGCCCTTTCCTTTTGTCCTGGAGGAACAGTTTTATTTGAGTCTGCATTTAATCTTCTCTTCTGTCACTTTTCATCAGTTCACTCCTCACCAGTTCATCCAGCAGCCTATCAAGACCCCCACATGTGTTACGTGTTAAGGAGAGATGTTTTTGTGAGAAATGGGAGGTAGAGATGCATCCCTAGTGCCTAGCATAGTGCTTGGCACATGCACCATATCCGCTTACACTTCATGGAACAAATGCACGTCCCTGTCCTTGAGGAGTGTTCAGTGTGTCTGCACAAGGCCAGTGCCAGATGGGAGTGTCACTGCGGCAGCCAGCCAAGGACAGGGAGCAGAGCAGGAACAACTGAGCACAGGCAGAAGGAGATGATCCTCCAGCTGCTTCCACTGGCCTGGAAATGTAAAGCGATTTCTTCCTGGGATTGGCTCTTTTGTTCTGTGGCGTGATTTGTCTTTGTGTCAATGACTTGTCTGACATTTCTAGGACTCTGTCCTAATACATGGTCCAGACAGGTGGGGATCCCAGTGGCGAACAACGTATGTCTCTGTGTATATTCCAGAAAGAGTTTAACCTTGGACAAACAGGGCTAGTTTTTTTGTTTGTTTGTTTTTACTTCAGGAATGTTTGATATTAGCTCTGGGTCAT
>NW_006773166.1:968916-978032 GCF_000442215.2 Lipotes vexillifer | reverse complement strand
TCCTGCTCACACCTGATTGGCGTAAGGGTAGTAAGCACTTGGCTTACAGGACCTGTAGCTTTGCAAGATACAGGGGTGGCGCTTACATTTAAACTTGCTGTGACCCATCTTAGTGCAAAGGCATGGGAAAGCCTCTAGAAAAATGTCACATTTAAGGTGATAATCACATGGTGACTTCAGCACCTGTGTGGATTAAATAGAGGGAGACTCTGGAGCCAGATTGCCTGGGTTCAAATCATGGCTCTGTTTTTTATTGGTCATATAAATTTGGGCATTGTTATTAGCTTCTCTGTGCCTTGTTTTTTTGTTGTTGTAAAATGGTCTTTTAATAATTATAAACTACCTCATTGGATAGTTGAGAGGATTGAATGAGATATTTTTAAAGTACTTAAGTTCTCGGCTTATAAGAAATATTCAGTAAATGTTTGCTATTATTTCTCTTCCTCCTCCTTACCCCCTTTTCTTCTTCTTTTAGCACTACCACTATTACTATTTAGAATAATGTCATTATGAAGATTCAGTTAGATAATATTTGTGTAGGTAGGTCACTGCCCAGCACAGTGCGTGACACAGATAAGCAATCAACAAATGTTAGTTTCCTTTCATAGGGGCCTCTCAAGTCTGTCCTTATTCTCTCAGGGATATTCTCATCATTCTCACCAAACCTAATGCAGAATATTCACATTTCTGGTGCAAAGAAGAATCTTAATTCAACTGAATAACTAGGCCTCTCTTGTCTTCCCACTGCTCCCTGTGATAGAACACAGAACGGGTACCTGTTCATAACTCTTTGTGATTTTGTGTTGAATGAAAATTGTGACTGTCTGCTATCTTTTGTTATCTTTTGCTGTTTCACACGTTACCACAAACTTAGCAGGTTAAAACATCACCCATTTATTCTCTCACAGTTTCTGAGAGTCAGGATTCTGGGCACAGCTTGACTAGGTCCTTTGCTTAGGGTCTCTCACAGGTTGAAACCAAGGTTTCTGCCAGGACTGGGGTCTCACCTGAAGGCTCAATTGGAGAAGGATCTACTTCCAAGCTCACAGGGTTGTTGGAACAATTCTATTTCTGCAGTGTTGTTGGATTGAAGGTCTCAGTTCCTAGTGGCTGTCAGCTGGAGTCTGTTCTCAGTTCCTTGCTATGTGGGTTTCCCTGCCAGCCATGGCAGTTTGCTTTATCAAAGCCAGCAAAAGGTTGGGAGGCAGGGCAGGAGGGATGTGGGGAGAGGTTGAGAGAGAGAGAGAGGCAGCAGCAAGATGGAAGTTGCAATCTTGCATAATCACGGAAGTGACATCCCAATACCTTTGCCATACTCTGTTAGTTAGAAGTAAGTACCCAGTTCCACCCACACTCAAAAGGAGGCCATTACACAAGGGCATAAATACTAGGCGGTGGGGACCATTGGGGGCCATCTTTGTCTGCCACAGCATGCCTGACCTCTTGGTTGTCTTTCACATTCTTTTTTTTTTTTTTTTTTTTTGGGTACGCGGGCCCCTCCCTGTTGTGGCCTCTACCGTTGCAGAGAACAGGCTCCGGACGCGCAGGCTCAGTGGCCATGGCTCACAGGCCCAGATGCTCCATGGCATGTGGGATCCTCTCTCACTGTTGTGGCCTCTCCCGTTGCGGAGCACAGGCTCCGGACACGCAGGCTCAGCGGCCATGGCTCACGGGCCCAGCCGCTCCGCGGCATGTGGGATCTTCCCGGACCGGGGCACGAACCCTTGTCCCCTGCATCGGCAGGCAGACTCTCAACCACTGCGCCACCAGGGAAGCCCCACATTCTTTATTTTGCTTAACTTTAGGTTTATTTTCAACCTCAGTCCACAGAATCCAGTTTATCAGAGCAAGTCTAAGTGGTATAGCTGCCCTTCAGTTTTCCAGCAGAATTCTGGAAGCTTTGTTCTCCAGAAACTTAAGAGTTTTGCTATCCTTTTTCTCCCTGTAAATAGAAATTTATGTTTCCATTAATGAACATTGCAATTTCAGGGGCGCTTTGTTTTCCTTCTGATTGATCGTCATTGGGCGGTCACTCCTAACAAAGAGAACAGTTTTAAGTTTCTTTTCCTCCTTTGTCTCTCCGTTAAGCGGTTAATGATCTGGAAGCAAGTACTTGGAGGTGCTGGGAGAGCTCCTATTTAAAGGCGCACTTTATAAAGAGAAGCTGCCATCTACAGTGATAAAGTAAGGATGGTTAACACTAATTTATCTATGTAAATCTGGATATTTGGACCTCCAGTTTGTTTTTTCCACACAAATGGATGAGCTGAGAGGAAAGTACAGGCTAGTACTATGAGCATCTGACTGTGAAAGGCTTTCTCTACCTTCTCTTAGGATTCTAAGGGAAGACAAGCAATATAGGAACATGGTTGCAGGTTGATACAGGCACAAGAAAAAGCTCCCTGATAATTGTTTCCATTCACATGGTTCTAATCAGTACTATTTAGACTGAAATAGGGAGTCCTTTAATTTATTCACTCCTTTAATGTATTCATCGAATATTCTTGGGCATTTTCTATGACCCAGCTACTGTGCTAGGTGATGGAGTTACAATTATATATATTCCCAGACTTCAAAGATTTATTTGCTCAAACATTATCCTCCAAATCTTTACTGTTTTCTTTCTACCATTAATGGGAGTAGGTAGCTATTTTCCTCCTTCTTAGGGGCTAGAGAATACAGGCAAAGGCAGATGATCAAGCCTCTTATATTGCCCCACTGCCAGTTTATTCTCCCTCCCTTTCTTTACCTTACTACATAGCACTTCTACGGAGGCAGTATATATTAGTTATCTATGGCTGCATGATAGATTAACCCAGAATTTAGCAGCTGAAAACAGCATTTCTTTTTTTTTTTTTTTTTTTTTTTTTTTTTTTTTTTTTTTTTTTTTTTTTTTTTTTTTTTTTTTTTTTTTTTTTTTTTTTTTTTTTTTTTTTTTTGCAGTACACGGGCCTCACACTGTTGTGGCCTCTCCCGTTGCGGAGCACAGGCTCCGGATGCGCAGGCCCAGCGGCCATGGCCCACGGGCCCAGCCGCTCCGTGGTGCATGGGATCCTCTCGGACCGGGGCACGAACGCATGTCCCTTGCATTGGCAGGCGGACTCTCAACCACTGCGCCACCAGGGAAGCCCTATTTCTTATGTCACAGTTTCTGTGAGTTAGGAACCCAGGCATGCCTTAGCTGGGTCCTCTGGCTCAGTTAATCAAAGTGGGGCTGCAGTCATCTCAAAGGTCTACTGGGGAAAGAGCTGCTTCTAAACTCACTCATATAGCTGGTGGCAGGATTTAGTTCCTTGCAAGTTGTTGGACTGCAGGTCTCATTCCTCATTGGCTCTTGGCCAGAGGCTTCCCTCATTGCCTTGCCACACAGACCTCTCTATAGGGCAGCTCATGACATGGCAGCTTGCTTTATCTGAGAGCAAGTGACAAGAGCCAGAGAGTGTGAACAAGACCAGAGCTACAGTCTTTTGTAACATAAACTAGGAAGTCACATCCCATGACTTTTGTGTATTCTGTTCATTAAAAGCAGTTCACCAGAACTAAAAAAGTGGAGACAATTACACTTGGGCATAAATACTAGGAAGCAAGGATCCTTGGGAGCCATTTGAGAACTTGTCATCTGTGGACAGAGTGATATTTTAATTCTAGAAGATAGTTGTTATGAGAAGCTTGAGACATAATGAATTACCTATCAGCTACCCCTTGCCCATCCAGAGCTGTCAGCCCTTTTCATATTTTCTGTCTGAGCACATAGAGAGACAGACAGACAGACAGACATGGGATTGGGAATGAGAGGCCAAAAGAAATAATATTATTTTTTACAAAGAATTATCAAATATTAAATCTGGAAAGGACATTAGAGGGCCTTATGCAAATTAAGAAACAGTGGCCTAGTTATCTTTTGTGTAACCCCACACTGGATCTCCAAGGAGATTCACAGAGGCCCAGAGACGTTTTCCCAAAGATGACCTCCTTCTTCCAGTCCCTGCCAGAGCCTCATGGGAGGTCACGTGACCAGTGTTTACCATCTACTTCCCCCAGCACAGAAACACCTGCCACACTGAAAGTCTCACTCCGGAACCTTGTCATCTGCATGCTACCTGTCTAGCAATGCCTTTGTTACATAGGTTGATTCTTCTTTTTGCCTAGAAAAGAAATCTTGTTTAGGATAAGTATTAGTTTTATAATTAACACATCTGCCATGCTTAGGTCAATAAATTTCATCACTCATCTGCAGGGCTGACTTCCTTCTGGAAACCACTAGATCTGGGGCTGCAGGCTGAGCATGCTGCGTAATATAGCTGCAAGTCTGCTTACAGAACAGAGTCCAATAGTCTATGAATACTCTTTTCTGTATTTGAATAACAATAGCTGAAAAATTCATAAGGGCTTGATCAAAGAATTTTACATTTGCTATTTCCTTTTTTTTTTTTTTTTTTGGGGGGGGAACAGCAGCCCGCCTGTCAAAAATATCAGCTTTTACTTTCTGTTTGCAATCTAAATGGACCCAACTGTTCCTCAGCTACTTTGATATGACGTTAGCCACTTAGGGCAGTTGCAAGAAATGGTACCTGAGGGTTAAAATCTCTTGCCTCTCCATTTGTTTTGTGATACTGTTGGAAATCTTGAACTAATCACACAGAAAAGAGGAGGCAGAGGATAAATGGCTACAGCATGTTTGGAGAGGGAGTAATAATGGTTGGCTGCTCCTAAGAACTCTCTTCCATGGCCTGACACCCTGAGTCTCTGTCCAGTGTAAATCTGAGTAACTTATAAACTCTCTGTATATTTGTGAGGGAGCTCTCTTTTTGTACCAGACAATATCTAAGAATAAATGATATACTAAAGGAGCTGTAGTTACTTGGGAAGGGAGCGGCGCCATTTTATTTTATACTTAATGTCGCTGGCAGAAATGTGAGGATGTTACCAATGTAAGATTGGTAACTTATCGGCTCTTACCTGGCTTAGTGACATTATTTGCAGTCTGTTTATTTAGTTTATGGAAAGTCTTGGCATATTAAAATGGTACCTTCAGGGGACTTCCCTGGTGGTCCAGTGGGTAAGACTCTGCATTCCCTGTGCAGGGGGCCCAGTTTCAATCCCTGGTCGGGGAACTAGATCCTGAACTAGATCCCACAAATAAGAAGTCCTCATGCCACAACTAAAGAGCCCACGTGCTGCAACTAAAAAGCTCCTGAATGCTGTAATGAAGATCCCGCATGCCGCAGCTAAGACCAGGAGCAGCCTAAATAAATACATAAAATAAAATACTACCTGCAGGCAAAATACTAAATTATTTGTTCACGCTTAGGTTATTTTTTTTTAAAGCCACTCTTAGAAATGATAAAATTTTAAAAAAAGAAAAAAAAAAGAAAGCTTGATTGATAACAGAATGGTGGGATATGTGGCCAGATGCAAATCAAAAAGGCTAGAAGAAAAGGTAGCAGTTAGCAGGTGGGTATCCCAGAAGCCAGCAGGTCCTTACATTGCAGTAGACAGAGGCCCAGGAGAAAACAGATGATTGGTCTCAGGGACATCTGGCAGGGATCTAGGATGTGGGATGGGATGTCAGTCTTTGGGAGGATCAGTGTAGAGCAGGCCTGTATCAACAACTTGAGGTCAGGGCAAGATAGGGAAGAACGATGAGATCTGAGATACAAGGGCTTAGGCAGGTCAGGACCACAGTCAGCAAGACCAGGATTAAGTCTCATGGGCTTTGAACTTTTTTTTCCTCCCTGACCAGAGGCAAGGCTGGTCTCAGGGCCTGAGACACTTGCTTGAATTTGGGTTTTATGTGACACCAAACAAAAGGAGGTGCATTATTCTAGAGTCACCGTATGTCCTAGTTTCTCTAGGATGGGCCCACTTTATACTTGTTCCAGTATAGTAATTAATAATGCTCCCATTTCATGTAAAAGTGACTGGTTTGGTCATTTTTAATGATAAATGGAAGGTCACACGGTTATGCTAATCATTTCCCAAAATGTGTTCCATAGAAAATCTGTTTTGTAAACTGTTACACAGAAGCCACAAAAGCAGAATTCTCTGGTCATGTAAGTATGGAAAAACTGGCATTAACTGGAGTTAAATAGGATTATTCACTGCAGGACTTACCATTGTCTTTAATGTGCTGATGTGGAGTGTAAATCTCCAAGAAGGGGAGAGAGTTCTTAGTTTCCCATCCTAAGTTGATCTGTTGGCACACTTTGGTACCCCCAAGACTACTATTCTATAGGGACATACTTTGGGGAACTTTAGTTAATTGAATATGGGGTCATAGAAGGAAGTAAGTTATCACCCTTCATGTACTAGGGTAGTCAGCAAAGTCAGCAGCCATCTGTTAAATAAATAATTACTTGAGAGAACAAGTGTATACTGTGCCACAGTCTTCTAGTTTGCTGATTATTCACTAACATGAGCAGCATTATATGTTATCTGTGACCAGCTAGAGTAACAATCTGAAAAATGACTAGTTCTTAAGCCCTGTGGCAAACCCACCTACTAGTTAGGACATGGAAAGGGAGAGAATTTTCTTTGTTTAGCCTTTCACTGCATGGTGTCTTTAAAGGAAAGGTTATTGAAGAGATAATGAATGGGTCAGCAGGTGTGTGTGTGTGTGTATCTCTGTTCATGGGGAGGGGACCTCAGGAAATACATATTTTTAACCAGCATTTCAGATAATTCTGATAAGCGTGGCCCTGAAACCATTTGCTGAGAAACATTTCGTTGTGGGAGTGTTCTGTGGAGGGGTTCTTTTGCTGATAAAACACCATAATGATCCTTTCTTCAATTATGTTGAGTCCATGGATATGCTGAGCTCCTACTACCTGCCACATCCTATGCTATGTGCTTTCTACATGCACGTGCTTACCATTGTATGCTAAATAATCATTCATAATAACCCTGAAATTCAGTATTATTATCCCCAGATGGATGGGGATACAGAAAATGTTTAAAGATGGACCTTTAGGTGGGCCTGATCTCCTCATATGAGGCTGTCCCTTTCAGGCCCCAAGAGAAGGTCTTGACTCTTACACCTACCCCTCACCAACTCCGCAGGATATGGATACACGAGCCAAGACTCCAGTCTGAGTCTTTGCCTTGGGGCTGTTACATAGAACTCATATGGAGCCTTAACAAGTATAAGACTATTCCATTAACAAATAGCATCATATACTGAAACATTTTATCTGTCTGCCTGGTAGAATGGGTCAGTATCAAAGCTAATCCAGGGAGAATGATGAAGCATTGATCTCCTAGGTCTTATCAGGTGGGCAGACTGAAGTCAACCCACACAGAAAAGTTTTCTTGAAATAAGGTAGAGCAAGAAAAGGAGAGATAGGTTTGCTGTGTTTCTGTTACAGTGTTAAAATCCAGACAAGTAGCACAAGCAGCTTTATGTCTTTAGCTGGGCCTAAGAATAATTTTTCATTTAATGTTATTGAAAGACCCAGGCTCCTTGTGATTGTAGCGAGGATTTCAAACTCAAAAGCCTACAGAATCTTAGAACATGTAGAGAATGAGGACTGTCTGCTGTGTGGGGTTTGCACTGGAGACCTGAGGAAGTCATGCCCTTTTTACAGGCGACTGCCCTTTTTAGTGTCATTGGATGAACTGCCTCAGGGAAATGTGGTCATCGTTTTGCCAGAAATTTCTATTTTTAAAGAAAAGTTGAAAATCTGTGTTTTATTTTAGTGTTTCTGATTTTTTGATGTTGCATTTAATTTAAATGTTTAAAGCATTTTATTGGTCAAATAAGACCTATGGACTCCCAGTCAGTGATCTCCATTTTACTGCTATGGAAGGGAGAACCTGTCACTCAAGTAAAGGAACACGATTTTCTGGGTGCCTACAGTGTTTTAGACATTTTATAACACCTCATAAAGTTCTCAAAACAACTCTGTGTTTAGAAATCATCATGCCCATCTTACAGATGAAAGGTTCAGAGAAGTTAAATGACTGCCAAGTTTACACTGCCTACTAGTGGCTAGTGCAGGTCTGAATTCAGGTTGGTTTGACTGCAAAGACCTGCAGACTTGGTGATGCTGTGCCTCCCATCTTCTGGGAGGGGAGACTCCTTCTCAGGGTTATTACATCCCTATTATGGTCACTATTATGGCGTCGAGGGCCATGCCACTGTTCTCCAGAGGTCAGCCCCACTGGTATATGATGCAGATGCTGGACTGGCTCTCCTTTGATTAGCATGAACTATGAGTTAGTCATTGATTACCACCTTTTCTGGGGTTGTCAAGCTTAGATTTATTCCATTTTGTGGAATCACCTTCCATGTCCTTGAAGTCCCTATGTTCAGTCTACATTATCTAGATTCCACATTAGCTAGATATTTCATGTGTGAAATTAAGCTTCCTGAATTGTAACCAAAATGTGGCTATTAGCCTCCAGTTGGAGGTATGTGTGTGTCTATCTACTGATCTGCCAGTTATCTTTAAAATCAAGGTAAATTCTCATTCATTTTATTTTGGGAATTACGTGACACTTCTTGACACACCTTGAATCTCTCTGAGTTGCTACAAAACCAGAACGTGAAGTCGAAGCTGTAATCTGTGCCTGTCACTTGTTGTTGAATCGATTAGGAACTCCTAGAGGATTAGGCTTGCGTCTATATAGTTCGTTTTATACAGAGATGAAAGCTTTCACTGCATTATCTATAATTGGGTGTTTAATAAATGCTTTTTGATGAGGATAACGGTATGGGAATAAAACTCTTGAGATCCAGGGTCTGCCTGGATTTCTTGCCTCATTAGGGGATGAAAGGGTGAATGTGGATGCTTGGGCACATAGGAGTGTGGATCTCATTGTGTGCTCTCCTGGCTTGGAATAGTGGGAAGAGGAAAAACTGGAAGGGTGTGACTAAGAAATTCTGTTGATTTGATCACAACACCAGACTCCATTTGGAATCCGGCAATGCATCTCATAGGCCTCAGATTGCTTGACAAATCACACCAAGATTTACTCACAGTCACTGCCATTATGGTGTGTATTCGCAGGCACACCAGTGCCCAAGAGGAGTGAAGGCAGAGGTTAATGGCTTTCTTTATATTTGCATTATTACTTGAACCCTGGCTTTCGTGGTCAGATGGGTTTTATACGCTCTT
>NW_006773166.1:967961-968906 GCF_000442215.2 Lipotes vexillifer | reverse complement strand
TGGTCAGATTGGTTTTATACGCTCTTCCCATCTAGCTTTCTGAAGTGTTTTCAGATTGTCTATTTTAGGGCTGTTTTACAGTTGCCTCTTCTTATATCTGTTTCGTATGCTAGAGAGTAAGTAAAGAAAATTCAAGATATGAGCTCTACCATGCACACTAAAGTAAATATTAAGTCTTTTGTTGAGCTCTCTAAAGGCTGAATTGTATTTCCTTTTTATCTAAAATGTTAAACAAATGTGGCCAATTTTAACCAGCTGCCCTAAATGTATCAAAGGGCCCTTAGAAGTTTTCTTCTTCACCACCATGGTGAATTCTTTAAGTAAGTTGATTCTGAGCTTTTGCACATCAATGTGAATATACCTACTGGCAGTGAAATGTGCACTTAAAATGTTAAATTCTATGTTTTGTATATTTGACCACAATAAAGAAAATTTTATTTTCAGCGTCTAATCAACCCTCGAGATTGTCAGACTGATCCACAGATCACGGGCAGTATTTGCAGGTAGTACTGTGAGTGTATGGGTAGAGAATATTACTCTATAACACTCAAGTGCAAGACATATCATATTATTTTAGTTTCCCTAAATCAAATTAAATTTGGTTCTGAGCTCTCATCTAGTGGAAGAGTATGTGAAAAAATCAATTGCATTATGTTTGAGGGAACACATTGCCTAGGGTTCTTCAAAAATTTGGGTGAAACTTTCATGAGATCGGGAAAATAGGAGTAGAGGGTTGCATCCTTCCCGTGGGGCCCCGTTGTAATTATTTCTCTATTTGACACATGATGCAGCTCCCCAGTTTGGTCTTTCACTATCTGTCAAGCTCATAGGCCTGCTGGTTACAGAGAGGCTCCTCATAATGGCCCTCTACTGACCACAAACTTGACCAGAGAAACACTTTCTGCTCTTCAGGCTATAGCGCTGGTTCTGTAGGAACCAGCAGGA
>NW_006773166.1:961069-967948 GCF_000442215.2 Lipotes vexillifer | reverse complement strand
CCAGCAGGAATCCCTTCTATCTTGGGCGTTACTTCAAAGGGGACCTGGGTCTCTATTATTCATAGAAATGCACGAATTCATTATCCCTTTTCTAACTCAGGAAAGCCCATCCCCTCTGGTTGGGCTGTCTACTTCCTTAAACCCTAGCACTCCATCAGCCTAAGCTCCCAGACAAACTTCTGTATGAGGGAAGTTGAATTCTGGGTGTCTGCTAACTTTGAGTCTTCTGCTCTAAGTCACAGAAGTTGTTAGTGATCTGGAGAGTAAAGGATCTGAGGCTCAGAACAGGATGGCCTAGGATCTTCTTGGTATGGGGAGGTAAAAATGCTTCTCCGTTTTCTGAATGTCCAAGGCAGCTAGAACAAGAAATGATTATCCACAATTTTTAAAAAAATAATAAAATGAAAACAAATCAGAAAAAGAAAAGAAATGATTATCCAAGCAGTATTTTTGTTTGTTTATTTGTGTTTTTTTGGCTATGCAAGCATTCGTATTAGTAACATAATAGTTGCAAATGTGACTTCAGAGCCAGAAAGCTTGAATTCGAATCTTGGCTCTGCCCCCTCACTGATGACTTTGGGCAAGTTATTTAGTTCCCCATGCTTCGATTTCCTCACCTATAAAATGGAAAGCATGAGAGTATTTTTACCATGAACTTATTGTAAGAAACAAGTACGTTAATATGTGTGAAGTATATGAAAAATTGAGCCTGGCATGTAGGAAGTGCTCAATATGAGGAAGCTATGACAATAACTATTGTTGTTGTTGTTATTATTATTATTATTATTATTATTACATAACATCACCAAAACTGGTCATTCAGTTTTAATCCTCTGGAACTCTTTGCTTAGCTCTAATTTCAACGAATCCAAGAAAGCAGAGAAATACTCTCTACTAAATTTGGTATTGGTTCTGAGATGCTTCCAAAAAATCTTTTGTTAAGGAGTCCCTCCTCGGATATTGAAGATATCCACATATCTCAGAGGAGTGCTATAAATTTATTGTTTTATAAAATTCTCATCTTTTTGCTTTCGGAATTCTAGCTGGACCACAGAAAGAAAATTACTCAAGTGTGTAAGATAATCAAGCCATTTTGAAACTCAGATATGACTTGGAGATTGAGCCAAGCCCTGTCCCTTATTAGATCTGGGTAATTTACTTTTTTTGTTTGATCCCTGGCCTTTAAGTGTTGGTCTCACTTCTTTCCAGGGTTGCTG
This sequence comes from Lipotes vexillifer, assembly GCF_000442215.2. Lineage (NCBI taxonomy): Eukaryota > Metazoa > Chordata > Mammalia > Artiodactyla > Lipotidae > Lipotes > Lipotes vexillifer. The sequence continues at coordinate 966,731 of NW_006773166.1, read as the reverse complement.
TAAGTCTTGCTAAGTTTCAGGTATAATTCCTTGAGATTCTTAGCAAGGAGAGGCCACAACAGGCCAACTGCTATAAGTAACAGTGTCCCATTGTTAGCATTGATTTTTTTTTTCACCCTGATAATAACTTCCAACCTGATGTGACAGCTGGTAAGCACCACATTTTTGCCTTTCCCTATGGTTATGTGTGATTGGTTTGCTTTAGAAAAAAATTGTACTTCTTCCATGGCTTAGGGTCTCATAAATTATGGAAATGTTTTCTTCCTGGCTTGAATGGAGCAGTAAAGCATGTCCCTGACCTGTCACTCCCTCCACACCCCAGTATCTGCTCATCCCCAATGTTTCCTACTCCGATATCACGGAGATGTTTATTGCCTCACTCATCAGAGAGCTAAGAAAATCATCTAACTACAAGGCCAATGCTTACTCATGCTATTCCCAGGATTCAGCGTATGAATATATTGGGTATGTTTTAAACTATAGGCTTATAACCTTTGTGTCATGATTCAGTGGTATGTCTTGATCAGTTTCCTCATCTGTCATCTCTTAGAAAGCATGTAAAAAATTAATCAAAGGAATCTGCTTATATTAGCTAGATTAATGCTAGCTGATTAGTAGATGAACCTTAAAATCTCAGTGGCTTCACAAAATAGATGTTAATTTCCCACTTATATATAAAGCCCAGCTGTAGATAGGCAGTGAGAGATCCAGGCCGATGGAGGCTTGGCCATCTTCAACAAGTGGCTTCAAAGGAATCCCTCGGTGTAGACGTCTATCCACAGATGGAGAGAGAAAGAACTTTTGGTAGTTTTTGTTTGTTTGCTTGTTTTTGTTTGTTTTTGCAAAAAAAAGTCATAGTAAGCAGGTAAGGTGGAACTTCAGATGGAATTATTGTTAACTGTGGTGGAAAAGGAGCTAACAAAGGTGAAACTGACTGCTTTCCTTTTAGCCGTTTATCCTTCATTACTTGGAATCATGGAGTATTAGACTTGGAAAGGGTCTATAAATCAACTTGTTCATTTTTCTACTCCCGGGAGATCTAGTTCTAGAACCCAGGACTTCCAACTCCTAGGCGAGTTAATGTGTTTCTTCCACATAGGACCCAGTTTTGTGAGAGCACCCTGGCATCAGTCACTCTGCTGGGTTTAAATCCTGGCTGTGCCACTTGGGAGCTGAGCAAGTTATATTATCTGCAAAGGGATAATTTTAATAACCTCTTCATTGGGTGGTTGTATTAAATGCACAATGTCTGACACACACTGCATATGAAATAAATATTATCTATCATATTCATACTCTAAATTTTGAAAAATGGTTACAATAATTCTCCACCCTGAATCCAGGCTCTAGGGTTATCTGTTCCCACACTGATTCTGGGCTCGGCCACATGGCTTGCTTTGGCCAATGGGACAATATGAAATGTGATGCAGGAGAGACTTGAAAAATGTCTGGAGACTTGCCATCTCTTGCTTCTCTGGGGGATCCCTGCAACTTCCACCATGTAAATGAGCCCGGGATAGCCTGATGGGTGATGAGGGAGACGAGAACAGAGTGCCCTGCTCTGGAGTCAAACTGTCCAGGTTCCACTGCTGCCCCCACCATATTAATCAGCTCCGTGTGATGTCATACAACTTCTGTACGCCTTAATTATGAGGATCAAAATGCTGTTTATGAGGAGTGTGGCACACAGTAGGTACTTATTAAATGTTAGCCATTGTTGTTGTTATTATTATTATCTGATTTTCCTTTCCTTCTCCCTTTTGACTCTTCCCATTAGTCTAACAGGAAAAGGATCACAAATTGGGGTAGAAGGCCTAGAAAGGAAGGGTGGGTGAGGAGACAGTGACAAATTGAACTTATTTCACCATTCAAATCCTAGCCCACATTTGTATGGTAAATGAGTTTTTAAAGGAATTTACCTAGACAGCCTCATTTAGTATGACAGTTCTATGAGATTCCTGGAATATGCAGTCTACTTGAGAGAGAAAAAGTAAACACATGGGGAGTTAAGTAACAGCTCAGTTACTGAGACTGCAATAACTTTTTGAACTCACTACCTATTGTGTAAAAAAAATTTTTTTTTCAAGTATTTGGGAATCAAATGAGTTGGACTGAAGTGTTTTATTGTGGTCTCCACCATCAGCTAATGGGCCAATAGACCAAATCCATCCCGGCTACTTATATTCAGAATTATCAGTATAATAATTGGTTTAAGATCCTCATAGTTCATTTACTCTCATTCCCTGACATGCATTAGTGGCCCCAGCCCTACTGCCACTGGCTTCAACTGTGAATCAACTTTCCCCGTTTCTCCATATCTAGTCTATTTCCGTAAACCTGGCTTCTTCATTGTTCCTTGTTAGTCTTCCTCAAGGCATGTTCTGTCCTGGGTCAGTTTTCCTTCAATCTATGGCCAAGTTCTTGCTCAGATGTAGGAATGTGCCACTCGTGTGCATCTAAACCAAGCATTATTTCTCAGAATGATACCTGTGTTTCCGCTGTTCTTGATATTCATTTATGGTTTGCAAGGCTAGGGGGAACCAGAGGGTGGCTTTAATAACCAAGTGTCCAGGGTCTCTAGGAGTTCAAGGTCTCTTTAGGAAACAGTTCCAAGACATCAATGGAAGAGATGTCAGAGTAGCATATCACTAACTAACATTTGAGTTATTATTGCTATAAGAGACTAGAGAAAAGTCACTTTGGGTTGGGGGATCAGGGAAGACTTCATAGAGGTTACGAGATTTGAGCTGGGTTATGTTGATAACGAAGTGGAAGATGCCATAACCAAAAGAGTAGTGGTATAAATGCTCAAAGAGTTTTCAGTGGCACAATCAAGTTTCCTACAGGTAGTACAGGAAAGTAGCCCCTTTGCTCTAGGAAATAATTTTGAGAGGAAGCTGGAATTGCCTGGAATGGTTTCTGCATGCCAGTTAACTCACTCACCCAACAGATATCGATTGAGTACCTACTCAATAAATCCCAGGCACTGTTTTAGGCCCCCCAAATTCAGCAATGAACAGGACAGGAAAGGTTCTTTCCTTCATGCTGATTATATCCTAAGTGTGGAGCAAACAAAAATAAGAAGATAATATATATGGTAACGTCAGATAGTCATAGTGTTATGGAACATTAAGGCAAGGGAATGTGATAGAGCATAATTGGAAGAATTAAACACCATTTTAGAGAGAGAGGACAGAGATGGTCACTTGGAGTAGGTGACATTTAAATTGAGATTTGAATGAGCAGTGGGAGCTATTCATGTGAAAGGTCTGGGAGATGAGTATTCCTGGCAGAAGAACAGCTAGCATGAAGGCTCTAAGGTGGGAATGAGCTTGGTAGGGTCAAGGAAAAGCACGTAGAAATGCGATGGGAGATCGGATTATTCTGTAGGCGGCTGGGAAGATATGCCCAGGTCCAGTCCTACTATTGAAGAATCAGAATCTCTGAGGTGGGGTCCAGGCCATGGTCCTTATTAACACCTCTTCAAGTGATTCTAATGGGTAGCCAAGGTTGAGAAGGACTTCATTAGAGAGAAAAGCCAAAAGAAGGGCTTTTTAAAATTTTATGTTTTTAAGCAGGCAGAGGACACTGCGGGATGTGACGGAGAAGGAGCGATGTGGGGAGAGTAATCCTGCAAGAGTATGCTGGGGCTGAAGGGATGATTATCCTTGACCTCGTGGCCACTGGAGTCCAGAGTGTACTGTTCCAAGAGTGAGGTCCCTATGTTCCTAGTTAGTCTCCCTTGACAGTTTGCTGAAATTATTCGTGCCAACGATTGCAGGAGCCAGAGAGTTAAGGTTTGGCTTATTCACTTTCTGCAGATCACAGAGATCCAGTTCTCAGAGCCAGGGGACAAGGCAGCTGATCCTAAGCTGGAAAGACTCCCCCAGGTACCCCCTTCTGCTTGAGGAGGAGCCTGGTGAAAAGCAATTTAAATAATGAGGCTATAGCATAGTTCTACATGCCAGGTTTTTTTTTTTTTTTTCTATAAAGACTAGATGTTGCCTTACATGTTCTGTATAAAAAAGTGGGAGATTTCACTAATAGGAGAACACAGATCCCACAGAGGAAAAGGACTGGCTTCAGGCACAGATGGGGTGTGAGATAGATGGAGAGCTGCCACCAAGGCTGAGAGAGGATGAGAGTCTTACAAGATAGAGTTCAGAAGAGGAGGCTCTTGAGCTTCAAGAAAATGTGAGGGGGGGCGGGAAGAAAGATGGTGTGTGATTACGAGGAATAGGATACAGACAGACTTTGTCCCTTTAAAGTCTTAAATAAGAATATCAAGTGAGGCAGCATAGTCAAGAACGAGGGCTCTAACATCCAAATGGATGAATTCCTTAAACTCTTTAAGCCTTAGTTTCCTCACTTGTAAAATGGGAATAACAGTACCTGAGTCATCAATTGCTGTGAGGATTCACGAGAAATTGCATGTAAAAGGCTTGGCACAATGCCTGGCACTTAGTAAGGGCTCGCTCTATGGTAGCGCTCATTGTAGTGATCATTACTATTGTCAAAATTATCATTTAGCTCTACCTTTAACCAAACTATCATGGAAATTAGGAGTTGGGGATTAGCAAATACACACTACTATATAAAAAATAGGTAATCAACAAGGACCTACTGTATAGGACAGGGAACTCTACTCAATATTCTGTAATAACCTATATGGGAAAAAGAATCTGAAAAAGAATGGATATATGTATATGTATAAATGATTCACTTTGCTGTACACCTGAAACTAACACAACATTGTAAATCAATTATACTCTAACATAAAATAAAATTTAAAAACAGAAATTACCATTTAGTCTTCACCATTAAGTTAAAAATGTCAGGAAGTCAAACTATAGTGCCCAGATATTCAAAGAGAATCAGGATTTAACTAAATTCACATCAAGTAACATTTATCCGGTGTCTACCACGTGCCAGTCACTTGCTTCCCTTGATATACTTTATCCCTTTTAATTGTATGAAACAGAGGAGAAGGAATGGGGCTGGGCAGAGCTGCAGGGGAGAGACTGGCTGTGAAGGCTATAAATGACAAATGTCGGGCACGGTGATCTTTGAGAAAAATTCTAAGTCATCCATGGCTTTGATTGCTATCCTGGGAGTTGATGTAAAAGTTAGATGACCAGTCCTGGAGCCTAGAAAATCTGAAGTGGTTTTAAAGATAATGATGGTACTGGTAAATAGTGATGGGTGACAGGGGGCTTTCAACCATTCGCTTGAGTGTCGGTGGGAAGCAGCAAGGTCAGCAGCTACAGTTACAGTGTAGACTCTGGATCTGTGTGCCTGGAGAGAAAGTTGACCTGAGCTAGTGTAGAAGGTTTGGGGAGAACTTGTGTAAAAAGTGACAATGAGGACTTCCCTGGTGGCGGTCTGTATCTGTGTGCCTGGAGAGAAAGTTGACCTGAGCTAGTGTAGAAGGTTTGGGGAGAACTTGTGTAAAAAGTGACAATGAGGACTTCCCTGGTGGCGGGGGGGTTGAGAGTCTGCCTGCCGGTGCAGGGGACACGGGTTCATGCCCCGGTCCGGGAAGATCCCTGCAGAGCGCGGAGCGGCTGGGCCCGTGAGCCATGGCCGCTGAGCCTGCGCGTCTGGAGCCTGTGCTCCGCAACGGGAGAGGCCACGGCAGTGAGAGGCCTGCCTACCGCCAAAA
>NW_006773166.1:913678-959391 GCF_000442215.2 Lipotes vexillifer | reverse complement strand
CGGGTTCATCCCCCGGTCAGGGAATATCCCACATGCCGCAGAGCAGCTGGGCCCATGAGCCATGGCCGCTGGGCCTGCTCTCTACAGCGGGAGAGGCCACAACAGTGAGAGGCCTGTGCACCGAAAAAAAAAAAAAAAAAAAAGTGACAAGGAGAACCAAATAAGCAGTTGGGTTCTCTGGGTGGATAAAGTAGAATATTGGAAAGAACTGAGTTGAATTTAAGAAATAACTATAATCAGCGGATCATGAAGAGAGGAGTTAGCAAAGGAGAACACAAAAATCTTATCATTACATTATGTACAATAACACTAAACTGGGAATTAGGAAACCTGTGTGCTAGGCTCTGTTATACACAAGAGATTGGTATTATCTAGGCCTCAGATAGGCCTCCTATCTAGGCCTCAGATTCTTCAGTCTGAAAAATAAGGGGATTGGATTAGGTGATGGCTAATCTACCTTTTTGTTTAAAATACTATTATTCTGGGGCTTCCCTGCTGGCGCAGTGGTTGAGAGTCCGCCTGCCGATGCAGGGGACATGGGTTCGTGCCCCCGTCCGGGAGGATCCCACAGGCCGCGGAGCGTCTGGGCCCGTGAGCCATGGCCGCTGAGCCTGCGCGTCCGGAGCCTGTGCTCCGCAACGGGAGAGGCCACAACAGTGAGGGGCCCGCGTACCGCAAAAACAAAACAAAACAAAACTATTATTCTATGGAGTACAGAGAAGCTTAGTGGTATCAAGCTTAAGGCAGCAAGTGAGAAAGTATTTCACCTTCCCAGGTTTTCAGGCCATGTTCAGCTTTGTTTTATTTGCATGTAATTTATAGGGTTTCTTTCTCATGGGGTGAAAGAACATAGACATTGTAGAAATGTTTAAATCAATGTGTGTTTACTGGGGCGCAGGCAATGGCTTCATGACTAGAAGCGAGAAGGGTTATTAGGCTATTTAATATGTTGATTTAAGTAATGCTGTTTTTGTTTGTTTGTTTGTTTGTTTGTTTTTTTGCGGTACGCGGGCCTCTCACTTGTTGTGGCCTCTCCCGTTGCGGAGCACAGGCTCTGGACGCACAGGCTCAGCGGCCATGGCTCACGGACCCAGCCACTCCACGGCATGTGGGATCTTCCCGGACCGGGGAATGAACCCGTGCCCCCTGCGTCGGCAAGCCTGCTCTCAACCACTGTGCCACCGGGGAAGCCCAATGCTGGGTTTTGAACGGTAGTAACCAGGCTCTTACTAGCATATCACATTAGTTTGTGTCCTAACTCTGCCTTTGCCAAGGACATGTGGGTGACTCGAATTTGGTAAAAGAGGGCTGTCTGCTGAGCTACCCCGACTGCTGTTAGAGCACAGGCGCAGAGATGGAATTTTGAGTATACCTGTTTTCCCTGCCAGCATATTTGTCACTGAAACAGACTCCCTACGCACAGTATCAAAAAACTCGTATGTAATCTTCAATTCACATTTTGTTCACCTTTCTCTCCATTGCATTTGTCAAGTTCAGAAAGTAGACTGTCAGCTGCCAGACAGGCTGCTCTTCTTCTTAAGAGATAGGTAAAAACCATTTAGTAATTCATTATCAAAGCTTACAGCTCTCGCAGGGGTTTTGGCCTTCATTTCAATTACTCTATAAAAGCAAGCAGTAAAGAAAGGAAAAGTGCCTGGGACAATTAGATGGGCTCTCCAGTTGTCAAAAATCAAATTTTCACCTCTACCAATGCAAGTTCATATTCTGTTCTTAAGTCATCACAGGGAAACACAAGATGTTCATTGTCAGTTAGACTGTCAAAAAAGCTTGTCCAATATCTGTAAAGTTGTCACATTCCACATATATTCTCACGGTAGAAACCAGAGATCCAACTTCCTGTGCTTAAACTTTCTGACTAGACAAATGGATCCTCTGGGATGATGTCTTAGATGAATATATGAGCTGGAGTTGCAAATAGAGTAATATGCTTTTAAGTTATTGGAACCCAGATAGTATAGAAGATTAATCTATGGAGTATGGAAAAAAGATCTAAAGCATGGTGTCTGCTCGTGAGGCCTTTACACCAAGAACTCCAATGTGATGCCTACAGTGAAGGATATAGGAGGTCAGAAAAGAGGCTGAGTTTCTGAGGAAATGGTAGTTTATCCGGAGTTTCACCCACCTACAGCAATTGCAGGGACACTCTTTGTTACTTGAGTTCCTCTCCAGGTGTCGATCTGACTCAGCCTGGAGTTCCAGAGCAAGAGTTGGTTAGGGGGTGTGCTTAATCTGACTTTTGCTCCATGGGTGAAGTAAAAGAGAAAAAGTGAGGGTCCTTGAGCAAATGTGGCTTGAGAACAAATGAGAGTCCCTTTCAAGAGGTCCAGCAGAAATAGGAGAACTGGGTTGGATTTAGGCTGTAACCAGGGATAGACATGACAGCTCTCACTTGGTTTTTATCCTTGAGGTATATGGGAGCAAGGTTCACCAGAAGCAAGATTGCAACCGGAAGCCAGGCTTTTTGAACTGAGGACTCTGTCTCTTCCTCTGCTAGAAAGTGACGAGGTCTCAGACCCTGCCCTGGTTGGTTCACAGGTGGATACATCCTCAAGTAGGTAGGAGTAATTCTTGTTTTATTTACTAAAGCACACCTCAGAAAGGAAAACAGTCCATTCTGGAGGTATTATGGGAGGTAAGACAGGCCCGTGATGGGTTGCCTATTTGATCACCGCGAATTTTCTCTCTGTGGTGTCTTTTCCACCAGGAGCCTAGTCATGGGAAAAAAAAGAACCATAACCAGTAACTGTCAGTCTTCTCCAAGGAGTCAGACAGCCAGCTTCCCTCTAGGCTACACAGAGATTGGCTCTGGTATATAATTTACTGCAACGTGTCAGAGAGTGGTTCAACAATTTTCCATGCAGGTTGTCTATGTATCAGAGTAGACAAAAAATAAAATCTTTAGTACGTAAAAACCTTACAAAGAAGTTGTTAACAGTGACAAAGAACCTAGGAGGATAATTTTAGAGCCATTTATGAAACATTTATATACCTATGTTATAGGCCATTTTGGCAAACCAAGGGGTCTTTTCTACCTACCACCCAGACTCACGAAAACTAGGGCTCTGATAACCATGACTGTAATGACTGAATTCCCCACATCTACTAGCCTACTATAATCATCATGGAGTCTTCACAAGGAACTGTTCATTTTATTGCATCCCATGGCTACCTCCATTCCCTGTATGATTATTTAAGAAGCATTTTGTTGAGGTGGCTCTTCATTATGTTTAATTTAAGACCATTTATTCATTAACTCATTTACACAGCACACATTAGTTGAGCATATATAATGTACCTGGCACTGGAAAAACAGAATAATAAATCACCATTCTCATCCTTGAACTCATCTTATTCTACTTGTAAAGGTTAAAAGCAATTATAATACAGAGTGAGAAATATCAAGTCACATGCAAATTGCTTAAGAAGATAGCAACTAAGTGTCTAGGTTGGTTGGAAGGATTCACAAAGAAGGTGACATTTGTTCAGGGCCTTGAAGAATGAGTAGGAGTTTCCTAGTGAATCAGGGGAAGAAGAGGACTTTGTATCAAAGGAGCTGCATGCATGAAGACACAGAAGACACGGCACAAGTTAAAATCTGGATTTCACCACTTACAAGCTGGGTAAAGTCATTTAACTGATTTTGAAGCCTCAATATATCCTTATTTGTAAAATATAGATATGTTATTTCCTGTCTACTCACAAATTTGAGACTCATATCCTCATGTTTTTGAAATTAGTTTGAAAATGATGAGGCTGGGAATGATTACTGGACAGGTTAGATGGTTGTGCAACTGGTGCCCTTCATGAGGGGAAGAGACAGTACACTGCTCATCACCACAGTGAAGGTTCAGGGCTGTGAGGACCACCGCGGGCAGAGGAGACAGACATTAGTGATGGTGCTGAGAAGTTAATCTGTTTCCCTTTTTAAATAGCTCTGCATGGAGGCTGTCAGTGGGACTCTCTCCCCAGCCAGATTTATGGCTTCTGAATGACGTTGTTTTACTTTGCCATTTGGAGGCTAAACAAGGCTGGAGGGAACAAAAGTCTCATTTTCCTATCAGTGGCAAATGCATATCAATCAATGTAATTGAAGTCCAGATGGAGTCATTTATGGGAGACCCATTGCACACTCCCTTGTGTTCTTTCTCTCTCTCTCTGTCCTCCCCCCACACCCCTTTCCGTCCTATTCTTTCCACCATCCTTTCTTTCTGCCCCTTTCTGGTATTCAGACCTGTCCACATGAAAAGCATAGGCCAATTAGAAAATATTGCTCTCCCTCTCTTCAGCCCGTCTCTCTTGATGTTTAGGTCTGTTTGGCAGCTGTTCTTCTCCAAAGGACACATCTTAAAAGAAAAAAAATGGCATCTCTCACTTTAATGAGGGCCATTTAGATATTAATCATCAGAAGTAAATAATGAAGAAAGATTTCCTTTTCTTGGAAGTCATATACACAGAGAGCTAATTAGCCAGTGCTATGCAGGAGGAGAAATGGTCTACCTGTAGCCCAGGGTTGACTTTTCCAATGACCACTTGGAAATCAAGGATGGGAAGTGAACAACATTTTATAGGCTCTTGTATTAATTATTTTGGGGGAGTGGATGTAAGTTTGGCGGTGGGGCAAACACTCCCAGATTATTCTTGGGGAGATGAATCATATACTTTAGTAAAAACTTGTAAAGGCTTTAATTACAGTGCATGGTTTACTGTGTAAGATATAATGATATAACCAGATAAGAGGCTCTCTCTCTGAGCAGTGCTTACGTGTATATCCTGATGAAATAGAAAGGATGGAATGTACATTTTTTGAGGATATACAAAGGGAACTTGGGGACCAATAGAAGGGAAGGGTGAAACATTTGTTGACTTTTATTGTTTGAAGAATTCTTGTTAAAAAGGATAGTGAGTCCACTACTTTTTAATTTCACTGATACATGAACAGGGAGGAATAGAAAAGAGATGAAGAGGAATGATGGAAGTTGAACTTCAGTGAGATATCATTATTGTTTATTTCCTGTATCATAGGTTTTTCAAAGTAGGATCTTTCTTTTCTGGTTGGTATGGTTTAGGTATCATCTTACCAGAAAGAAAAGGCTGTAATGGTGGAGGGAGGGTATGTTCAAGTCAGAGGATTAATATTTATAAAGCACCTGCTATGAATGAGGTACTATACTTTTTTACATACACTATCTCATTTAACCAACAATTCTATAAATTAGATTATTTCTCAATTTATTTTACAAATGAGAAAACTGAAAATAAAAGAGGCTAAGTAACTTGATCAATGTTACATAGTCATGATATATCAGTCAGGATTTAAATCCAGACGTGTCTGACTCTAAATTCCAGACTCTTCATATTTTACTATCATGCCCAATAAATATTTGTTGATAGACTCATCTTTATTCAAGGCAAGAGGGTGGACCCATTGGCTTCTCTTAGCCTTTTCCATTAATCTATTATCAGAAATAAATTGACTGTAATAAGAATAATTCCCAGTATTATTATAGTGGCAGACATCTTTGTGTTGCCTAACTGGCATCCTTGCCCTTTCTTTGGGCAATGGAATTTGTTTTCCTAACGGGTATTAAAAACTTCATTTTTCTGGGCTTCCATGGTGGCGCAGTGGTTGAGAGTCCGCCTGCCGATGCAGGGGGACACGGGTTCGTGTCCTGGTCCGGGAAGGTCCCACATGCCGCAGAGCGGCTGGGACTGTGAGCCATGGGCGCTGAGCCTGTGCATCCGGAGCCTGTGCTCAGCAACGGGAGAGGCCACAACAGTGAGAGGGCCCGCGAACCCCAAAAAAAAAAAAAAAAAAAAAAAAGCCTTCATTTTTCTGATGAAGGTGGGAACTCCTGCTCCAGCTCGCTTCCAGTTATAAGGTTGGGCACATAATCTAGACCTGATCAATCAGAGTAGCCTGTTCTTCTGTCCACAGCTGTTGATTTTTCATGCTTTCCAAGCTGATTGTACCTTTCTGCTAGAGTCATCAGGGAAGACGCTCTCTTTCCACTGGACTTATTAAGCACGTATAATGCAAGGCTGAGACTACTAGTAGGATCCATTTCCATTAATTTGAAATAAAAGAGCTTGTCTGAGATATAAGGAAGAAAAAGAGAGTCAGGCCCTGTTGATACTCTTTAAGACCCTGGGTGCAGCCACACCTGGACCCTATTTTTTTAATTCTTTAAAGGCATGTGACTCTATAATGTTTTTATTTTATCTTGGTTTATGTTATTTGCAACCAAATTAATTTTTAAATACATAAAAATCTGGCAATGTTATCTTATTTTGTTTGAGTGTGATAAAAAATATATCTATAGTCAATGAGACAGCGCTGATCACATCCCATAATAGTGGACACAAGTCTGATCCAAACCTTGTGAAGACTTTGGCACCTGCCCTTGTTTCCCAGATTATCTTTGAACTTCTCTGAAGGATCAACTTGTTGCCCAACAAATACATTTAGTGCCTCAGGCTCTGTGTAATGCCTGGGGGAATGCCTGGATTGGCCTTGATTGAGCCATCTCTCTTCCCTGTGAGGTCCCAGAGGCTGCTGTAAACTCAAGGAATAAAGCCAAATGAGAAATGAGGTGCTGATTTATTATCAATTGTACGTGTGTTCAGAAGTCCCAACAGCTTTCCCATAAACTTGGTTGGAGCATAGGGTTTAGGTCCAAACCTAAGCCCTCTAATTCAAATCTTAACTCTAGCCAGTGGTAAGACCACAGTGCCCAGTACTGGTTAGTAAAACATATAAGAGGATGATAAGTAGATCAGACTTTAATCAAGAATCTAAATGTGGGTCAGCTTCCTGCACAGCCAGGGAACAGGGTAGACAGCCACACCCAAATGAATGAGCTTTCAATTTCAGTGCGTTTTTCCACTAGAAAACATGGCCCAATCAATGTCCTGTTCAATCCAGGGAATCAGACTGGGAAAAAGAAGTATATCATCCACAGATTTTGGTACTTTATCATCACCATCATCATCAGCAGCAGCAGCAGCAGCAGCATCATCATCATGCATGCTAGCATACACCTCCTAAGTGATTTCTGACATAAAGATGTACTGCAAACACAGTGCTTGAGAACTGGTCAGCACTGTGGAAATCACCACACTATCTTCATGTCTGATGCTTCTTTACTGAATTTGTTTATATTTCCACCTATATGTGGGCCTGCTCTCCAGGGATAGGCCATAGTGGGAAAAAGCCTTTATGTTGTGTTACAGTGATCTACTGAGGAGGAGCACGGCATGTGTGTGTTTTCAGGAAGTCCTGTTACAGGGTGTGTATGTCTATTAACATAATCATTGAACGAGAGCCAGGGTCCATAGGGACTACTTGAGATCATCTTTCTAACCCAGTGATTTTCAAGTTTAGCTGCATGACAGAATGCCTGGAGAGCTTATTAAAAACACTGGTTCCTGGGCTCCACCCAAGACCTACTGAATCAGAATCTCTTCTGGTAGGAGGGTAAGGCATAGGAATATTTATTTATAACAACTTTATCACAACTTCCTCAGGTGATTCTTCCTCAGGTGATTCTTAGTAGCCCTTGGGGATTCCTTTATCTTTTACCTTCAATTTAAAAAACATCACCCTGAAATCTCATGAGCCAGATAAGAATCTAACCTATGTTCAGAGATGTTTAGAAAAATATATCTGTAAACCTCTCTCAACAACAAATTCTTTTGTCCAATAAACTTCATTCTCAAAATGCTGTATCCCATCTCACATAAATCCCTGGCACTGCAGAATGAGTCTGTTTCCAGTCCCTTTCCTATTGTTATTGTCAACATTGTTGTGGTTTTGTGCTGCTACTGAGGCCCAAGTGGAGAGCAAGTAAGGTCACAGAATGCTTTCTTAGCTTCTTCTTGGTTCTTTGTTCTATTTTTTATTTGTCTTCTGATTCCAGGGTGTCCATATGCTTTGGGATGTTTCTGTTTCTCTCAGTAAGATCCATTACTTGAATCTCATCTGGATCTAGATAAAGTGGCTGAAAGTGGCATCAAAATGAATCAGATTTGCAGGGGTAGGGAAGAGGGTAGAGAATCATGAAAGGGAACAGAGTGAGGGTCTGGGAACCTGAATGTGAGTTTGAAGAGGAAATGATAATTCCAGTAAGTGTCTTTGTTTTTTTTTCCCCTTTTGCATTCTCCTGGTACCTAATCCACTTGGCATAATCCTCTTAACTGCATGTGTTCTATCAGTATTTTATCTGATCTACTTCTGAATATCCTTTCTAAGGTTCGCTAGCTTCCTGCTATTTTTGAGAACCTCTAGATATTACATGGGAAAATCAACACTGTGTCTCCATTTTGATACAAATTTGAGTTTAGGCGACGCTTAGAAGATGAGAGCCCTTTGTATAGTTTGGAGTTATTTGAAAAGTCTGGGAGCAATGTTTCCAGCTCTCAAAATTTGGTAGGGAGAGACCTGAACAGTCTTTCTCCTTTGTAAGCTGAATCCTAATTTGTACACTGTTGGTATGTGTCAGGGGACTGCTGGGCTGAATCAGAGGATGGCAGGGTAGAGGGAACTTTTAAAATATATTAGCCTTGGGATTTCCCTGGTGGTGCAGTGGTTAAGAATCCGCCTGCCAATGCAGGGGACACAGGTTCGAGCCCTGGTCCGGGAAGATCCTGCATGCTGGGGAGCAACTAAGCCTGTGTGCCACAACTACTGAGCCTGCGCTCTAGAGCATGCGAACTACAGCTACTGAGCCCACGTGCTTCAACTACTGAAGCCTGCGTGCCTAGAGCCCGTTCTCCGCAACAAGAGAACCCGCCACAAAGAGAAGCCTGCTCACTGCAACGAAAAGTAGCCCCCGCTCGCCACAACTAGAGAAAGCGCAACGAAGACCCAACACAGCCAAAAATCAATCAATCAATAAATTTATTTAAAAATATATATATATTAGCCCACATGCCTAGGTGCTGACAACATTAATCAGTAGCTGTTAAAGTTCTTTAATAAGCTTGACATTGCTTTTGTTTGTGTCATCAAGGAAATGAGAGCATGATGAGGGACATCCTTCACTTACCATAGATAAAGGCTGGGATTTTCTTCCTATAGACCCAGCCCTATCTGTGTCCTGCCTTCTTCAGAGAATGACCTCAGGGCTAAAAAGGCATGGCCACTTGCCCCAGTGATTCAGTCCCTCTGTTTGACATTATACCATAATTACTTCATCTGGTTGGTTGGGAATTCAAATGTCTCTAAATTAAAATATTCCTGAGAGAGGTCTAACCTTAATCCCTTTATCAGCTTACCCTGTAATTATCAATTAATACTTTAGGAGAGATTAGCCTGCAACCGATGGAAATCAAGATAGTGGTCATGCAGTGAGTTCTCCTGGTTTGGGTACTTTTTAGCAGAGTGAACTTGATTTTTAAATTTCTCTAGGTCCTTAATTCTGCTCTGTTTTAAGTAGAAGGACTAGGTGATAAGCTCTCCAAATGCATTCCTGAATTGCTCCCTGAAAGAGGGCTGAAGAGGCTTTCTTCATCTTGTTCCTGGAACTCAGGTCATAGAATTGTGCAGCTAGTGAAACAAAAAGAGAGTGTAGCTAGAGTGAAGCCATGGGAAGCCTAGATTGCCATAAAATTGCTTAGTTGCAAACCCTGAACAGCTGCATCCCAGAGATGAGTTTGCAAAGGAGGAGTATTTTATGGGATGTCACAGCTCAGTAGCAGAAAAATAGGCTGATACGATCAGAAAGCATGCCGGGACATTGTGGACATCTGCCATGCAGGATGACATCAAGTGGCTGTCTGAACACAGTCTGCAATCCCTCTCTTGACTTTGAAGACACCCCTGGGCCTCAAACTTCAAATCTGCACAGAAAGCACTATAGCCAGCAGGCTTGGCTTTCTCATGTCAACATGATGCAAATGTTTCTGTGGGTACAGGGTTTGGAGTCACGAGAACTGGATTCCAGTATGATATCTGCCCCCCAGCCATTATTATTGACTTTGAGCTTTCCTATATCCTAAGCACAGAGCTGCTTTACATACTTATCTCATTCAGGTTGTGACCTTGGGCTCTTAATTTCTGTGGATCTTCCTTTTCATATCAATAAAAATGGTACATTTCTGCCTTATCCGATAATAGTAACTAACATTTACTGAATGCTTACTATGAGCCCGGCACTGTGGTAAGCACTTTTTATGCATTAGTCTCTTATTTAATACTTACAATAATCCTAAGAAGTAGGTAGGAATTAGGATTATTTACAGATGGGGAAACTTAATTGAGCTAAGTGGGATAAAGCAGCACTGAATGGAGTTTGTAGAAGGAAGGGGCTTCATGTTCCCTGATCTTCCTGAATTTCCAAGGCAGGTGACTGCTTTTGCTGATATAACCTAGAATTACCCCAAAGGGGCTTTCTGTTTTTAGTCCTGGATGTATGAAGCCATTACATCTCAGTGAGGACCAAATGGAAGACTCTTTGTGCATGGAGGTAGTGAGGTGGTCATGAGAAATATAATCTAACGGATCTTCTAGGACTGAGTAGGAACTGCTTGTTTAAGAGTACATGTGGGGGCTTCCCTGGTGGCGCAGTGGTTAAGAATCTGCCTGCTAATGCAGGGGACATGGGTTCAAGCCCTGGTCTGGGAGGATCCCACATGCCACGGAGCAACTAGGCCCGTGAGCCACAACTGCTGAGCCTGCGCGTCTGGAGCCTGTGCTCCACAACAAGAGAGGCCGCGGTGGTGAGAGGCCCGTGCATCGCGATGAAGAGTGGCCCCCGCTCGCCGCAACTAGAGAAAGCCCTCGCACAGAAACGAAGACCCAACATAGCAAAAATAAGTTAATTAATTAATAAACTCCAACCCCAACAACAACAACAACAAAAAGAGTACATGTGAATTCCAGAGTTTACTTATGAGGAGGTTCTATTGGCAAACTTCCAAAAGTCACCAAGAATAATATCAATACACTGAATCCATCCTTTTACTTCTCCCTGTACCTTCTTCTCTGGGTTGTCTTCCAGAGTTGTGCCTTACTGAATGTTCTAAGCTCCAGTTTTCGTGATCTGAAAAATGGGATTAATAATACCTTTAACTGACTAGTGGGGGGGGGGTTAAATAGGAGAATTAAATAAGATATCAGGCATTAAAGTGTTTTGTCAGTGATGAACTAATATAGCTGTTAGGTCTAATAGCAACCATGTTGATGGCTGATTTATTATTTGTCACTGACTACAGGACTGCATCTCTCTTATTTGGAGGACATGCTTTCCAATATTTATTTTCTTCCTTAAATAGATTGTCATTTGCTAATTTCCTTCCTTCTCTGTGAAATAAAATTATATCAAGGAGAACTGAAAAATTAAAATCTGTGCAGTAATTGGTAGGGGAAGGATAATAAGAAAAGCAGGCAACTGTGCTGTTTAGCATATCTGTGAGTGTGTTAATTTAATTAGAACTGCCCTATATAAATATTAAACTCAATTCACTTTCTTTAATAGCTCCTTTGCTTTTCAAAGTATTCCCAGTTACAGATTATCTTTTTAAAATTCTTCTATGAGTTTGAGGGAGTTAATGGCAGAAGGACAACTCAAATTTAAATGAACTGAGAGCTTTTGATCTTATCACACTTTGTCTCTCTGTTATTTTGGTTTGCCTAGCTGTGGGCCCAGAGGCAAAAGCAGTGCTTGATTTTCTTGCCTTCCTAGATGGAGGCGATAAAGCAACTTCCATTCAGTGGAATACATATTTTGTGTTGTTTTCCTAGGAAGGGGATTGTATTACTTTATGTCTCCACACTCGCAATCATCTGTAGACAATCACCCAGCTTTTCTAGGTGATTAGCCAAAATATAGGAGGTTATCTGGATTGTTGTTTTCTTTTGATCCTCCCAACAACTCCATGAGGGTAGGATAACATCCGCATTTTACAGGTAAGGGTGGAGTCAGTAAGTGAGAGAGCCAGGCATGTTTGACCTCTAAGTATAATCCCTAGTGTTAGAAATGGTGGACTTAGTTCCTTCATTAAACTTTTGATAGATTTGGTATAAAGGTAGTGAAAAAATTGCCCACGGAATTAGTCTGAACTGAATTCATGAGAATCATCGAATCCCACAGGCAGAAGGTCCTCTTTTATAGCACCTGTCTTGCAGGGTGAGGTGAGTGACGGAGGGTTGTGCGAGTACGAGTTGGATCCTGTCTTTATTTAAAATTTTGATTTTGTGCATCATGGATTTTTGTGTCCATTAAAATTTTCTTTAACGTTTCATTAAAATATTACTTACCTTGAGGGTTTTTTTGGTGCCCGCTTGCATTTTGTGCCCAAGATGAGTGAAGCACTTGCTTTACCCTAGTGTTAGCCCTGTAGAGCAGGCACACCGCTAGGTAGGCTACTAGTCATATCCCTTCCTTTTCCACATGAAGAAACTGAGGTCTAAAATCACAAAGCTGGTACCAGTAACTCACATCTCTTGAGTCACAATTCAGTGCTCTTCCTGTTACACTAAATGGAACTGAAAAAACGTGGCAGAAGAGCATCAGGAGGGTGTGACCTCAGAGTAAAGCCCGACCAAATGTACCAGGGAGGAAAGTGTAGAGGCCTTGAACTGCACATGTCTGTTCAGTACCAAATCTTCCTCTTAGCCAGAAAGTAGAAACAGCCACAAGTTGCAACAGGTAGAATTTAGATTAGGCAGAAAGAAATACCTGACAGTGTGGGAAGTGATGTGCTGCACTGGTTTCTAGAAAATGACATAAAATAAGAGTGGCAAATGCAAATGCATTGGGTCGTGTGTAAATAGGTAGTGGGACTGTGACAAACTGGGGTGAGAGACCACAAGTAGAAAACAAGTTCTTCAGTTCTGTTCATCACTTAGAGAAGCAATGTCTCTTCTGCTTTCTTACTGGGTCTCAGGCATCCCCTTCAATTTCAGGTCAAAGTTATTTTTTTGAAGCCACTTGAACCCTAGTTTGGTAGCATCCTCTTTTCCCTCCCCACAGAAATTCCTTGATCCTACTTCTGCTCTGTTTTATCTTTGCAGCTCTAATCAGCAGAGACTGCTTCCCCAGTTCTCTATCCTTCCCTCAGTTATCTGCTCCTATAGCTCTGGGTCCTGGATTATAGCATTTTCCAACCCTTTGAGTTGGCTCTCTTCTGCCCTAAGAAACATTGGCCCTTTCACAGTTACTGTCCCCATTATGGCATTTCTAGCCTCCCAAGCTGGGCCATCACATCCCTAATCAACAGGTCACCTTGCAACCACATTGCCTTTTCTTGGATGACTTTTATGTAGGACAACATTCATCTAGACTGGGTGAGAGAATCACACAGGCAGGGGCTTTACTTTGCTCTGCACTGAATTCTCAGCATCTAGCATAGTTCTCTGCTGTGCAAGTAGGAGGTCAACAATACTTACTGAGGGAATAAACAATGACACCAGTGCAATTCAATTCACTCCAAATTGGGTATCTCCTAAAATTCACATAGGAATTTTCAAAATGGCCAAAAGGCAATACATTTCATAGCAAAACCACAGTGTGGGTAATCAGGGAGATGAAAGAAATAAAAAAAAATCTGTGACATTTTGCATGTGGCCTGATAAACAGCCATGTACTCCAGCTACCAGGACTGTGGATCGTGCGTTTTTAAACAGGCCCATTTGCTGGTGTGCCCTGTGCTCCTTTGGAGGTTTTCAGCACCACGGATAGAGGCACCGTGTTTCCTTTTATCTGTAACTCACTGAACATCAGGATGAAGAAATACTCAGGGTTTGAGACAGGGCTCTCGGTGACTGGTGGAAATTACCCACTTTTGGCAGAAGAAAATTCTCTTAGAGCCTTTTCATTTCCCTTTTCCCTTGGCAGGCTTGCATTTTCTAGCTGCTAAGGCACTTAAGCTTCTACAGGTTGGTTTTCAGCTGCCCGGAGGATGGGGAGGGGTTGCCATGGAAATTGATATCTTCTGAGTTTGAGGCTCCAGGGCAACCCCCAGTGGTGGGTGTCCCTACTGATGGCTGATGTGTCTCCTATGCTAGGCATGGCCCTCATCCAAGTAACCAAGTGTACATAGGAAGTAGGCCCAGTTGTTCATTGAGTACTGGCTTTAGGTTCCAACCTGAGGTCATCCTATTGCCAGAGCAAGAATTAGGAAAGTTAGTAAATTCCGCCAAGGCTTAACTGACAAAATATAATATACACACTTGTGAGAATAAATCCTTCCCAAACTTTCAAGGTTTATTGTATTTGGTTGTAAAACCCAAAAGCCAGGTTGACTAACTCTCAGACCCTGTTAAATCCTTTTTAGGGGCAGTGTGATATACCCTCCCCACCCCTGCCTTTCCTAACGACTCCTTTTGTCTTCTCATTAGCTATATTCATTGATTTTATTTTTTGTGTGTGTTCTTGGAACTCATTTATTATTATTATTATTATTATTAGAATGAAGCTCATTACTCCCCATTACTCTTTTTTTTTTTTTAAAGGGAACGCTATTTATTTATTTAGTCTGTGTTGGGTCTTCGTTTCTGTGCGAGGGCTTTCTCTAGTTGCGGCGAGCAGGGGCCACTCTTCATCGCGGTGCACGGGCCTCTCACTGTCGCAGCCTCTCTTGTTGTGGAGCACAGGCTCCAGACCCGCAGACTCAGTAGTTGTGGCTCACGGGCCTAGTTGCTCTGCGGCATGTGGGATCTTCCCAGACCAGGGCTCGAAGCCGTGTCCCCTGCATTGGCAGGCAAATTCTCAACGACTACGCAACCAGGGAAGCCCTCTTTCTTTTTTTTTAATACATCTTTATTGAAGTATAATTGCTTCACAATGCTGTGTTAGTTTCTGTTGTACAACAAAGTGAATCAGCCATAGGCATACACATATCCCCATATCCCCTCCATCTTGAGCCTCCCTCCCACCCTCCCTATCACACCCCTCTAGGTCTCAAAGAGCACCGAGCTGATCTCCCTGTGCTATGCTGCTGCTTCCCACTAGCTATCTGTTTTACATTTGGTAGTGTATATATGTCCATGCTACTCTCACTTTGCCCCAGCTTCCCCTCCCCGCTACCCGTGTCCTCAAGTCCATTCTCTATATCTTTGTCTTTATTCCTCCTCTGCCACTAGGTTCATCAGTACCATTTCTTTTAGATTCCATATATATGCATTAGCATATGGCATTTGTTTTTCTCTTTCTGACTTACTTCAGTGTGTATGACAGACACTAGGTCCATCCACCTCACTACAAATAACTCAATTTCGTTTCTTTTTATGGCTGAGTAATATTCCATTGTATATATGTGCCACATCTTCTTTATCCATTCCTCTGTCGATGGACATTTAGGTTGCTTCTGTGTCCTGGCTATTGTAAATAGAGCTGCAATGAACATTGGGGTACATGTTCATTAGCTCTATGCAAATGCAGAGTTTTACTAAGGCATATCAAAATGACTTTTTTAGTGTGTGGTGGGGGTCTGTCATTCTGGACCCTTTGGGGTCCAGACTGACTTTCATTTATTTTCTAAATTTGATGCCTTTCTTCCATTTTCTTGAAGTGTCTTAAATTTTTGTAGTCTGTCTTTTCCTTTTCGCCCCATTTCTGGCCATGATATACAATCTGAGCTGGCCCTTTCCTCATGATAATAAATGTCCTGAGTTCCTTTGGTGAGGAAGCTCAGGACAGGAGCTGATGGAGATTAGTCAGATGTCAGAGATACCTGCCCTTTGGCTTGCACCTAGGAGCAGATCCATGTGGCTATTTCTGTATGTGTCCCAGCTTTGAAAAATGAGAGTGAGGTTTTCTTCCTACACTCTCATAAAATCAGAGGTATCCCAGACTGGGTATTTGCATACCACAATAAGAATCACTAAAACCAAGACTACATGATGGAAGTGTAGGAGCAGAAATTTTACCTGAACCATAAATTATCTTATAATGTTGGTTTGAGAAGGGATTCAGGGTTTACTCAGGGACATATGTGTTTTGTTTTTTTTTTTTTGTTTTTACAAAAGGGCTCATGATACAGCTTAGATATTTTCTGCTGTCTGTAAAATGAATCAGAGTGCCATTTCCTTTTATGTTTGTGCTGGTGCCTTCTGTTGGCTTTTTAGAGTCTGACATGGTATTTGGGACCCTCCATGAGACTGGGAAGAGTTTCTTTAGGTGGTAAAGGCCAGAGGCACACAGACTCCTTCTCTGATGCTTACTGTCTTTCTGTCATTAGGAACACCATGGACACTTTGGGACTCAATTGATTTTATGCTTTTATTCAAGAAGGTGAATCTTTTGTGGGGAAAGTTTTATAGATGTGGAAATGGTCTCACTTATATTAGCTGAGGGTGCTAAAATGAAGGGCTCTCCCTTGACTCTTTAGGGGTGGCCTAAATACATGTCATTATGTATTAGCAACTTCAGTTCATCCTTGGGTACTATTCATTCTCCCTTGCTCCTAGTTAACTATGATAGCAAATATTGGTCATGTCTGGGTTCAGAGGATGACCAGTGTAGCCATGGCCAAAGGCATGGGATTACCATGAGAAGAGGAAAAGCTCATAGAGCATGGAAGTGCTTTTGTATTAATAATCATTCTCGGAGGGACTTCCCTGGTGGTCCAGTGGTAAAGAATCCACCTTCCAGTTCAGGGGCACGGGTTCGATCCCCGATCAGGGAACCAAGATCCCACATGTGGCGGGGCAACAAGGCTGCGTGCCACAACTACTGAGCTCATGCGCCTCAACAAGAGATCCTGCATGCCGCAAACTACAGAGCCCACGTGCTCTGGAGCCCGCACGCCACAACTGCAGAGCCCACGCGCCACAACTAGAGAGAGAAAACCCACGTGCCACAAAGACCCACATGCCGCAACTAAGATCCCGCATGCCACAACTAAGACCGGATGCAGTCAAAAAAATAATAATAATAATAATAATAAAGAAAAAAAAATATTCTCAGACAGGCTTTTACATATACCCAGTCATTTCAGATCTTCATTATAACCCTGTGAGATGATAAGGGTTATCTTCAACCTCAGCAAGGGTCTCAGCATTTTCACTCAGCTTTACTAGAGACTGGTGGTCTCTCCATCCCATCTCCTTCAATGATGATTCCAAAATATCAACACTCTCCTATTTCCCTTATTTAACCCTCAATTTCATTGGAAAAATCTTGCTTCTAAATTATGGAGAAAGTTGATGCTATTTTATGGTATCTCCTTCAGTTCTCTAGCCCACTCTTACTTTCAAACTTTCTTTCTGATTTATTCTCATGTCCTTTTCTTCAGGCTTAGAGGTTCCTCCTGTGGTGTAAGACCAGTCCCTTCTCTTCTGTCTTCCAGGATCTTTCTCAGAACTCACCCCACCCCACCCATCCCCCACCCCGAACTGGATAAACTGCAGCCTTTCCCTTTCTGCTTGACTTCATCCTATCAGAGTAGCCTTTCCCATGAGCCCACCTACCAAATATCCCTCTCTTGCCCTCACATCCCTTTAGCTCCCACCTTGATTCTTTTTGCTTCCTTCTTCTTTCTTTCTTTTTTAAATCCAAATCACTATTCTTACCCAGCTCACTGAAATCTGAATTATCTTTTTTTTGGGGATCCAATGAATCTTCCTTAGGCCAATGATTTATCTTCTCACCAAACTTGCTGTTCCTCCAATGTTTGCCAATTCTGAACATGGCACCACTGTCGTCTAGCTAGCTAATCCAGAACCTTCACCCTGCCCCTTTTCACATCTTATGCAAAGTTAACTTCTACTTATTTTTTTCTTCCTTGAAAGCTCTCAATGCCACCTTTGCCTCTGTATTCCTACTACCACCACCAATGTTTGGTAGTGTTTGGTAGATCTATGTAGTTTGGTATCCCACTGCACCAGCCTCCTAATATATCTTCCTCCAGTCCTCTTCTATTCAAGCCCATCCTCCCATATCACTAGAGTACATCTGCCCACATTCACTATGTAAAGTGGAAAGCTAATCTGATTAAAACCCTCATTACCTCCCTATTGCCTGTAGGATAATGTTACATTTTCTTTAGGAGGCTCTCCACAGTATGGCTACCAATTTTCCAGCCTTTTGTGCCCACCAACCTTTACCTTACTTTTTACCCTCCAGTGACACACATTTGTTGATAGTTCCCTGTATTTAAAATACTGTTTCTCAAATCCATGGTTTGCTTGAGCTTTCCCCTCTGCCAATATTGGCCTGTCCCTATTTGCTTAATTCATTTATACTCATCCTTTAAGAATCAGCTCAGGCATCATCTCTCCAGCAAGCCTCCCAAATGTTTCTGCCACTCTCTCCATCCCTTACCACACTGGGTTAGTTACCCTCCTTTCTGTTGGTATAAAATGCTATGCCTGTGGGCTACTGTTGCACTCATTATATCGAATTATGATTTTCTGTTCCTGTATTTGCTTTCCTCAATATGTCACCATACTCCTTCAGTACATCATTTGCATCTGTAGCAGTGAGCAGAGTTCTTGACACACAGGAGGTGCTAAATAAATGTAAGTTTAATACATTTATGCCAAATTTAGAGCAGGTTTGAAAAAAATCCAGCCTTTTCCCATAGAATAAGGGGAAATTGGTGGGGCAATGTGTTAAAAAGTTTTGAAAATTGTTTCTGTAGCCTATTTGTCCCTGTTATGGAAGTACCGATGTAAACCAAATGACTTCTAGAGAGTCTTTTTTAAAAAATATTTATGTATTCATTTATTTATTTATTTGGCTGCACCGCATCTTAGTTGCCATACACGGCATCTTCGTTTTTGTTGCGGCATGTGGGATCTAGTTCCCTGACCAGGGATCGAACCCAGGCCCCCTGCATTGGGAGCATGGAGTCTTAACCGCTGGACCACCAGGGAAGTCCCTAGAGAGTCTTTAGTTGTTCTCCACCACTGGGAGATGATGAGGCAACACGGAGTTGACCTCCTCTCTTTTGAATAACATGGAATCCATTGTGGAGACCTTTAAACATATGGTGGTATTTTCTATCAAAACTGAGATAAATATGAAGGAGTGTTCACTGACAATAATGACTATAGATAAATGCTGTCAGTTGGAAGAAAATGTCAATCACAGATGTCACTGGATCTGTGAAGGCCACACTGAATTTTATACAAATGTAAATTTTATAAAGTAAGATTTTAGAGAAGGTTATAATC
The DNA here is from genome assembly GCF_000442215.2 of Lipotes vexillifer. Classification (NCBI taxonomy): domain Eukaryota; kingdom Metazoa; phylum Chordata; class Mammalia; order Artiodactyla; family Lipotidae; genus Lipotes; species Lipotes vexillifer. Next base: position 940,253 of record NW_006773166.1, on the reverse strand, counting down.
ATATTCAGAAAGTGAGGTAAGAATGAAATGTGCTTTTGAGTGGCTGCCCAATCCATAAAGAATACTCTATAAGGCAGTAGGGAGCAAAGGTGTTGCACAAGAGCTAGCTAGGTGCAGTCATTCTCATTTCTTTAACCTTAATTTCTAGATCCTGTTTTGTTTGACTGATTGTCAAGGCATCCTTCAGAGTCTTTTTACGTTCTTGCTTTCTCTTTAAAATATAAAGTTCCAAACCAGATTCTCATACAGAATTCTGAGATGATCACTATGCCACATTCCTGTTCAACATTCCTGGACTACATTTTCCTTTATAAAGGGTAGCATTTTTATTTTCCACTAGGACCCCTAGATTCTCCTCTTTTTAAAAATTTGATACTTACCAGAAACAGGTGTGCTCCAACCTGTATTTGTGCAGTATTTTTTGTAGTAGGCAATTACATGTACTTTTAATGATAATGGTTGTTTGTACATTAACAATAGTTGCACTTTAAAGATTAGTTTTCCCCCCCTTCCTTCCGCATATGTGTATGTGCACAAACAAATGCAAACAAGGGCAGACCTGATTGTTCCTTTGTTATAAGTAAAGACCATCTAATCATAATAAAGCACATTTAATAATTGTGTGTAATGAGCAAATTAAAGCAATAATGCAAGGAAATAAGAGCCAGTTCCTTGAAATGTTTGTCTTATCTTGTAATTGAAAAAAATAATTTCCCCTGAAGTAGGAAAGACTGCTGAGCTGCCTTGCTTTTGCCAAATATGAGGGTAACTGACACTTCGCTGCTCTAATGTTTACTGGCTAAAATCCTGGAGGGAGTGTGGGAAGGGGAAAGGAAAAGATCTATTGAATTTGGGGTTTAGTTTTACTCTGGATTATATGGCAGGTTGATTTCAACAGACACTCAACAGCAGGCATGCATCCATTCATAACTGTGTTACTCTTAGGATTATGCAGCCAAATAGTGTAAGGATCAAGAGCTGGAGCTTTGGTGTTAGAAGGACCTGATTTCTGGTCCCACATTTGTCATTCTACTAATTTGTGATTTTAGGAAGTTAGTTTTCTAAGATCTAGTTATTCCAACTGTACAAAGGGGTTAATGATGGCACACACGTCACAGGGTTTTTTTAATATAAATTTATTTATTCATTTATGTATTTTTGGCTGCGTTGGGTCTTCGTTGCTGCACGCACGCGGGCTTTCTCTAGTTGTGGCGAGTGGGGGCTACTCTTCATTGTGGTGTGCGGGCTTCTCATTGCGGTGGCTTCTCTTGTTGCGGAGCACGGGCTCTAGGCACGCGGGCTCCAGTAGCTGTGGCACGCGGCCTCAGTAGTTGTGGCTCACGGGCTCTAGAGTGCAGGCTCAGTAGTTGTGGCACACGGGCTTAGTTGCTCCGTGGCACGTGGGATCTTCCCGGACCAGGGCTCGAACCCGTGTGACCTTCACTGGCAGGCAGATTCTTAACCACTGTGCCACAAGGGAAGTCCACATCACAGGGTTTTTGTGAAGCTTAATGTGCTAATGCTTACTTTAGTGGCTGCTATATAGTCAGGGTGCAGTGAATATTCTCTATGAGAAAAAGGAGGGCAAGAAGTGACTAAGACGTCCAAAGGATGATATGATGTAGTTGAAAGAGGATGGGGTTAGACATTTGAATCCTGCACCAGCTGTATCATGTTGGATAAAGCAACTTGAACTTTGAGGGCCATCATTTTCCAAATCTCTCTCTCTCTGTATATAAAAAGGGATATTAATGTCTATTTATAGGTCGGTTCTGAGGATTAAATAAGACAATGTATGTGTAAGTGCCTAGTTGCTGAGTGCCACATCTTTCTGTTAGTAGGAGCTAACTAAATGCCAATTGTGGTGGTATGCTACTGATGCTGAATAGCACTTAGCTGCGATTTGTCATTCCCAAATGACTTTTTTATGGTATGAATCCTGTATGTGTCCTATTCTGCTTAATGTTCCCATCAGACTCATGATTCCTAATTTTTAGAGCAAAGTTTGATGCCTGAGAGTATTTTATGGGATAGCAGTTGCTGTCAGGGTCCCTCCCATATCCCCTTATTCTTAGCAGTTCAGTGCATACCAGCCCAACTTCTGCTGGCACGTGCATTTCTCTGCCTGGGGGCTTTCCCTTGACATTGGACCCTACTTTGTGTCCTTGCTGTAGGCCAGAAGTGCAGAGGCATTAACGGCCCCCTTCTTCAACATCCCTTAATCAAAGGCTGGCGGAGTTCTTCACTAGCTCCTAGACTTTCCTCAGTGAGTTTGCGTTCCATGTTTCCTTAGAGGTAGCGGGATTGATAATGCACCCTGTGGTGGCTGCTGTCTTATCCTTGTGTCACACTCCCACGACATCTTATAAGTAAATTGCTTACACTTCAACGCTGGTCTCAAAGTTTACTTCTGAAGAAACTCAAACGAAGATGCACAGCCTCCTCGACAAGCCCAGTGATGCTTATGGAGAATTATTACGCATAGATCTTGATACCTGGATTATTACTGTAGGGAGCTTTTTACAACAGAACTAGTTTCTTCTGGTCCAAGGCTTAATATGTAGCTTGGAATCAAGATGACTGGGGCTGGGAGCGGGGGTGGGAGGAATTGGGAGATTGGGATTGACACAAATACACTATTGATACTATGTATAAAATAGACAACTAATGAGAACCTACTGTACAGCACAGGGAACTCTACTTAATACGCCGTGTTGACCTAAATGGGAAGGAAATCCAAAAAAGAGGGGCTATATGTTTACATATAGCTGATTCATTTTGCTCTACAGTAGGAACTAACACAACATTGTAAAGCAACTATACTCCAATAAAAATTAACTAAAAAAAAATGACAGGGGCCAATTAAATCTTTTCTAAAATGATACCTGTGAATGTGCTTAGGTTGGTAGGGGCTATGAGAATCTTACTTGACCCTCTTTATCAGAAGGATGTTGTAGGTTTTAGGATAAGAGTGGGTGAAAGAGGATCAGCACATTGATTCCAGGGCTAAATTTGGGGCTTGAGGTTGTTCCTGGGGAGGTCTGGGTTTATATGAGATTGTGAGGGCCATTCTAGCCTCAAGGGCACACAAAACATCAGTGTCCTTCCAATTAGGGATTCTCTAAAATTGGACTCCCTGATTTAAGGTGATCTGTAGTCTATGATTAGCTGAGGACAAGGTAAGCCCTGGGGAGGGTGGAGACAATTTGCCCAGATTTCCATTTCCTATAATCTGTCTAATGTGGCCAACTGGGCTAATGCAGTTGTGACCTGAGGTCATGAATGGGTTTCACAGGGTCCGCGAACCTCCTGATATTTTATTAAGCACTCTGTGTTTACGTGCATTTTTTTTCTGGGGAAGAATTCATGAGTTTTTGGATTTTAATAGGGGTTCTCAAAATATTAAAAATTTTATTGCTAAAGATAATCTGAAGGAATATTTCTGAGCACTGATCACATCAGTTGTAATGAGAGTGCTCCTTGGGGCCCCAGGTGGGCTCAGACCTGGAGCTGTGGGACCCAGAAGTCAACAGTTGTCTCATGGCACGTTAACTCTCTTATATATCCTGGTTTGCTCATAAGCTCTGCAGCTTCCTGCAGGCTTCCCACATGTTGGTGGCAGAGAAGCCCCAAGGCACAACATGAGAGATATATGATGCAGCAGAGGCAGAGTGCTGTGGCGTTATACCTACACAGCTGTTAGCAGGAGCAGTCACTGGAGTGTAAAGGTGGGCAGAGTGGGCATGAGGCGGGGCACAGACGTGTCTGATACGCCTTCTCCACTCTAGTTGTCTCTCCTCATTGAGACCATGTTCATCTTCACACTGTTGGCACATATGGATCATAAGGATAAGGAAATGTGGTGGAGAATTGAAATGTAAAATTGGGAAAAGTATATTTCCACAGGCTATTTTATTTGATTCTCAAACAGTCCTCTGGGTTATATAGGGTGTATAGTGGAATTCCTGCTTTTTCCAAACAAGAAAATTAGGGCTCACAGAGGCTATCTATGAGAATTGGCTAGGGTCCCACAGTTAAAACATCATGGAGCCAATTTCTTCTTTCCTCAGAATTTTCTATGACATCATTCTGCTCCCTGGCAACACATCATCAGAAAAGTAAAAGACAGCTTAAGGCAAGACGTGCTGATGGGGGCTCTGTAGTTTCACCATCTTATTGAGAAGATACCCATGTATGACCTGACAAATATTAACCACAAGGAACTTCTGCTTGCAGCTGGTTTGAGCTACAGCATGGGCAGAGGTGGCAGTGGAGAGATGACTGGGGAGAGGTCACCCAAGAGTCTGCATGGGGATTCTGGGTGTAGGTGTTGGGTTCCCAAGTTGGCAGCTAAGCATGCTTTTGCTGTTGTGATTTCACAGGTTGCTATGGAGACCAGTTGATTTTAAAAACTCATTTCCATTGTTTTTTCCCTTAATAATAGTTTTAAATATTGATTTATTGGCATTGCTACAGATGTAAATTAACTTCCATGATACTGGTGAACTGACTCTTCTCTTGTAAAATTTAGAAGGAAGCTGGAGAGTCTAGGAGAAGCAGGACATACAGGATCAACAGGCTGCACTGCTAATGGGTACCCTGTGCTCTGGAATCAAAAGAGAGCCGTGTACAGGGAGGAGGTCTCTGAGAATAAGCCTATGAGATACTCCTACTTGCATCAGTTAAGGCCCTTTGGTTGCAAGCAACAGAACCCAGTGCAAAAGGGAATATACTGGGAGGCTAGAGACTGAATGGAAATGAACTTCAACTATTTTCTTCCTTCCTTGCACCCATCCCTCTGTTCCTTTTTCTTTCTCTTCCACATCTTCGTCCTTAATTACCTATGCATAACCACACACACATGATTTTACATAAATGTATAAATGCAATGGTTTAATTAATATTTGTCTAAGTGCAGAGTCTTCCTTTCCATTTTTGCGTGATTTCCCCTTCTCCACATTGCCTATATTGGTCCCCTAACTCCACTCTAAGACAGCTTATATAAATAACCTTTTATATATCTGCCATATTTTTCTCTATACTCATATAATTTATACATATAGACATATATACATGTTTTTCAGGTCAGTGTTTTATAAAATGGGGTATTACGTGCTTATTTGAGAAAATTTTATTGTGAAATATAGAATAAATACAGAAGAGTTTTTAAAATGTATTTATATGGTTTAAAGAATGGTAAAGCAAATATCCATGGTCAGCCTACCCCTTAAATTAAGAAATGGAAAATTACTGGTGCTTTAGAATGTGCCTGTGTGCCGCTCTGCAATCTCTTTTTCCTCTTCCCCTTGAGAACATTACTCTCTGGAATCCATCCTGTGCTTCTCTTTATATGTTTTGTTTTTCTTGCTCAGCTTCACCTCATGGAAATCCCTCTGTCAAAAGGCAGAGCTCTAAAAAAAAAAAAAGAAAAGAAAAGAAAAAAAGGCAGAGCTCTAATTGATTCTTTTTAAAATTCTTTAATCTAATTTAATTTATTTTTTATACAGCAGGTCCTTATTAGTTACAGCAGGTTCTTATTAGTTATCCATTTTATACATATTAGTGTATACATGTCAATCCCAATCTCCCAATTCATCCCATCCACTCCACCACCCCCGCTGCTGCTTTCCCCCCTTGGTGTCCATACGTTTGTTCTGTACATCTGTGTCTGTTTCTGCCCTGCAGACTGGTTCATCTGTACCATTTTTCTAGGTTCCACATATATGCATTAATACACGATATTTGTTTTTCTCTTTCTGACTTCACTCTGTATGACAGTCTCTAGATCCACCCACATCTCTACAAATGACCCAATTTCATTCCTTTTTATGGCTAATATTCCATTGTATATATTTACCACATCTTCTTTATCCATTCATCTGTCGATGGGCATTTAGGTTGCTGCCATGACCTGGCTATCGTAAATAGTGCTGCAATGAACACTGAGGTGCATGTGTCTTTTTGAATTATGGTTTTCTCTGGCTATATGCCCAGTAGTGGGATTGCTGGGTCATATGGTAATTCTATTTTTAGTTTTCTAAGGAACCTCCAAACTGTTCTCCATAGTGGCTGTATCAATTTACACTCCCAACAACAGTGCAAGAGTGTTCCCTTTTCTCCACACCCTCTCCAGCATTTGTTTGTAGATTTTCTGATGATGCCCATTCTAACTGGTGTAAGGTGATACCTCATTGCAGTTTTGATTTTCATTTCTCTAATGATTAGTGATGTTGAGCAGCTTTTCATGTGCTTCTTGGCCATCTGTATGAATTCTTTGGAGAAATGTCTATCTAGGTCTTCTGCCCACTTTTTGATGATTGTTTGTTTTTTTTAATATTGAACTGCATGAGCTGTTTATGAATATTGGAGATTAATCCTTTGTCCATTGATTCGTTTGCAAATATTTTCTCCCATTCTGAAGGTTGTCTGTTCATCTTGTTTGTAGTTTCCTTTGCTTTTCAAAAGCTTTTAAGTTTCTATCCTGTTCCATTGATCTATATTCCTGTTTTTGTGCCGGTACCATATTGTCTTAATTACTGTAGATTTGTAGTATAGTCTGAAGTCAGACTCCTGATTCTGATTTCTCCAGCTCCATCTTTTCCCCTCCAGACTGCTTTGGCTATTCGGGGTCTTTTGTGTCTCCATACACATTTTAAGATTTTTTGTTCTAGTTCTGTAAGAAATGCCACTGGTAATTTGATAGGGATTGCATTGCATCTGTAGATTGCTTTGGGTAGTAGAGTCATTTTCACAATATTGATTCTTCCAATCCAAGAACATGGTACACCTCTACATTTGTTTGTGTCATCTTTGATTTCTTTCATCAGTGTCTTAGAGTTTTCTGAGTACAGGTCTTTTTTCCTAGGTATTTTATTCTTTTTGTTGTGATGGTGAATGGGATTGTTTCCTTAATTTCTCTTTCTGAACTTTTGTTGTTAGTGTATAGGAATGTAAGAGATATCTGTGCATTAATTTTGTATCCTGCAAGTTTACCAAATTCATTGATTAGCTATAGTAGTTTTCTGGTGGCATCTTTAGGATTCTCTATGTATAGTATCATGTCATCTGCAAACAGTGTCAGTTTTACCTCTTCTTTTCCAATTTGTATTCCTTTTATTTCTTTTTCTTCTCTGATTGCCCTGGCTAGGTTTTCCAAAACTATGTTGAATAATAAGGGAGAGAGTGGACACCCTTGTCTTGTTCCTGATCTTAGAGGAAATGCTTTCAGTTTTTCACCACTGAGAATGATGTTTGCTGTGGGTTTGTCATATATGGCCTTCATTATGTTGAGGTAGGTTCCCTCTATGCCCACTTTCTAGAGAGTTTTTATCATAAATGGGTGTTGAATTTTGTCAGAAGCTTTTTCTGCACCTATTGAGATGATCATACGGTTTTTCTCCTTCAGTTTGTCAATATGGTGTATCACATTGATTGATTTGCATATATTGAAGAATCCTTGCATCCCTGGGATAAATCCCACTTGATCACGGTGTATGATCCTTTTAATGTGTTGTTGGATTCTGTTTGCTAGTATTTTGTTGAGGGTTTTTGCATGTATATTCATCAGTGATATTGGTCTGTAATTTTCTTTTTTTGTAGTATCTTTGTCTGGTTTTGGTATTGGGGTGATGGTGGCCTCATAGAATGTGTTTGGTAGTGTTCCTTCCTCTGCAATTCTTTGGAAGAGTTTGAGAAGGATGGGTGTTAGCTCTTCTCTAAATGTTTGATAGAATTCACCCGTGAAGCCATCTGGTCCTGGACTTCTGTTTGCTGGAAGATTTTTAATCACAGTTTCAATTTCATTACTTGTGATTGGTCTGTTCATATTTTCTATTTCTTCCTGGTTCACTCTTGAAGGTTATACCTTTCTAAGAATTTGTCCATTTCTTCCAGGTTGTCCATTTTATTGCCATAGAGTTGCCTGTAGTAGTCTCTTATGATGCTTTGTATTTCTGCAGTGTCCATTGTAACATTGTCCTTTTTCATTTCTAATTTTATTGATTTGAGTCCTCTCTCTCTTTTTCTTGATGAGTCTGGCTAATGGTTTATCAATTTCGTTTATCTTCTCAAAGAACCACCTTTAGTTTTATTGATCTTTGCTATTGTTTTCTTTGTTTCTATTACATTTATTTCTGCTCTGATCTTTATGATTTCTTTCCTTCTGCTAAATTTCGGTTTTCTTTGTTCTTCTTTCTCCAGTTTCTTTAGGTGTAAGGTTAGATTGTTTATTTGAGATGTTTCTTGTTTCTTGGGATAGGCTTGTATAGCTATGAGCAAAAGGCTTGTATAGCTATAAACTTCGCTCTTAGAACTGCTTTTGCTGCATCCCATACATTTTGGATCGTCGTGTTTTCATTGTCATTTGTCCCTAGGTATTTATTGATTTCCTCTTTGATTTCTTCAGTGATATCTTTATTAAGTAATGTATTGCTTAGCCTCCATGTGTTTGTGTTTTTTACATTTATTTCTCTGTAGTTGATTTCTAATCTCATAGCGTTGTGGTCAAAAAAGATGCTTGTATGTGATTTCAGTTTTCTTAAATTTACCAAGGCTTGATTTGTGACCCAAGATGTGATCTATCCTGGAGAATGTTCCGTGTGCACTTGAGAAGAAAGTGTAATCTGCTGTTTTTGGATGGGATGTCCTATAAATATCAATTAAATCGAAATGGTCTAATGTGTCATTTAAAGCTTGTGTTTCCTTATTAATTTTATGTCTGGATGATCTGTCCATTGGTGTAAGTGAGGTGTTAAAGTCCCCCACTATTGTGTTACTGTCAATTTCCTCTTTTATAGCTCTTAGCAGTTGCCTTATGCATTGAGGTGCTCCTATGTTGGGTGCTTATATATTTATAATTGTTATATCTTCTTCTTGGATTGATCCCTTGATCATTATGTAGTGTCCTTCCTTGTCTCTTGTAACATTCTGTATTTTGAAGTCTATTTTATCTGATAATGAATATTGCTACTCCAGTTTTCTTTTGATTTCCATTTGCATGGAATATCTTTTTCCGTCCCCTCACTTTCAGTCTGTATGTGTCCCTAGGTCTGAAGTGGGTCTCTTGTAGACAGCATATATATGGGTCTTGTTTTTGTATCCATTCATGGAGCCTGTGTCTTTTGGCTGTGGAGCATTTAATCCATTGACGTTTAAGGTAATTATTGATATGTATGTTCGTATGATGATTTTCTTAATTGTTTTGGGTTTGTTTTTGTAGGTCCTTTTCTTCTCTTGTGTTTCCCACTTAGAGAAGTTCCTTTAGCATTTGTTGTAGAGCTGGTTTGTTGGTGCTGAATTCTCTTAGCTTTTGCTTGTCTGTGAAGCTTTTGATTTCTCTGTCGAATCTGAATGAGATCCTTGCCGGTAGAGTAATCTTGGTTGTAGGGTCTTCCCTTTTATCACTTTAAATACATCATGCCACTCCCTTCTGATTTATAGAGTTTCTGCTGAGAAATCAGCTGTTAACTTTAGGGAGTTCCCGTGTCTCAGCGTGTTTCTCCTTGGGTTTATCCTGCCTGGGACTCTCTGCACTTCTTAGACTTGGGTGGCTATTTCCTTTCCCATGTTAGGGAAGTTTTCGACTATAATCTCTTCAAATATTTTCTCAGGTCCTTTCTCTCTCTCTTCTCCTTCTGGGACCCCTCTAATGCGAATGTTGTTGCGTTTAATGTTGTCCCAGAGGTTTCTTAGGCTGTCTTCATTTCTTTTCATTCTTTTTTCTTTATTCTGTTCCGTGGCAGTGAATTCCACCATTCTGTCTTCCAGGTCACTTATCCATTCTTCTGCCTCAGTTATTCTGCTATTGATTCCTTCTAGTGTATTTTTCATTGCAGTTATTGTATTGTTCATCTCTGTTTGTTCTTTAATTCTTCTCGGTCTTTGTTAAACATTTTTTGTATCTTCTCGATCTTTGCCTCCATTCTTTTTCCGAGGTCCTGGATCATCTTCACTTTCATTATTCTGAATTCTTTTTCCAGAAGGTTGCCTATCTCCACTTCATTTACTTGTTTTTCTGGGGTTTTATCTTGTTCCTTCATCTGGTCCAAAGTCCTCTGCCTTTTCATTTTGTCTATCTTTCTGTGAATGTGGTTTTCCTTCCACATGCTGCAGAATTGTAGTTCTTGCTTCTGCTGTCTGCCCTCTGGTGGATGAGGCTATCTAAGAGGCTTGTGCAAGCTTCCTGATGGCATGGACTGTTGGTGGGTAGAGCTGGGTGATGCTCTGGTGTGCAGAGCTCAGTGAAACTTTAATCCCCTTGTCTGCTGATGGGTGGGGCTGGGTTCCCTCCCTGTTGGTTGTTTGGCCTGAGATGATCCAGCACTGGAGCCTACCTGGCTCTTTGGTGGGGCCAATGGCGGACTCTGGGAGGGCTCACGCCAAGGAGTACTTCCCAGAACTTCTGCTACCAGTGTCCTTGTCCCCATGGTGAGCCACAGCCACCCCCCACCTCTGCAGGAGGCCCTCCAAGACTAGCAGGTAGGTGTGGTTCATTCTCCTATGGGGTCACTGCTCCTTCCCCTGGGTCCTGGTGCACATACTACTTTGTGTGTGACCTCCAAGAGCAGAGTCTCTGTTTCCCGCAGTCCTGTTGAAGTCCTGCAATCAAATCCCACTAGCCTTCAAAGTCTGATTCTCTAGGAATTCCTCCTCCCATTGCCAGACCCCCAGGTTGGGAAGCCTGACGTGAGGCTCAGAACCTTCACTCCAGTGGGTGGAATTCTGTGGTATAAGTGTTCTTCAGTTTGTGAGTCACCCACCCAGCAGTTATGGGATTTGATTTTATTGTGATTGTGCCCCTCCTACCATCTCACTGTGGCTTCTCCTTTGTCTTTGGATGTGGGGTATCTTTTTCGTTGAGTTCTAGTGTCTTCCTGTTGATGATTGTTCAGCAGTTAGTTATGATTCTGGTGCTGTCACCTCTAATTGTCTTTTTAAGGGGTGCATAATATTCCATTGTAAGGCTCTATTACATATGTGTTATTCCCCTATTAATTGTAAATTCATTTCCAGCTTTTCATTCTACCATGTACGATGTTGTAGTAACTCCTTGTGCATTTTCACTGGTGCTTTTAACTCTGTGGTATAGTGTAGGAGTGGGTTGATGAAGAGAAGGAGATATGTTCTTTTAATATGAATGGATGTTACTGTATTGCTTTCCAATATGTCATACCACTCACAAGTGTTACCTCAAGCAGTGTGAGAGCACCCTTTACATGCACCCCAAAGAGTAATGGGGCTATTGCTCTTTTAAATTATGCCAGTCTGAAGAGTATCAAGAGCTAGCTCATTGTTATCTTAATTGCATTTCTCAGACTTAGTGAATCTGTGCATATTTGCTTTTGTTTGTAATCCATTTAGCCGAGCATGTCTGTGAAGGGACTATTTGTAATTTCTGCTCATTTCTTCAGTGGTGATGTTTGTCCTTTTTCTTGTCTTTCCAAAGTCTATTACTTTTTCATTTTGTTTGGGGTATATTTTGCCATCAGATATGTTGCTTTTTTATGTAGTTAAATGTCTGTTTTTAAATTTTATAGCTTCCGGGTCTCCAGTCTTGGTAGAGAATGTTTCTCCCATCCCCATGTCTAAGGAGTGTGATTAGTTTTTTAGATTGTCAAATTTTTTTTCTTTAATTTGGCTTTACTTTTTATATTTAAATCTTAACTCCACCTGGAAATTTATTTTTCTGTTTAGTGTAAGCTGGAGGTTCACATTAATTTTCTTCCTAATGATAATAGTAATAATAATAATAGGTAACACTTATTGAGGGTTTACTATGTGCTGCACTATTACATAGGCACTTTACATGTATTAACTATTTTAACCTCTGTTCTTCACAACTCAAATCATAGAGTTTCTTACTTAAACCCATTTTCCAGATGAGGAAAATGAGGCACAGAGAAGCTGAGTAACTAGTCTAAAGGTCACATAGTGGATAAAGTGGTGAAACTGGTTTTAAACCCAGCGAATGTGGCACTGAAGTCCACACTCTTACTACAGTGATTCTTGCTTGGCTAACCAGTGAGCCAGGACCATTTATTAAGTAATCCATTCTTTCACACTAAATTCATTACTTATTTTGTCATTTACTAAATTCTAATATATACCAGAGTCTCTTTCTAGATTCTCTATTCTGTTCCCTGATCCATTCATCTATTCCTATAATAATTCCTTATTGATTTGATTATAGTAGCTTTATAATAGATAATTATTATTTTATAGTCCAATCCCCAATCCTCCCTCCTAGATCTTTTTTCATTAATTTATTGACTATTTTCAGGCATTCATTCTTCTAGAAGTTATGTTCAATTTTATTCACTTAAAATATCTGATGGGATTCTTATTGAAATTATATTACATTAAATATTAATTTTGGGACAATTGGCATGTTCATGTTTACTATTCTCATTTAAAACATAGTACACTGGACTTCCCTGGTGGCGCAGTGGTTAAGAATCTGCCTGCTAATGCAGCGGACACTGGTTTGATCCCTGGTCCGGGAAGATCCCACATGCCATGGAGCAACTAAGCCCATGAGCCACAACTACTGAGCCTGCGCTCTACAGCCCGTGCTCCACAATGAGAGAAGCCACCGCAATGAGAAGCCCGCGCACAGCAACGAAGACACACCCAACACAGCTGAAAATAAATAAATTTATTTAAAAAAAAAAACCAAAAAGCATAGTACACTTTCTCTTCATTTAGATATTATTTTATATTTTCAAGTGATATTTTGTATTTTTCTTTGTGTTGCTCTCTGCATATTTAAGTTAAATTTATTCATAAATATTTTAAAGTTTTTATTGATATTGAAAATAAAATATTTTTCTCATTTCTATTTTTTGTCATTATTACTGAGGTAGACAAAAGGTATTGATTTTGTACGTTTATTTATTTTATTTTATTATTTTTTTTTTGCGGTACACGGGCCTCTCACTGTTGTGGCCTCTCCCCTTGCGGAGCACAGGCTCCTGACGCGCAGGCTCAGAGGCCATGGCTCACGGTCCCAGCCGCTCCGCGGCATGTGGGATCGTCCTGGACTGGGGCACGAACCCGTGTCCCCTGCATTGGCAGGCAGACTCTCAACCACTGCGCCACCAGGGAAGCCCTGTATATTTATTTTACATGCAATCAATATGAAGAGAACTATCAAGATAATCTTTTTTATTAACTAATTAAAAGAGAAAAAATGATCATCTCAATACAGGCTGCAATAGCATTTAATAAATTTCAGCAGCCATTCTTCATAAAATCTAGGTAAAATGGATATAACAGATGATTGCTTATCTACATAGAGATTATTTACTAAAAACAACAGCAAATCTGACAAACATGGAAATCATTTCAAATAAGATCAGAAAGTATTCAGGGGTGCCCATGTTACCAATAATAACCATTATATTTGCTTGAACCTCCAAGGTGATAAACAAGAAAATAAAATAACTGGTATAAAAGTCAGAAGAATTAAAACCATCTCTTTTTGCTGATACTGTGATTATATGTCAAGAAATTTAAGTACTATAGTTAACTTGCTAACTGAATAAGATAATTTGGTAAGCTGGTTGGTTACAAGCTAAGTATATAAAATCAATAGCTTTGTCTATCTATCAATAATTAGCCATTTTTAGTTCTCAAGATTCAAATTCTAGAGAGGGAGTATCTGATTGCCTTAGCTTGGATCATTTCCTGTCCCTTGGCTAGGGAGGTGAAAGGCCCTTAGGACAGCTCCACTAGATTCTACTCAGTGGAACAAGGGTGATTCCTTAAGGGGAAAGATTTAAGGGTGTGGGTTTTTGTTTTGTTTTTTGTAGGCCATAATACATTTTATTTTTTTCATTCAGAGAAACCAGATCCAACCTAACAAATTCCATCCTCTTTGCCTTCTTCGCTGATTTAACTCTGCACAACATCCAGGACCATGTCTTACACCTAGTATGTAGGTCTTTGTTCATCCAAACAAAACTTATTTTGAGTTCTCACCTTTATGCTTTGCTGTTGGTATTCCCTTTCTCCAGAATGCCCTTCCTCCTATCTCTCTGTTCACTTGCTCACTCTTATCTGTTAAGCTTCAGTTCCAGTGTCATCTCCCCTGGGAAGCCTTTCCTGAGCCCACACTCCCAGTCTACGTTAGATGTCGCCCCCACCTTCACAGACTGCTGCAAGCTTACCACATTGATGCAGGTGATTATCTTTTCGTGTGTCTGTTGCCTCTGTCAGACTGTCAGTGCCTCATCAGTGTGCTCTAGAATAGTGGGTGACCCCAGTGAGCCATCAGTGGGGTCCACTGTAACCCCAGTGAGTATTTTCTAAATAAACAAATGTATGAATGAACTAAGCAATGCTTTGTTAGCAGTGATGTTGGTCATATCTTTTTATAATTTGCTATCTAATTTTACCTTTTCTTTTCTAATTCCATTAACCTTCCAGCTCTTGTCTCTGAATGGGGCTGCTGTGTGGATGCTTGGTGAACTTTGAGACTATAATACATTTCTTCCTTTTACATCCTGGGCCTAATCCCCTTCTCTCGTCTGTTATTTTGATCTTATTTGAACATCAAGCTGGTCCCGTTGCCTTTACCTTATCACCCTCATTCTCCCTGTTGGACAATTTAGTAAAATAGGAACCTCTAGGAATCCTTCCTAAAGGAGAAGTTGGAATTGGTCCTGTAAGCTTCCTCCATGACCTTCTGTTTCTCTTGGATTCTCCCTGACAGTCGCCCCTTTGTACACCCACGGTGCAACTGAGGTGTTGGTGCCCCAAAGGAGACTATCTACTAAAGTCACTCACACACAATTATTAGGGAAGTTCAAATAGCTACTCTTTTTTTTATTTTATTTTTTTTGTGGTACACGGGCCTCTCACTGCTGTGGCCTCTCCCGTTGCAGAGCACAGGCTCCGGACGCGCAGACTCAGCGGCCATGGCTCACGGGCCCGGCTGCTCCGCGGCATGTGGGATCTTCCCAGACCAGGGCACGAACCCGTGTCCCCTGCATCGGCAGGTGGACTCTCAACCACTGTGCCACCAGGGAAGCCCTAAATACCTACTATTTTGATGGCAATTGTGTTTTAAAAGAAAACCAGAGAAATAATTTAAAAAATAAAAAACTATGCCAGAGTTTCAGGTAAGCATCAGTTGAGGAGATATTTTGGGGTGAGCAGGCCATTATTAGTAAGGTTCAGCTTGATGTATGGAAGGGACTCAGAGTTCTGTCTGAGATGCCTGAGGACAGCCTTGCATGGCCTGGGGATTAGACTGGAGGTAGCAGAGGATATCTGGATTTGGAGATTTGGGGGACAAGTCTAAGTTCCATTCATGTACCAACTATGTGACATTAAGTAGTTCATGGGACCTCTCTGAGTCTCAGTATCCTCATTTGTAAAATGAGGAAAGTAATGTGTATCTTACCTATACTGTCACTTTGTTATAAGAAATAAATGAGATAAGAGATGTAAAGCCTTTAGGAGTCAATATAGTGCGATGGTGGAGCATGAGAGTTGCAGGGTCTGAATGGATTGGATTCAAACTCTGGTCCTAACATTAATTAGGTGTCAATGACCCGTGTAACTTGTTAACCTCTGTGTTCCTCCATTTCTCTATCCATATAATAAGGGTCCTATAGAAGACCTATCTCATAGGATGGTTAAAGAGAGATGAGATAATTTATATGAGAGCACATACATGCATGGCTCATAGCACTCAGTTAATGAGGCTCTTATCAATGTTATAGTGCAATAGAGGCAAACGTAGGGCCCTGTGTCACCAGAGAAGGGCCAGTCTAAGCCTCTCTTGGTTTTAGCTGAAGGATCAAGATTTGCTTTATGCTTATTTATGAATGAATGAACCTATGAAATTAAAACCCCTTTACAGTTTATTTTCTCCGCCTTCTATCTATGTACGCTTTCTCTCTTTTGCCCCCTTTCTAATCCACATGTAGAACTTGGCTTCCTACTGATTTCTGAAAGAAATTCCACACTCACTTCCTCTTCTGTTTTCCCTTTACAAGCCTCCTCTCTCTCTCCCTGCCCTCTACCTTCTTCCCCATTTTCCTCCTCCCGTCTTTCCTCTCCCCTTCTGTCCTCCCCCGCACCCTCCTCTATCCCCTTCCATTCCTCCCTGGAGCTCTCACTTCTTTCTTTTCTGTAAGTGGGCTCATCAAAGCACCGTTTTGTTTTAACAAAGGCAAGTCTCTCCCTAAGAAGAAAAAATTCATTCTAGCTGCTAAGAGAGACATTTTCTCCTCATTATAGAATATTAGGGCTGGAAATGCCCTTGGAGATCAAGCAGCTCAGAGGTTCCCAGACATGGCTAGTTGGTGATGATACCCTGGGCAGCATTTAAAAAGCCAGGCCCTGCCCTTAGTGATGCTGGATTAGAAAGGTCAGCATTGGGACTTGGAGTGATAATTGTGTGGGGTGTCCCAGAATATTTTTATTTTAATTCAGGAAGAGTTGGATTTCAGTCCTAATTTCACCACTTACTAATGGACTCATCTTGGCTGAGCTACTAAAACTTGTGGATCCTCAGTTATATCTGTCAGAAGTGGAAGATAATACCTTCCCTAAATAACAGGGAGCAATCAGCAGATTGGTCGGCACATAGTAGGCGTTAACAATTGTTTCTTCTCTTCCTTCCCTTGGGAAACAGTACAGAATCCTCTGTACTCTCTACCTCTCTAAACACACAGGATGATGATTGAGGAGAGGGGCCTAAACACTCCTTGGCCTTGGAGCACATCTTAGAAAGGCAGAATGGCTGGTCAGCATCATTGTTCCCACTCAGAACCCCACACACCTGCCTCCAAACTTGGTCAGACAGTGGCATGGAGTCAGGAAATAAAAATATATAACATTTATTGTGAATTCACTTTCTCAGGACTATTTGAATTAATCTCCACAGCAACCCTATGAAATAAATTCTTCTTAACCACATGGACTGTAAAATGTCTGTAGGCAGAGCTTTTTTTTGGGGTGGGGGGCTACTGTTTATAAGTCTGGATTATTTACTCCATCCCTTGTCTGTGTTTTCAGATCCCAAATAAGTATTTGGTATACTTGGATATCATTCAACCACCATGTAGTGAGCACCTGATACAGAAGAGCTAGTGGCCAGTGTGGGGAGCCCAAGAGTACAGAATGTGAGGCTCTGGCTGTCTGGGGTTTGTTTTCATCTGCTCCTCCAAACACCAGAGCACTGGCTGGTGAACCCCTCTGCAGTCCCCACGAATTTCCAGGCCTACTCTTTTCAGGGGTCCACAGATTGTGTTTGCCTACCAACCTTAGCTCCAGAAGCTTTGTTCCTCCTACTGGGGGGCCCCAGTCCCATCTACCCATCCCATCTCAGAGTTTCAGGAAAGGCTTCTATCAGCAAGAATCCAGGAAGGTTATTTATCCATGGGAGGCCTGACAATGGTGTTTGTTCTTGGAGGAGGTGGAACACTTGTGATTTCATGGTAAAAAGTTCCAACTTTGGTAAGTCTGGGGAGTTGAGCTTCTCTGTCACAAATTCTTTTATTTATTTTTTATTTATTTATTTGTCTGTCTGTTTGTTTGTTTGTTTGTTTATGGCTGCGTTCGGTCTTCATTGCTGCGCCCGGGCTTTCTCTAGTTGCGGCGACCAGGGGCTACTCTTCGTTGTGGTGCGTGGGCTTCTCATTGCAGTGGCTTCTCGTTGTGGAGCTCTAGGCGTGTGGGCTTCAGTTGTTGTGGCACGTGGGCTCAGTAGTTGTGTCTCGCAGGCTCCAGAGTGCAGGCTCAGTAGTTGTGGCACACAGGCTTAGTTGCTCCGTGGCATGTGGGATTTTCCCGGACCAGGGTTCGAACCCATGTTCCCTGCATTGTCAGGCAGATTCTTAACCACTGCGCCACCAGGGAAGCCCTCTGTCACAAATTCTATATCTCTACCCTTTTTCACCTCCCCGTGCCCTGGCCAATTTATCTAAATCTCACTCCTTTCATTTCTTCATCACCCGTTTAATTTATCTTTAAACTCATGGTCCATATAAGGCTCCAGGTTAGCTGTGCCCACAGCAACTGGCTTATTAACTCTTTTTATCAGGCTGTAGGGTTGGGAGAGAGTGGATAAATGCACCCTCTTTGGGATTTATCAGGGTTGAGAAAAGAAGGGAAAAGACATGCGTAACATTTTAAAAAAAGAACCCGAAAGGCAGGGAGAGAAGAGTGTGTAGAGCGAGATGAAGGCTGCTCTCTGATGGGAACAGATTGCCCAAAAGGCAGGTGGGTGGCAGAGAATAAAAATAACCAGGGAGTGACCAAGCCTTCGTTTTCTTTGAAACACTCACACTTTAGGGAGATATTGAAACTGCTAATTTTGTTGGCATGTTGACACCTCCTCCTAATTAATTAAAGGGCTTATTAGGAAGACAACCAAGCTGCTCACGAGAAAAGAAGAGAGGACACGCTGAGCTTACGCAGCTTGGCAGTCAGGACCCAGTGAAGTGCCACTGGGTGTGTGGTGGGAGAGCTGGGACAGGAGCCTTCTGCTGGGTTCTGGTCCTCCTGGCTCCACTTGCGTGCTACTGCCCTCCCTGGTCTACCCACAGAGAGGCATGGCTGGAAACAGGCTAGGGCGGGCTCTGTGTAGGACAGAGGCTCCAGAATCTGGCCTCCCAAGGAAATGAAAAAAGTAAAATTCTCATGACATCTGCACACTTTGTCAAACAAAAGCTTCTGCACTTCTGAATCTTCCAAGTTAGCTACACTGGGGAACAGCAGCTCTGGCTGCTAGTCTGTGATTCAAGGTCTCCAGCATCATCTTTGATTGTTAATCTTTTTCACCTTCAGGATGCTCAGAGCACCAGGAGCTTGAACAGAGGGGAGTTGGATGCTGACATTTTAAAACTGTGGGCCAGTTTTCTGACATAGGCAGAAGGGGTGGTCCAGGGAGTGTCTTCCAGCATTTTTTAGACTTGGAACAACTAACTCCTTTTTTGCGGGGGGTGACAGTCTGCTTAATGTCTCTGGATCCCACCTTCCAGCCATCCATCAAAGCCATCCATTTGTCCTTTCAAATCCCTATGCAGCCTATTATATATGCAGCATAGAGCAGTCAAGAGCACAGGCTCTGGAGCCGTTAAGGGCTCATCCCTTAACTCTGACACTCACCAATTTCAGTTGTCTTGGACAATCACCTACAATCTCTGTGTCTCTATTTCCTCATCTGTAAAATGGAGATCCTAATGGCATCCACCACAAAGGACTGTTGTGAGGGTTAATAAGGTAACAGATATAAAGTGGCTAGTACTGTGCCTGGTACATACTGAGCACAAAGTAAATAGCACTGTAAGGGTCAACTTTTAAAAAGCTTTAATTTAGGGACTTCCCTGGTGGTGCAGTGGTTAAGAATCTGCCTGCCAATGCAGGGGACACGGGTTCGAGCCCTGGTGCGGGAGGATCCCACATGCCACAGAGCAACTAAGCCTGTGTGCCACAACTACTGTGCCTGCGCTCTAGAGCCCGTGAGCTATAACTACTGAGCCTGCCTGCCACAACTACTGACACCCACGTGCCTAGAGCCCTTGCTCTGCAACAAGAGAAGCCACCGCAATGAGAAGTCCACGCACCGCAACAAAGAGTAGCACCCCGCTCGCTGCAACTAGAGAAAGCCCGTGAGCAGCAACGAAGACCCAACGCAGCCAAAACTAAATAAATGAATAAATTTTTTTTAAAAAAGCTTTAATTTATATGGTGGTAACATCCCTATACATTGGATAAGGCAGAGTTTTTAAGATCATTCTTTAATAAATGGGAAAATTGAGTCATGTAATGGATTAGTGACTTTCCCAAGGTTTACAACTAAGAAGGGACAAAATTGGCTCCAGAGCCCAGGTCTTCTGGTTCTAGTTCATTTATTTATATTTTTTGGTTTGACTGCAGACATGCTCATACTATCCCTTAGCATCCTTCATCCTGTCTCCACTAGTGCAACAGGGTGCAGAGGAGGTGGGAAATGTCACACAGCTGCCCTATTCCAAAGATGTGTGGCTCAGAGGAGAGAACCCTTGACTTGGATAGTCGCCATGCTTTGTGATCTTGGGCAAATCATTTAATCTGGCTGAACTTTAAATCTCCCAACTTTAAAGGAAACCCAGTGATTATTTCCCTTTATGTGTGCATCTTAGGTATATATTATGTAGCTAAAATAGAAACTCAGAATGAAATATCACTAAGGGCCAATGATAGAATGTTGTTGATCCTGGAGAAAGAGAAGAATATTCTTTCTAACACCGTGCAAGGAAAACAAACGTGTGTCTTAGAAGAAAACAGAAGAGGTTAAGTTATGTCTTTATTCTTTTGTAGTTTTGGATTTGGAGGTTGTCTTTTTAACAAAATGAATGATGCAATTGGCCATTATGGAAAGATGTTAAATTTTGATGATGTTGAAATGAGAGACTGGGAACCTGTGTGTGAGGAGCACTGATTTCCTTTTCCAAAGGGAAGGTTCCCATGTGTGTATGGACCAGCCCTGCTCCCATTGACTAAAAACTCTTCTCTAGCTCAGACTGCTGCTGATTAAGTGGATATAGGCCATTTCCCGAGAAGAATGCAAAGGAAGTGATGGTTTCCATTGGATCTCCTTATTCTTTAGCCTGCCCAGGCTTTCTGGCACCACTAATCCATACATCTGTTCCATGATGCAGGTCAAGAGGCTGGTTAAATTGGAAATTATTCTGTAATTTGTTAAGTAATAACAGCGTGATGGCATTTCCATTTTTCATCTTGAAACTCCAAAATTCTTAAAAACTCAACCAAATCTTAAAAGGTGTAACATCAGGCATTGTGTTTTACTGACTCTAAAGGAAATGTGTATGTGAGGGTGGACTTTCCTGGTGCTTTTTAAACTAGCAGATATCAATCAGCCTTGGTGCGGGGACATGTTGATGTGGCATGATCAATCACATGTAATATGTCAGTAAATAACAATTCATATATTGAAATTTTGCCCAACATTTACTAGAAATTTAAATTAGATCAGATTCGGGGTTATTGCTAAAACATCACTTCTACCCACTTGCATTCTGATTGTGCTCTCTGGAGATTCTTTGCCATGGGAGTATGCCTTGCATATTAATGTCATTCATCATGTTGGTTGCACTAGAAAAAGAAGGAATAAATCAACTTTAAGCTCCTCTGTGTTAACAAATGCGTGATCTTCATTTTCAAAGACGCTTAAGGGTAGAATTGTGGTCATTGAGTTTCTTCCTAGCAGATGATGGCAAGAAAAGACATCAGGAGATCTCCCACTTTAACACTTCTCTTCCACCCCCACCCCTGTTTAATTGGATAAGGAAGAGACAGTATAATTTAGTGGAAAGAGCACAGGGCTTGTTTGAGCTAAAGTGACTGACATTTGCTAGGCTGTGTGGCCTTGAACAAGTCACCCAACCTATCTGGGCTTTAGTGTTCTCATTTGTAAAATGGGGCTAATGATAGTGCCTACTTTGTTTCCAGGATGAGAGCTAAGATGCATGAAAGTCCTGGCACAAAGCCAGGCACCAAGTGGGCTTCAGTTAGTATTATTTTTTTTTCTGGTGATGCGTTTTATTTTTATTTATTTATTTTTTACATCTTTATTGGAGTATAATTGCTTTACAATGGTGTGTTAGTTTCTGCTTTATAACAAACTGAATCAGTTATACATATACTTATGTTCCCATATCTCTTTCCTCTTGCATCTCCCTCCCTCCCACCCTCCCTATCCCACCCATCTAGGTGGTCACAAAGCACCGAGCTGATCTCCCTGTGCTATGCGGCTGCTTCCCACTAGCTATCTACCTTACGTTTGGTAGTGTATATATGCCCATGCCTCTCTCTCGCTTTGTCACAGCTTACCCTTCCCCCTCCCCATATCCTCAAGTCCATTCTCTAATAGGTCTGTGTCTTTATTCCCGTCTTACCCCTAGGTTCTTCATGACAGTTTTTTTCCCCATATATTCCATATATATGTGTTAGCATACGGTATTTGTCTTTTTCTTTCGGACTTACTTCACTCTGTATGAGAGACTCTAGGTCCATCCACCTCACTACAAATAACTCAATTTCGTTTCTTTTTATGGCTGAGTAATATTCCATTGTATATATGTGCCACATCTTCCTTATCCATTCATCCGATGATGGACACTTAGGTTGTTTCCATCTCCTGGCTATTGTAAATAGAGCTGCAATGAACATTTTGGTACATGACTCTTTTTGAATTATGGTTTTCTCAGGGTATATGCCCAGTAGTGGGATTGCTGGGTCATATGGTAGTTCTATTTGTAGTTTTTTAAGGAACCTCCATACTGTTCTCCATAGTGGCTGTATCAATTCACATTCCCACCAGCAGTGCAAGAGTGTTCCCTTTTCTCCACACCCTCTCAGCATTTATTGTTTCTAGATTTTTTGATGATGGCCATTCTGACCAGCGTGAGATGATAGTGATCACTGTAGTTTTGATTTGCATTTCTCTAATGATTAATGATGTTGAGCATTCTTTCATGTGTTTGTTGGCAATCTGTATATCTTCTTTGGAGAAATGTCTGTTTAGGACTTCTGCCCATTTTTGGATTGGGTTGTTTGTTTTTTTGTTATTGAGCTGCATGAGCTGCTTGTAAATTTTGGAAATTAATCCTTTGTCGGTTGCTTCATTTGCAAATATTTTCTCCCATTCTGAGGGTTGTCTTTTGGTCTTGTTTATGGTTTCCTTTGCTGTGCAAAAGCTTTGAAGTTTCATTAGGTCTCATTTGTTTATTTTTGTTTCTATTTCCATTTCTCTAGGAGGTGGGTCAAAAAGGATCTTGCTGTGATTTATGTCATAGAGTGTTCTGCCTGTGTTTTACTCTAAGAGTTTGATAGTTTCTGGCCTTACATTTAGGTCTTTAATCAATTTTGAGCTTATTTTTGTGTATGGTTTTAGGGAGTGTTCTAATTTGATACTTTTACATGTACCTGTCCAGTTTTCCCAGCACCACTTATTGAAGAGGCTGTCCTTTCGCCACTGTACATTCCTACCTCCTTTATCAAAGATAAAGTGACCATATGTGTGTGGGTTTATCTCTGGGCTTTCTATCCTGTTCCATTGATCTATATTTCTGTTTCTGTGCCAGCACCATAATGTCTTGATTACTGTAGCTTTGTAGTATAGTCTGAAGTCAGGGAGCCTGATTCCTCCAGCTCCATTTTTCATTCTCAAGATTGCTTTGGCTATTTGGGGTCTTTTGTGTTTCCATACAAATTGTGAAATTTTTTGTTCTAGTTCTGTGAAAAATGCCAGTGGTAGTTTGATAGGGATTGTATTGAATCTGTAGATTGCTCTGGGTAGTAGAGTCATTTTCACAATGTTGATTCTTCCAATCCAAAAACATGGTAGATCTGTCCATCTATTTGTATCATCTTAAATTTCTTTCATCAGTGTCTTATAATTTTCTGCATACAGGTCTTTTGTCTCCTTAGGCAGGTTTATTCCAAGATATTTTATTCTTTTTGTTGCAGTGGTAAATGGGAGTGTTTTCTTGATTTCACTTTCAGATTTTTCATCATTAGTATATAGGAATGCCAGAGATTTCTGTGCATTAATTTTGTATCCTGCTACTTTACCAAATTCATTGATTAGCTCTAGTAGTTTTCTGGTAGCATCTTTAGGATTCTCTATGTATAGTATCATGTCATCTGCAAACAGTGACAGCTTTACTTCTTCTTTTCCGATTTGGATTCCTTTTATTTCCTTTTCTTCTCTGATTGCTGTGGCTAAAACTTCCAAAACTATGTTGAATAAGAGTGGTGAGAGTGGGCAACCTTGTCTTGTTCCTGACCTTAGTGGAAATGCTTTCAGTTTTTCGCCATTGAGGATGATGTTGGCTGTGGGCTTGTCATATACGGCCTTTATTATGTTGAGGAAAGTTCCCTCTATACCTACTTTCTGCAGGGTTTTTATCATAAATGGGTGTTGAATTTTGTCAGAAGCTTTCTCTGCATCTATTGAGATGATCATATGGTTTTTCTCCTTCAATTTGTTAATATGGTGTATCACGTTGATTCATTTGAGTATACTGAAGAATCCTTGCATTCCTGGAATAAACCCCACTTGATCATGGTGTAGGATCTGTTTAATGTGCTGTTGGATTCTGTTTGCTAGTATTTTGTTGAGGATTTTTGCATCTGTGTTAATCAGTGATATTGGCCTGTGGTTTTCTTTCTTTGTGACATCTTTGTCTGGTTTTGGTATGAGGGTGATGGTGGACTCATAAAATGAGTTTGGAAGTGTTCCTCCCTCTGCTATATTTTGGAAGAGTTTGAGAAGGATAGGTGTTAGCCCTTCTCTAAATGTTTTATAGAATTCGCCTGTGAAGCCATCTGGTCCTGGGCTTTTGTTTGTTGGAAGATTTTTAATCACAGGTTCAATTTCAGTGCTTGCAATTGGTCTGT
This sequence comes from Lipotes vexillifer, assembly GCF_000442215.2. NCBI lineage: Eukaryota > Metazoa > Chordata > Mammalia > Artiodactyla > Lipotidae > Lipotes > Lipotes vexillifer. The sequence goes on along the minus strand of NW_006773166.1, from coordinate 915,836 downwards.
TCATATTTTCTATTTCTTCCTGATTCAGTCTTGGCAGGGTGTGCATTTCTAAGAATTTGTCCATTTCTTCCAGGTTGTCCATTTTATTGGCATAGAGTTGCTTGTAGTAAGCTCTCATGATCTTTTGTATTTCTGCAGTGTCAGTTGTTACTTCTCCTTTTTCATTTCTGATTCTATTGATCTGAGTCTTCTCTCTTTTTTTCTTGATGAGTCTGGCTAATGGTTTATCAATTTTGTTTATCTTCTCAAAGAACCAGCTTTTAGTTTTATTGATCTTTGCTATCGTTTCCTTCATTTCTTTTTCATTTATTTCTGATGTGATCTTTATGATTTCTTTCCTTCTGCTAACTTTGGGGTTTTCTTGTTCTTCTTTCTCTAATTGCTTTAGGTGCAAGGTTAGGTTGTTTATTAGAGATGTTTCCTGTTTCTTAAGGTAGGATTATATTCCTATACACTTGCCTCTTAGAACTGCGTTTGCTGCATCCCATAGGTTTTGGTTCATCGTGTCTCCATTGTCTTTTTTTTTTTTTGCTGTACGTGAGCTTCTCACAGTTGTGGCCTCTCCCGTTGTGGAGCACAGGCTCTGGACGCACAGGCTGAGCGGCCATGGCTCACGGGCCCAGCTGCTCCGCGGCATGTGGGATCTTCCCGGACCGGGGCATGAACCCGTGTCCCCTAGCATCGGCAGGCAGACTCTCAACCACTGCTCCACCAGGGAAGCCCTCCATTGTCTTTTGTTTCTAGGTATTTTTTGATTTCCTCTTTGATTTCTTCAGTGATCACTCGTTATTAAGTAGTGTATTGTTTAGTCTCCATGTGTTTGTATTTTTTACAGATTTTTTCCTGTAACTGATATCTAGTCTCATAGCGTTGTGGTCGGAAAAAGATACTTGATACCATTTCAATTTTCTTAAATTTACCAAGGCTTGATTTGTGACCCAAGATATGATTTATCCTGGAGAATATTCCATGAGCACTTGAGAAAAATGTGTATTCTGTTATTTTTTGGGTGGAATGTCTTATAAATATCAATTAAGTCCATCTTGTTTAATGTATCATTTAAATCTTGTGTTTCATTATTTATTTTCATTTTGGATGATCTGTCCATTGGTGAAAGTGGGGCGTTAAAGTCCCCTACTATGGGGGGCTTCCCTGGTGGCACAGTGGTTGAGAGTATGCCTGCCAATGCAGGGGACACGGGTTCGTGCCCCAGTCCAGGAAGATCCCACATGCTGGGGAGTGGCTGGGCCCGTGAGCCATGGCCACTGAGCCTGCATGTCCGGAGCCTGTGCTCTGCAATGGGAGAGGCCACAACAGTGAGAGGCCCGCCTATCGGGGAAAAAAAAAAAAAAAGTCCCCTACTATGAATGTTACTGTCCATTTTCCATCTTATGGCTGTTAGTATTTGCCTTATGTATTGAGGTGCTCCTATGTTGGTGCATAAATATTTACAGTTGGTTTAGCTTCTTCTTGGATCGATCCCTTGATCACTATGTAGTGTCCTTCTTTGTCTCTTCTAATAGTCTTTATTTTAAAGTCTATTTTGTCTGATATGAGAATCGCTACTCCAGCTTTCTTTTGGTTTCCATTTGCATGGAATATCTTTTTCCATTCCCTCACTTTCAGTCTGTATGTGTCCCTAGGTCTGAAGTGGGTCTCTTGTAGACAGCATATATATGGGTCTTGTTTTTGTATCCATTCATGGAGCCTGTGTCTTTTTGGTGGAGCATTTAATCCATTGACGTTTAAGGTAATTATCGATATGTATGTTCTATTCCCATTTTCTTAAGTGTTTTGTGTTTGTTATGTAGGTGTTTTCCTTCTCTAGTGTTTCTTGCCTAGAGAAGTTCCTTTAGCATTTGTTGTAGAGCTGGTTTGGTGATGCTGAACTCTCTCAGCTTTTGCTTGTCTGTAAAGGTTTTAATTTCTCCGTCGAATCTGAATTAGATCCTTGCTGGGTAGAGTAATCTTGGTTGTTGGTTTTTCTCCTTCATAACTTTAAATATGTCCTGCCAGTCCCTTCTAGCTTGCAGAGTTTCTGCTGAAAGATCAGCTGTTAATCTTATGGGGATTCTCTTGTGTGTTATTTTTCCCTTGCTGCTTTTTTTGTTTTTTGTGGTATGCGGGCCTCTCACTCTTGTGGCCTCTTCCGTTGTGG
>NW_006773166.1:907778-913668 GCF_000442215.2 Lipotes vexillifer | reverse complement strand
TTTCCATACTCCGGATGCGCAGGCTCAGCAGCCATGGCTCATGGGCCCAGCCGCTCCGCGGCACGTGGGATCTTCCTGGACCAGGGCACAAACCCATGTTCCCTGCATTGGCAGGCGTACTCTCAACCACTGCGCCACCAGGGAAGCCCTCCCTTGCTGCTTTTAGTATGTTTTCTTTGTATTGAATTTTTGATAGTTTGATTAATATGTGTCTTGGCGTGTTTCTCCTTGGATTTATCCTGTATGGGACTCTCTGTGCTTCCTGTCTTGATTAACTATTTCCTTTCCCATATTAGGGAAGTTTTCAACTATAATCTCTTCAAGTATTTTCTCAGTCCCTTTCTTTTTCTCTTCTTCTTCTGGAACCGCTACAATTCAAATGTTGGTGCGTTTAATGTTGTCCCATAGGTCTCTGAGACTGTCCTCAGTTCTTTTCATTCTTTTTTCTTTATTCTGCTCTGCAGTAGTTATTTCCCCAATTTAACTTCCAGGTCACTTATCCATTCTTCTGCTTCAGTTATTCTGATATTGATCCCATCTAGAGTATTTTTAATTTCATTTATTGTGTTGTTCATCATTGCTTGTTTCATCTTTAGTTCTTCTAGGTCCTTGTTAAATGTTTCTTGCATTTTCTCTCTTCTATTTCCTTGATTTTGGATCATCTTTACTATCATTATTCTGAATCCTTTTTCAGGTAGACTGCCTATTTCCTCTTCATTTGTTAGGTCTGGTGGGTTTTTATCTTGCTCCTTCATCTGCTGTGTGTTTTTCTGTCTTCTCATTTTGCTTATCTTACTGTGTTTGGGGTCTCCTTTTTGCAGGCTGCAGGTTCGTAGTTCCTGTTGTTTTTGGTGTCTGTCCCCAGTGGCTAAGGTTGGTTCAGTGGGTTGTGTAGGCTTCCTGGTGGAGGGGACTGGTGCCTGTGTTCTGGTGGATGAGGCTCGATCTTGTCTTTCTGGTAGGCAGTTGCACGTCTGGTGGTGTGTTTTGGGGTGTCTGTGGACTTATTATGATTTTAGGCAGCCTCTCTGCTAATGGATGGGGTTGTGCTCCTGTCTTGCTAGTTGGTTGGCATAGGGTGTCCAGCACTGTAGCTTGCTGGTCGTTGAGTGAAGCTGGGTGCTGGTGTTGAGATGGAGATCTATGGGAGATTTTCACCGTATGATATTATGTGGAGCTGGGAGGTCTCTTGTGGACCAATGTCCTGAAGTTGGCTCTCCCACCTCAGAGGCACAGCACTGACTCCTGGCTGCATCACCAAGAGCCTTTCATCCACACGGCTCAGAATAAAAGGGAGAAAAAGAAGAAAGAAAGAAAGAAAGAGAGAGAGAGAGAGAGAGAGAGAGAGAGAGAGAGGGAGGGAGGGAGGAAGGAAGGAAAGAGAGAGAGAGAAAGGAAGGAAGAAAGAGGATAAAATAAAGTAAGAAAAGCAAATTGTTATTAAAATAAAAAATAATTATTAAGAAAGAAAATTTTTTTTAAGTAAAAAAAACCAAAAACGGACGGATAGAACCCTAGGATAAATGGTGAAAGCAAAGCTACACAGACAAAATGTCACACAGAAGCATACACATACACACTCACAAAAAGAGGAAAAGGGGAAAAAATCACAAATCTTGCTCTCAAAGCCCACCTCCTAATATGGGATGATTCGTTGTCTATTCATGTATTCCACAGATGCAGGGTACATCAAGTTGACTGTGGAGCTTTAATCCACTGCTCCTGAGGCTGCTGGGAGGGATTTCCCTTTCTCTTTGTTCTCACAGCTCCTGGGGTTCAGCTTTGCATTTGGCCCCGCCTCTGCGTGTAGGTCGCCGGAGGGCGTCTGTTCTTCTCTCAGATAGGACGAGGTTAAAGGAGCCGCTGATTCGGGGGCTCTGGCTCACTCAGGCCGGGTGGGAGGTAGGGGCACGGAGTGCGGGGCGAGCCTACGGCGGCAGAGGCCAGCGTGACGTTGCACCAGCCTGAGGTGTGCAGTGCGTTCTTGCGGGGAAGTTGTCCCTGGATCCCGGGACCCTGGCAGTGGCGGGCTGCACAGGCTCCCCGGAAGGGGGATGTGGATAGTGACCTGTGCTTGCACACAGGCTTCTTGTTGGCGGCAGCAGTAGCCTTAGCGTCTCATGCCTGTCTCTGGGGTCCGCGCTGTTACCCGCGGCTCGCGCCTGTCTCTGGAGCTCCTTTAAGCAGCGCTCTTAATTCCCTTCTCCTCGCGCACCAGGAAACAAAGAGGGAAGAAAAAGTCTCTTGCCTCTTCGGCAGGTCCAGACTTTTCCCCAGACTCCCTCCCGGCTAGCCCTGGTGCACTAACCCCCTGCAGGCTGTGTTCACGCCGCCAACTCCAGTCCTCTCCCTGCGCTCTGACCGAAGCCCGAGCCTCAGCTCCCAGCCCCGCCCGCCCCGGCGGGTGAGCAGCCAAGCCTCTGGGGCAGGTGAGTGCCGGTCGGCCCTGATCCTCTGTGCGGGAATCTCTCCCCTTTGCCCCCCGCACCCCTGTTGCTGCGCTCTCCTCTGCGTCTCTGAAGCTTCCACCCTCCGCCACCCACAGTCTCCCCCTCGCGAAGGGCCTTCCTAGTGTGTGGAACCCTTTCCTCCTTCACAGCTCCCTCCCACTGGTGCGGGTCCCGTCCCTATTCTTTTGTCTCTGTTGTTTTCTTTTTTCTTTTCCCCTACCCAGGTACATGGGGGGGGGGGTTCTTGCCTTTTGGGAGGTCTGAGGTCTTCTGCCAGAGTTCAGTAGGTGTTCTGTAGGAGTTGTTCCTCGTGTAGATGTATTTCTGATGTATCTGTGGGGAAGAAGGTGATCTCCACGTCTTACTCTTCCGCCATCTTCCCCTCGGGCTTCACTTATAATAGTGACAGGATTACTGTGGTTGCTGTGATTTTACATCTCCCTCCAGTGCTTGGTAAAAAGAGTATATTTTATCTGTGTGAGAATACAGGCTCAGCATCTAACTGTTCACAGGAGACAACTTTGCCTCCCTCACAGCTGGTATTTAAAGCATCAAAGAGTATCTGCACTCCAGGTACTTGTTAGATAATTCAGTCAGAATCTACTGCAATTCAGCACCTGCCAGAGGTTTGCCTACTGCATCTGATACTTATTATTTTTTTTAACATCTTTATTGGAGTATATTGCTTTACAGTGTTGTGTAAGTTTGATACTTATTTCTTCATTTACTTAGCATGTGCTCATCTAGCTCATGTAGTGCTTTCCATGTGCCTTAAGAATACTCATTTAATCCTCACAACAACTCTGTGATTTAGGTACTATCACCCTCATTTTACAGATGAGAAAACTGAGGCACAGAGAGGCTAAGTAAGTTCCCCAAGATCACAGAGCTAGTAAGTGGCAGAGCAGGATTTGAACCAGGTGGTTTGTCTCCAGAGCTTGTGAACTTGACTGCTATACTGTGTGAGAAAGATTGTCTTAACAGTCATGTTCACCGGCCATTTTTCCAGATTCATCACATTGTTTCCCTGGGTTTAGTGAGATTCTCAGAGAGCAAGAGACCCAAAATTAGGATTCAGCATCCCCTTCCCCCTTCCTAACAATTTAAGGTCCAGCCCTTAGTGCATCAGTCACCTGTTTAGGTAGAACTTTATGTGTCTTTTCCAAGCCTGTTGCAGTTATTGTGTTCCATGTTATCCAATAGTCCTAATGTGAAAACCCAAGTGATAAAGTATATAAGCAGAGTGTGTTTCTGCAAAGGATTTTGTCAGTTTTACTTGCCATGAAATGGAAAGTACGAAGCTCATACAGTTCCCTTTCTACCTCCGTTTCCATGGCTCTTGGGCCCAATTCTGTGCCCAGGTGCAGTTACCAGCTCTCTTCAGGTACTTGCTGATATTTTACTTTTTCTGCTTCCTTTAGAGGACATCTGCTCTGTTTTTATCCCTGATTGTTCTGTTTTTCTTATTGATTAATCATATATAATTCCTCCAAATCTCTTGGATGTAGGGAGGATATAAACCATAAGCCAATAAGAAGCTTATGATGATTTTCTTACCATGTAAAATGTTTCAAGGTGTGTGCACTAAAATAGAAGGGAGATAGAAAAAACAATAAATTATATTACCTATTATGAATAGCTACCATTTACTTATTGCTTGCTTTGCAGCAGGCACTGTGCTAAGTGCTTTACATACATCATCTCTTCTTAATCCTTGCAGACATGGTTAATAAGCGATAGGCGTTCTAATTCAAAAGCAAGTCTTGCTGACATCACTGCCTGATCTCTTAAACCACTACACCACACTATGTATAAATTTAGTTCAAACACAAATGTCATATTTTGCCCAAATCAAGCAAAATGTTTTTTCTCCTTTTGACCTCGGGTAAAGAGAGTTTATAACACAGTCACTGGTAGTGCAGTGCCTTCCTGGTTTTATTTTTCCCCTTCATCCTTAATCATACTTTCTATTCTGTTATATATAATGGAGAATACAAAGTATATACACACACACACAGTCACACACACACACACATATATATTTAAATATATATTTAATATATTTATCTATTTAAATATATAAATATACATATATATATATTTATGTATATATTTAAATAAGCATCTACCTTTGTAAGATATGTGAGTTTGTTGTTATACATTTTAAGTTTATGTTAATAGCAGTGGGCTATACCTCTTGATGTGCTTGTCATCTTGATGTATTTTTTTCATTCAACTCATGTTTAAGATCTTTTCATATCGCCATGTTTTCCATTTAGCTTCTCCTTTGTAACTGCTGCAGAGCATCACCCTATAGGCATCCACTGTCTTCCATATGTAATATGCTAGTGCTGAAACTCTGCTCCAACTCTGCTCTTACCAACAGTGTGGTACATGGCACCCAGTGAGAGCTTCTTGGGGCTATATTTCCAGGAGTGGTGTTGCTGGGTTAGAGGGTGTAGGCATGCTTAATTATACCAAAGGCTTCCAGATTGCTTTCCAGAAGGGCTGTACCAGTTTAAACTCCCAGCAGATATGCCTAAGGAAAAGTTCCGAACTGCCACATCCTTGACATACTTGGCATTATCCACCTTTTTCTTCTTCTTCATTAACCCTTTATTACAAGTCAGGCTCTTACACAAGTACATGTGGACCTATGTGAAAAAAAATCAATTGTATCCAAGAGTAAAACACACAGAACATGAAGTAATACATGCTTTCCAGTGTTGGCGCTGGAGGCAGCGGGTGACCAGGAAAAAGCTCGTCTAGAATGTCCTGGCTCCAGGTGGCTGGGTGCGCCCAATTCCGGGCGGCACGGGCTGGGGGGCAGCATCAGCTCCTGGGGCCTCGGGCCAGCGGACCGCAGGCCTCGGAGCGCGCACGGGCCAGATCCCCTCAGGCCGCGGCAGCAGCCATGACATCACCGGTCTCTCGGGCTTCAGGGTAAGCGAAAGGCACCCTCAGAAGCCCTCTACTTAATCGGTCTTTTCAGGAGGATCTCGCTCAGAATTACCCACGCGGGAGAGTCTGTGCGGTTGGAGAGGCGCAGCACTTCCAGGGGCCCTGAGGCAGGGCCCCCGCCCCACGCGTTAGAAGGAGCCCATCTGGAGGGGCCCCAGGGCTCTGAGGCCCCCTGGTCTGGCAGGGGTTTCCAAAGCGAAGTTGCAGGACTGTCCTCTGGGGTCTCGCTGCTCCGGCTGAGAAAGAAGAGCCGCGGCGCAGACGCAGCGGCAGAGGAGGAAGCGGAAGCGGAAGCGGGTGGAGCCTCCGGGAGCCGGAGCGGAGGTCCAGAAAGAGCCTCACGCCGGTGGGCCTCCTGCAGGGGTACGGGCTGCGCGTGCTGAGGCTCGTGCTCACCTAGGCCGCAGAACCTGCTTCCCAAAGTCCTTGTGCGTCAGTGTCCGGATCTTGCCCGCCAGCGAGGGGTGACCACGAGCCGG
>NW_006773166.1:878780-907678 GCF_000442215.2 Lipotes vexillifer | reverse complement strand
GAGCGGTGGCTTGAAGCGGATGCTCAGGTTGGCCTTCTGCCTGTCCCAGCACTTCGCGACCCTCTCGGCGTCTCAGACCTTCACCCATAGAATATGGTACAGGAGCCAGTGGATGGGCTTGTCCCGGTAAAACATTATCCACTTTTGTAATTACTGCTATTCGACATATATAAAATGATATCGCATAAGTAAAAGCCTTCTACAAGGTTGGAGGCCTTGAGCACGCCGCGGAGGCAGCTTGGATAGCAGGTAGGATGTGGTTGAATACCGGGCAGGGGAGCCGAAGCCTTTCCTCAAACACCGCCTCCCCACCCACCAGCGTTTGGTTTATATGTTTGTCGTAACAGCTAACATTGCTTTGCTCCGTACGATAGCTATATGTATACCTGTGTCTAGTGACCACCTTATGCGTTGTAAACTGTCTCTCTTCCTCACCTTTGCATGTCCTGCAATGCTTAGCTCATAGCAAGACCCTCAGTAAGTGTTTTCGAAAATGAATTATCTTGAGTTTCTGAAGGTACTGCCTGCCAATAAGAAGCCTTTGGCTGGGAAAGGGTGGGGTGGAGTTAGGCGGAGAAAGACACAGGTGATCCTTTTCTGTTCTAATGGGTGATTCAGTCTGTCTTTCCTTTCCTGGGCTATTTCCCCCCTTTTGCCTACTACGTTAGGATAGATGAACTCTATGAAACTGCTCTGGTAAAGCTAGACTGTTAAGCATACAGGATGTTTTTCCCTAAATTGACAACTAAACGTTATGCCAGGCTATTAACTCATTGTCCTTTATGGTAACATTCTGGCTGGGCTTGGGAAGGGAAGTTCCCAGGGATAGCAAATACTTTTCTCTCAATCAGGGACTCAGGTCCCAGCCTTGCTGTGCAGAGTGGATGATGTGTTTCATAATGCATGAGTGCTTATTAAACAAACAGCAGCATTTTCTCACAGACTTTGAAGCTCCACCATTTTATGATGGGGCCATTTCCACATGAGTCTTTAGAAGAAGAGATCGAGGAAAATGTGCCCTGGCTCTTGAGTGCTTTCATAGCTTCCATTGGCCAAAGTGAGTCACATGACCGTGCTTAATTACAAGGTGCTGGAGAAGTGTAAATCTCCTGTCTTCCCAGAGAGAAAAGAGGACTGGAAATAATATAGATTTTTAAAAAAAAATTTGTTTATTTAATTTATTTATTTTTGGCTGCGTTGAGTTTTCGTTGCTGCACATGGGTTTTCTGTGGTTGCGGTGAGTGGGGGTACTCTTTGTTGCAGTGCGTGGGCTTCTCGTTGTGGTGGCTTCTCTTGTTGCAGAGCATGGGCTCTAGGTGCATGGGCTCCAGTAGTTGTGGCGCATGGGCTTAGTTGCTCTGTGGCATGTGGGATCTTCCCGGACCAGGGCTCGAACCCGTGTCCCCTGCATTGGCAGGAGGATTCTTAACCACTGCGCCACCAGGGAAGCCCTAGAATATTTTTAATGTTTACCACAGTGATGTTGCTCATAGGAAAATGGTGACAGCTTTGTTAGATGCCAGAAAATTTCATACAGTAAGCATCATATCCATTCCCTCACAGAGAAGAGAACCATAGACTTAAAATGTAAGTATCTTAGAGGGGACCTAGGCCAGTGGGTTCAAACCATACATTGGGAGGTCCAGAGGTTCACATCACAGGGGACCCAGAAGGGAAGAAGTGAGAAGCTCAGATGAGATCTTGTCCACACATCTCCTTCAGGTAGGCCGGCATTGCTTTTATAACATATACTCCTAAAATGATATGATTTTCAGTTCTCCACTACCCTGATCACTCTCCCCAGGACATGCCCCAGGTTTTCATTGGCCCTTTGTAAGTTCAGCACTTAGCCATGAACATACTCTTCCTTCTGTACATGGTTTCATCAGTGTAGAAGGCAGAAGACCTGTTGGTTTTCCTTGTTTTGGTTTCTTATTTTGGCAGGTACCATTTCATTAGTCTTTCTGACAATCATATTGTACCTTTGGCTGATTATAAGCCTCATATAGATTTTTCTAACCCAAGGGAGGGGTATGAGTTTTTTTTTTTAAGGTAGTTGGTTGTGGTAGATTGTATTTTTTCAAAGATGTCTACAGTAATATTTTCTGTCCCATACACTCTTCACTAACTTCAGGAGGTAGAATCTCTCTCCCCATACTCTTGAATCTGGAAAGACTGTATCATGGCTTTGACCAATAGCATATGGTGGTCTAATGCTGAGGCAGTTCTGGGAGTAGCCATTCCCTGGCCTGGCAGCTTCTACTTTCTGACTTGGAAGCCAGTGAAGAAGTATGACTGCTAAGAGAAGCCCAGGTTTGATGGAGAGGCTTTGGAGAATGAAGTGCAACCTGGAGAAAGAGAGAGAGAGGGAGGCCAATGAGACACCAGGTGTGTGAGGGAAGAAGCCATCTTGGATGCCCTCGCTCAGTTGAGGCTTCATCCAACACCAGCTCCAGCTGCTACCCGACTGCAGCCACATGGAAGACCCCAAGATTAAATCACCCAGCTGCTCTTTGCCAACTCACAGAACCATGAGAAATGATACATTGTTTTAAGCCATTACATTTTGGGCTAGTTTTTTGTGAAGCAATAAATAACCAGAATAGAATTTGTTACCAGAGGTAAACTCTTAAGGTTCTTAAAAGTCATTGTGTCTGAAGAGTGTCAGAAGATATAACCTTATGATTCTAAGAAGTCGTTTTTCTAGTTGAGAGTCTATAAGGCATCACATTACTCTTCTCAGGTGTAAACAAAATGTCTTAGGTTGTACCTTTGATCTAAATGTAATCTTAAGGCTCCATTTTATAGGAAGGGTCCTGAATTTGATCTATATACTGTGAGCCTATTTCTTATTTTTAGAAAGATTTGCTGGTTGGAAAGACTGGGGATGAAAAATACTTCTATTTTCAAATACTTTAAGTCCTGGCTCCTCCATATTTCCTCTAAATTCTGTTTGAAAATTTAACAGTTCCTTCCTTAGCTCATCTCTATTTGTACCTTGTCCTAAAGAAATAAAAGAAACTAGTTAGCACTTTTGATAGTCTGCCTGGAAATTTCCTTAGCCAGTTCCACCAGTTCAGGGAGTATTTTTTCAGTTTTCATGTTACTGCAGGTGACAGTGTGGCTAAACTTCCTGCCACCTCATAATGCTTGTCATGTTTCCTCCAGCCTCCAATAACAAATTCCTCCCATACTTCTGGAGTCCCTTCAGTCTCTGCTTCTTGCCTGCTTCCAAGGCTAATGCTAAATGTTTTAGGCGCTTGTTTTGGCAGCACCCCACTTCTTAAATCATTTCTGTTCTGATTATTGTGACAAAACAAACTGCTCTAAAACTTAGTGGACTAAAACAACAGGGTTTTTATTCTGTATCACCGTTCTGTGGCTTTACTGTGATCAGTTGAGGGTTTTTCTTCTCTGCGATATCACCCAGGGCTGCAATCATCTGGTGTCTTGATCAGCTGGGATATCAAAGGTATTTTATTCACGTAGCAGTTGATGAGAGAACTCAGCTGGAGAGAACCTACACGTGACCTCTCCATGTGATCTAGGCTTCTCACAGCAGGGTGGCTGGGTTCCCAGGGGAGGTATCCTAAGAACAAACATTCTCAGAAAGCCAGATGGAAAGTTACAAGACTTCTTATGACCTAGCTTCAGGAGTCACTCCAGTGCCACTTGCATCATATTCTGTAGATCAAAAGCGAGTCCCAGGGCCAGCTCATATTCAAGGAGAGGGGACTGTACAGAGGCTTAAATACTTTAAGTCATGGTTCATTGGGGGCCTGTCCTTGGAGACCAGCTACTTAGGTGGATAAAGACATGATGGAAACAGCTTTGATGAAAATGTGGTTAGTATGAATTGCACTAGGTCTGATCGTTGGTTGGCAAACTGTCTTATTCTGGATCTTAGGTGAAGAGAATGAGTGGTGAATTAACCCTTGTCTAGATTCATCCTTTGAGAAGTAACAATATCCCAGTTAGTAATGGACAGGGCTTGCTGGCCATTAAGCACAGATAACCTTTAGTGTTTTACCATGTTTCTTGCATAGTGGCATAAAGCAGTGTTTTAATGAGACCTGTTGAGATGTCCTGACAGATGTTTTTCTTTCCTTTTTTTGTCTGGCCTATCCACCTCCATGTAAAAGCCTTATCAAGAAATAAGACCTAGGATTTTGAGATGGATATGTAAGAGCAAAAGAGAACTAGAATGATATTCTTTTTTACCTGTCCCTCAGCATTCCCAGTGCCAGCAGGGTGGGGTACTGAAAGCAGAATCGCACAGCAGAGGATATAGGGAGCTGGGCCATGGCGGAGCCAGGAGGGGGAGGCAGAGCCAGAGGATGTTTCTATTCTATGAAAGTGGCTTTTGCCTTTGAGGCAGCAGCAGTAATATTTCATGTCTTCCATGGTGTCTCCTACCTTTAAATGTCAGTTTCTGCAGCTGCCTTATCTCCTGTAGCACATTTCAATTAGGTATTCCAAATCACACTCTTTTCTCCCGGGACAAATATGCTGGAGGTGATATTTACTGTTACAGCAGCATTTTAAATACTTAGGGAGAAAAAAAAGGCCTAGCGAATAGTAGTTTCTCCCTTATAATAATAGTAAAACACAGTAATAATGGAGAGAAGAGGTGAATTCTGGGTTTGATGCCAGTTAACTGGCTAAGTGAACGTCTTTTGTCTCCGCCCTCTTTTGTCCCCCTCCTCCCATGCCTGCCTTAGTGTGAAGGTTGCAAAGCTTGGCTCTGTAAGAGCAGCCTCCCACGTTTTCTTCGTTGGAGGTTCATGAATGTTTCCTCGAATTCCTTCTATCAAGAGACAACTGGGCTCCTACTTCACCCGCTACGTGTTCCTTCTTTCATTTTGAGGCATGTTTGCAAAAAATCAGAATCACTGTTTCTCTAGTAATATGCCAGGGGCCATTGCCTACTCCTTACCTCTGGGCATTTTCAGCTCTCAGTGGAACACCCTCAACCCCAGGAGGCATATAGTTGAGAAACTTGTGCGTTACATGTTTCTGCTGCTTAGAATCCAGTCTCAGTTCCTTGACTTGGTATTGAAGGTCCTTCTGTCTGGTCTGCATTTCTCGCCCACCGCTTACTGGTCCTTCTATCCCCTTGTTCACTGGGCTGATGTTTTCATTGCCTTGCTGGTAGGTTTTGCACATTCCTCCATCCAGACCTCATGCAGGCCGAGCACAGTGCTTGGCACATGGTGTAGTAGGGGGTTCTTAGTCATTGTTCTCCCCCATGTTGGGAGTCCTTTCACTAGGTCTCCTCTCCATACATCTGATTCCCGCCCATGCTTACAAGAACAAAGTGGGTCCCACTTCTTCCGTCAAGTCTTCTCTGACCTCCTTAGCATTCACTGCTGCCCCTCCTCTACAAAACCTTAAAGTGCTTCTCATCATCACTGCTCATTTGGCACTTGGCATGTACTGTTTTATGCTATTTTGAATGTCCATATGTTGTCTACCCAATTAAATTGTAAGTGCCTTACAGGGACGGATAACTTTGCCTTGTGCTTATTTCTTACACCTTCAGAGTCCAAGATAGTTCCCTGAACATAGAAGGTGTTCAGTTAATATTCCTTGACCAAGTGGTCACCTCAAGGAGTAAATGAAAGCCACGATCCTAAGAAGCCTGCTTTTGATGCCCGTCTACTGTCTACTCAGTTTGGAAATCATAAATGTGCCTAAAACAAGGCCTTTCATTTGACTGTTTCCCCTATACACATAGGTATGCTACTTAGATTCTTCAGAGCTAAAGGCTCTTGTCCCAGCCTGATCCATGAAACTGATCATTTAATTGAAGAGTTTTCTTAGTGTCCGAGGTCTGCCACATCCAGTGCTTTGATAATCAAGGGATCTTGATCATTAGAGTGAAGGGGATTAGAATATCAAATTTAAGTCCATAGCAGACTGGAGTAGAATCTCACACAAGTATCAGTTTTGTCTCTGTCATTTACTAGTCAATCTCTCTATGCCTCAATTTCCCCATCCATAAAATGGATTTAATAATTGCTATCTACCTTATGGGGTTGCTGGGAGGTGCCAATGTGATAATAAATGTAAAAGTATTTTGGGCATCACAAAACACTATATGAATGTCAGCAATCAGCCTGGCAGCATCTTCTAACCTTCAGCTAATATTTACTGGAGGCTTGCTATGTACGGAGCTCTGCAGTAGGTCTCCTTGCACAATTGTAGACCAGCTGAGGAATTTAGTATTCGGTAGGGCCTGAACGCTGATCCACAGTTAGATGAATGCTGGAAAAAGGATTATAGCCTAGCAGTCACATCTGAAAGTTTAGCAGCCACAGGTAGAGGCTAAGTGTGTGGCAAACATTTGACCTGGGCATGCCTCGAACACTTCGGATTTCAACACATTTCTACCCCTTACACATTTCAGAACACTCTGATTTTGCTCCACTCACTGAAAGTTCTGCCTCTGTGAAGACTTTTCAGTTTCTTGGTTGATCTGTTTTATCCAACTTCCCGACCATACTCGTCCCTCCAAAGTAATCCTGGGAGCCTGTGCTCAGCCTGCTTCCTCAAAAAGGATGCTCTGAAAACCGGATGCCGCTGCCTGATCTCACGCTGCTGCTGGCTCTGGCGGCAGCCCAGCAAGGACGAACGGTGACTTCAGACCCAGGGAGTCTGCCATCCTAGGCCCTGTTTTCATGTAAATGTCGCTGCTGTAAAAGGAATCCAGTGGAATGTAGAAGATATCTGCTGTGGAAGCAGAACTACCTCTGACTCAAATGTGGTGGGACATTTTTTCTCCTTTCCTTTTTCTTCGAGTTTTCCATGTGGCATCAGCAGCTGAGTAAGGGAAAGCTGAGAGGTTTAAGTGTGCTGGTGTTTGCTGGGCCAGATTAATAACGCAGAGCCTTCCAAACTGGCCATTCAGGGTGAGACAGACTCGCCAAAAAGCAGTGGGCTGTGGGGAGCATTGGCTGGAAAACCAGACTCCACCAGAAGTGGGAGCTGACAGCAGAGTGATGGGGTGGCCAGTGCTCTGTGCTCCCTCCACGCCCCGACGCTGCCTCTTCCCTTGCTTCTCTTACCTCCCATTTTACCAGACCTGCTTCTGAGATGGCTGCGCACCAGTAGCTCCGGCCTCTGACGGCTGCTGCCCTCTGCTGGGGAGAAAGCGTCACTGGGGCGGGAAGCGCTGAGCTCTGTACCAGGAAACCGGCCTCAAGGCAGACCAGGTCCAGTCTGTGGTTGCTGTGCGAGATTAGCTTGGAGGGAGGGCAGAAAGAATCAGAAAATCCCTTGCACCACAGTGTTTCCTTAGTGGTCTCAGCTGGGCATTTAGACTTTGGAATCCAACTCTTAGGGATTCATTGCTTTGGATCCTTTGAATTCCCTGTTCAAGAGGTACGTCCCTGGGGATGGTGACCCCTGGCTTCTTACCTAAGTCAGACATTGTGATATTGAGCTTTTCCGCTATGGCTGGCCTTGAACACTGTGGGTAACTTTGCTTACTGAGTTAGCTGGACACGATCCTTTCTTAAGGGAAGGTGACAGAGGGAAGGTGAGTCTTGAGGAGGCTGCAGAAGGGTGGGTCCAGAGGTGGTCTCTTGGCTGAAAAGGAGCCATCAGAGAGTGGGTGTTCTGAGTGTCCAGGGGGCAGAAGAAGAGCAGGGAGAGCCAGATGAGAGAGGAGAATACGGCCCATTACGGGGGAAGAGCGCATAGGAAGGTAGGTGATGAATGGCCTGTGTCACTTCTCAGCTGCCCCCAGAGCTGGCTGTGCTGGTAATGCTGTGCCCAGTTGGCTTCAGAAGGTAGAGGGACAGGAGGATTCTTGTCTCCAGCATAACCATAGAGTGATCGTGGTGCGTCTGTGGATCTTCATCCTAGCCAGACGGGAGCTGTGACCTCATTGACCACACAGTAATTCTACCTGAGGGATTTATTTTCCTTCCAGGACCTCCTGCCAAGATTCTTGGTTAGAGTTAATGGGGCTCCCCTAGCTAGCGAGTGTCTCCTAGTGATGTGCATAAACAGTGCCAGGTAGGAAATAGGTTTCCTGTTCTTAATGGGCTTGTTAAACCTCTTACTGAATGGGGTTTAAATGGCTTCATTATAAATAATAATAATAATAGTAAGCATTATTATTAGTAGTAGAAAAATGATGATGTCATCTCTGACTGCCCCTTCCCATTTTAACCTTGCCAACCTGCGGATCCTTTTGCCAGTAGTGCCCGGTGATGCGTGGCAGGTGACACAGGGACCAGTAATTGGAGCAGAGGGCAGACTTTGTTTCCTGCAGCTTCCCAGTTCTGAGCCCCTGTCCACTCCTGTAGTCATTCCTTCTCCCTGTGCCTTTCATTTGGGGTTCTAGGCTCTCATCCTGTCAGATGAGATAGAACCACAAACTCCTCTGTCTTAATTTTGACTGAGGTTGAAAACCATGGACAAAGGTTCTAAGGTTAAGTTTGGGTATCAGGTAGAAGAGATTTTAGAAAGGGTAGTGGATCCTGAAAGAAGCTCAGTTAGAGGGGGGGACTCACGTTCTTATCGCTAGTTTACAGCTGGGACTGGGGGTATGAAGTGTATCCTAGACTTTAGTAATTTATTTATCAGCTTCACCGATCTTACTGTAACTTTCTACAACTGTATTGGTTTTCTTTATACTGATGCTCTAGTTTGCCTTAAGGAGATTTGGCATCTTCTTAAGCAGTATGTCTGTGAAATCATGGGTTTAATGTGTAAGCCAGGTTTTTTACCCAGTCCATATTAAAATGAATATGTAACAGCTGTATTTTTAAAAAGTTCATCCATGTGGCAAATGTGTCATACCCTCAAGGGAAATCATACCACACTTCTGGAAACACTGCTACGGAGTAGTGGTTCTCAAGCTTTAGTGGGTGTCAGCAGAACTTGTTAAACTGTAGATTACTGGGCCCCTCCTTCCGAGATTCTGATTCAGCAGGTCTGAAGTGGGACCTATGACTTTGCAATTCTAACAGTTTCTCAGGAGATGCTGACATCCAGGGACCACACTTTCAGTAGCACTGGCCTGGAGGACGAGAGCCCATTCTCCGTTTCCTCATCTGACAATGGGCATAGGACCTATTTCAAAGGGTTTGTCTTAGTTCATCCAGGATGTATGACAGCATACCATGAACTCAGTGGCTTAGACAGTTAATGTTTATTTCTCACATTTCTGGAGGCTGGGAAGTCCACCATCAAGGTGCTCGCAGATTGGGTGTCCTCACATGACCAAGAGAAAAATCCTTCCTCTTGTGTTTCTTGTAAGGAATCCTATTCATGAGGGCTCACTCTCATGACCTCATTACCTTTCAAAGACCCCACCTCCTACTATTATAACGTTGTAGTTTGGGATTTCAAAATATAAATTTTGGAGGGATACAGACATTCAGTCCATAACAGTGTTTATGAACATAAAACGTTACCTACCGTATGTAGAATACCTGGCACAGAGCGGTTGCTGTACAAGGCAGCATGATTTTTCTTGGAGCCACTCTAACCATTTGGAGGTATTTTTTAAGCTTTAGAGCTTTTTGTGGTTCCGTGTGAAGCTCAGATAGGAAATACAGGGAATTCTGTCAGGTTAATTCTGGTTCTAGGTTCTAGTGCTAAATTTAAGTTCGTTATGCAAGTCTGGGTGGCTAAGCAATCCTGCAGCAGCATCTGGACAGTGTTCCATCTTACAGAACCCTGGCAAAAAGAGACAGTGGGGTCTTCGTTTCTCTGTGTCTGGTCAAGAGCTGTGTTGAGGGCTAAGGAACAGAGCTGCGTGGGAATGCATCCTGTTGTGCTTACCGTGTTCTGAGAGATAGGTGGGCAAAGTAGCTTACAGTTTGATGAATGATTATTTGTGATTTTTTGAGGCTGCCTAGTAGTTGAGTCCCCTTTCTGTGTACGAGGAGTTTGCCGGTGTGAGTCTGAAAGGGAGCTGGGACCCTCATTCTGTTACCAAGCTCCAAAGGCTAGTTTCACTTTCCCCAGCCTCAAAAAACCATGCGAGCCAGGCTTAGTGGGTGGGAGGAAGAACCTACTCTGGTGATGGCCACGTGGGGGCAGCAGCCCACCAGGGGCCCAGTGCCAGCAGCACGGGACCCCATCAGGCTGTTCCTGGGACAGCATCCCTGCTGCTGTGGCAGCCTCCTGGCATCTCTGCTCATCTTCCACGTATGGTTCTCAAGTTCTTTCATCACATCCATTTCTGCTTCACCTCGTAAGTGATGCTGAGCCAGTGGTGGTTTTTGGAGCAGTGAAGTGGCATATCACAAACTATTTTAAAAATAACTCATCCCCACCTGGAGCATGGATTGTAGGACAGGTGAGAAGGCAGGGAGAGGAATAAGGAGGCAATTATCTGAGGAAGTGAGGATGGAGAGAGAGAAATGTTTAGGAGGTAAATTTGACCAAATCTGATGGTTGGAGGCCCGATTTTATCTTTGAACTTAGAAGACAGAAATGAATTTTTGGTTTTGTGTGCAGCATTAGTTGCCTTTTGGGGATAAGTAGTCATTTTGTTGTCAAGTTAGATACCCCCAAATGGGTGAAGAAGCAAGATAAAATTTATTGAATAGGGTTGTGTTTGGAGTATAGCTTGGCTATGGCCGTCTCCATTTCAGATCTTTTCAGCTCAACAAACATTGAGCACTTACTAGATGTTAGACATTGATAGTTATTTAAGAATACCATTTCTCTTGACTTTGGTGTTGAAAAGGGGTGGAAGTATGGAGGGAAAAATCTCACGTGATCTTACACAAACACGCACAGTGACGCAACGCAGAGAGCCTGCATGTATCGTCTTGAGATTTCCTCAAGGGCCCAAATGAACCCACGTGGAGTCTGTACTAGAACAGGGTGTGTTCTTGGCTGCTTTTATAAACCTTCTCTCTTCTTGCCTCTCACTTACAAGTAACCCCCCTGAGCTGTCACCTCCCAGTGAGTTGAAGGGTTCACAATTAAATGTTCCCTATGCTGAATGGATGCATACACTGCCAGAGCTATGCACTTGCTCCTTGCCGTGTGTTGATTGGGAAGCTGCCACCACCGTCTTCTCCACTCTTTAAAAGATGGTGATGGGTAGCTCCAAAGTGCCGGCTATTTACGTACCTAGCTCCTGCCTGCTTTTTCAAGGCTCTTTGTTCAAGTGTCAGTACTGGTTTGTAAAACACGAACAGAGTTAGGTGGAAAAAGTAATTACAGTTCACATCTGGTGTTTCTACTGACACGATGCTGAGCTGCCTGACTGCACTGCTTTCCTGTCACTTCTCTCATTCTGTCTTTTCAGTTCTAGGCTCACCCTCCCTCTCCCCCTCTCTTGTGCTTGCTCTTTTGTATGTCAGAGAGCCACACATCTGAAAGGTAGCTGGCTTCTCATGGCCACCAGGGAGCCTGGTCTAGAGAGGCTGCTTCCCTTTAATGTATCAAGATGCCAAGGCCTTGGCTGGCTACACAGGGACACCTCTAGTGTGTTCGGTTCCTAGTGCCATGATTGGCTGTCCTCTGCATCTAGATCTGAAACCAAACTTTCCTTTGGATCAGACCAAACCAGGAGCTTTACATGGTTATTTTAGGTCCTGGAGTCTTTTAATCTTCCTGAAGAGCGTGTTTGCTCTTTGGATGCTGTTAATTTCTCTCTCTACATGTAACGACGTAATATATCAGGACTTCGTGACAGGTACATCCACAGCCATATATCCTAAGATACAGGATATATCTTCCTTTTCCTATGGTCACAATTCCACTGTTGGTGGTGGAAGGTAGCCTGGAGTGGTGATGGTCTGACTTTTGGTTTCAAAATCACATTTTAAAATTAATCATGATGGCCAACATGATATTGTCAACTAAGGATCATTTTTTTAAAAAGTTTCGCCAGGTGTTATTACCATTGTATCATAAAAGAAAGGGACAGTTTAGCTCCAAAATGTAGGAAAGACATTCTTTAGTATAAAGGAAGGTTCTTTACAGTAAATAACTGTAGGTTAATTTTTTTAAAAAATCTGATATCCCTTTGAGAGGAAGAATATTCTTTCTTGAAATAGTAGAAATGATGCCATGTAGCTTCCCAGACATGGGGAAGGGGCAGCAAGGGAATGTCTTCCTTTTTCTATGTGTCTTCAGCAACTTCTGGCACAGTGCTAGGCATGTCGTGGCCCAGCCTGTTTCATCTCCTTTCCTAATCGCTTCTCAATTCCTTCAACCTTAGGTGCTTAGTACCTGTTCAGGTTTATTCATCGAATTCAGTGAACCTTACACACACAGATACACACACGTCGTCTTTATTTCTTAAACATACAGAATACTTCTCATTTTCATTTTGATTTCCTTATTGGTAAAAAATCATGATTTCCCTTTTTTTGTGATTGCTGTGGTTTTAATCAGTGTGATCATCTATAAAATGTTATTTACTAAATAATAATGACTCATGCTTTTATTAATTAATGTTACTGACCACATGCCATTTTCATAGGAAAATGCTAGGGAAGAAAGTTTGGCAGATATATAGTAAGTTCAGTTTGTGGCATAGCAGGTTTGAAGTTACAGCAGCACTTCCACATGACATCACATCCAAAGTTTTCCTTTCTCCAACTAAAGTTTACATTTTTGCTATCAGGGGCTATACTTTTTCTCCTTTGTTCCTCCTTAGTGATATGTGACGTGATGAACACATTGTGGATTATGAATAAATGCTTGTTGATTATTTTAGGAACTATGTAGTTGTAGGTTGGTGAAAATTTCCAGGAAACATGGCGGTTGGAAATTGGTGATCAATGAGTGATTATGGGATAGTAGTACAATAGACACATGGCAGGGGCAGGGGAGTGCAGTCGAGGGTTTTCAAGAGTAAATATGAAATGGGAGATGAAAAATGAGTGCTTGAATGATGCAGCTTTTTGAAAAGTCTATTTTGTAATGGATCGTCCTGTAGGTCACTAATAACTTGGGATTCAAAAAATCATTGTATGGTTTAAATGGGATAAACTATTTGGCTAGAACACTTTACCTCTGGGGATTCTGAGAAGTCCATTCATGCAAAGTGGGTCTTTCATTCAACAAATATTTGTTGAGCACCAATTATGTGTGAGGATTATTCTAGCTGTTGGGAATATAGCAGTGGATGAAACAAAAATTCCCACCCTTGGAGAACTTATAATAGAGAGTGATAGGCAATCAACAAAGTAAGTAAATATACCATATTCTGGATGATGATGAGTGCTCTGAAGAAAAATGAAACAAAAAATAGAGATAGGGCCGGCCAGGGTTCTGGTGATGATTTAAAGTTTAAGTAGGATAAAGAAGAAGGCAAGGGTAGACAGGCAGCCCTGGTGCAGTGTAGTTTTCCAGGGGCCAAAGCAAGATGTTCAGGAAGCAAGTGGCGTCAGATTCTCTGAGTGCAATCTGACTTTGCATCACAATGAACAGTGACAGCTTACTGCTTTAAAATAGGAAATAAAGTGGAAAGAAAGCAAATGCTTGATAGTTGACCTGACATTCACTGTTGCAAGATTGGGAACGTACAATAAATGTCACTGATGGAGCAATATTCATGAAGTAAAAATGCCAGTTTTCAATTTGGCATGAGGGTGGTTTGACATGTGTTAGTTGCACACAGACTATTATCATAATTAATGCATTAATAATGCAGCTGTCCTTTTTTTTCCCCATCCCAAATTAAAAAGGAGGAAATGGAGAGAGTCAGGTGAAAGAGCAGCTCTCACCCTGCTCAGACCTTTTCTGCTAGCATTTGTCTCTTCCTGTGCCCTCCCGTCTTTGTGGCATTGGCTTCTGATTGGTATCAGTCCATTTATATCCGTCTCCATTCGTCACTCACGTTTCCATGAACAACACTAGTGCCCTTGTCTGCTGAGGTCTTCTTAATTTTCAACAGTACTTTAAAAAGAATTTCTAAAGATATACATGTTTACTGTAGAAATGGCATATAAACTAAATCAGGAACATAGAAATCTCCCACAAGCACACCACCCAGACAAAATAACTACTAATATTTTGGTGTTTATGCTTCAGTCTTTTTTCCTAATTATACATATTTACAAGTACAAGATCATTCTATATATAGTTTGATGATCAACTTAGTGCATAGTAAATATTCTTTTTCATCTTACTGCTTTTCTGCAGCGTGGCTGGGTGGTATTTCATTGTACAGATGTAGCGTGTTATGATTAACTAATCCCTGTTATTGTCATGTAAATAGTTTCTATATTTTTGATATAATAAACAGTGTTGTGATGAGCATATATGTAGCCAAATCTTCGTATGTATCTGTGGTGATTTATTTTCGACAAATTCTTAGATACGGAGCTGATGGAAGTATTAGTTATCTATTGCTACAGTGATGCTGCAAAATAGAACTTCTGTGGCACAAACAGTAAGCATTATTCACAAGACTGGGATCAGCTGGGGGTCCACTAGCTGGCTCTGTTGATCTTGGCTGGGCCTGCTCTCATGTCTAGGCATCAGTTGGCTGGCTGTTGGCTGATCTAGGCTGTCTGGGGCCTGGTGACTGGGGGAACTTGGCTCTATTCCGAGGTCCCCAACCCTCAGACCATGGACCGGCACCAGTCCAAGGCCTGTTAGGAGCCGGGCTGCACAGCAGGAGGTGAGCGGTGGGTGAGTGAGCGAAGCTTCATCTGCCGCTCCCCATTGTTCAGGTTACCGCCTGAACCATTGCTCAGTTTACCGCCTGAACCATCCCCCCCATCACTTGCATTACTGCCTGAACACTCCCCCTCCTCCCGCCCCATCTGTGGAAAAATTGTCTTCCATAAAACCGGGCCCAGGTGCCAGAAGGGTTGGGGACTGCTGCTCTATTCCATTGCTTCTCATTCTCCAGCAGGCTGGCCCAAACATGTTCTCATGTCATTGGCAGAGACATAGCAAGCTCATTCTTCCACATGCTTTTCATGTTTCTTCTTATATCACATTTATGGACCTCACAAAGTAAGTCATGTGACAGAGCCCAGCATCAAGGGGCAAAACAGTTGCAGGGTACTGCAGAGTTACATGGCAAAGTCATGGTTTCAGGAAGGGTGAAAAATTGGGGACAAATTTGCAGTTTCCCCTGTGGGGTCGAAAGGCATCCTTATTTTTAAAGCTTGTGATAGATATTTCCAAATTGCTCTCCGGCAAGGCTGAACCAACCCCGCTAACGGTGTAAGAGACTTTGTAGTTTTCCAGTTCTCTTTACTCTTGCTGACTCTGGGAGTGATTTATGACTTTCCATCTTGGCTGTTTTGACTGGCATCTCTCCCTGTCCTCTGGGCTGCACATTTTCTCTTTGTGCTGATTCTTTCCCTGCAGAGTGACCCCAGAGCTGCCCTAGTCTCTGATCGTCTCCTGCTCTTCATCCGGTCTCCTGCCCACTTTACCTTGCACCTGTGCTGACCACCTCTCACCTATCTGGAATATTCAGTGATCCATAAAAGCCCCAGCCATTCTGAGTCAGCAGGCATTTACTCCATGTCTCTGCCACCTACACCAAGCAGCAGGGCAATTGTTAGTCCTCTTTATTCCCAGAATCAGAGATTTTTAGGGCCAGAGAAAAGCTAAGAATTCAGTCTTGTTTTTTTATACAATTTTGTTCCAAGAAGATAGCTATTAATATGGTTATGTGTGTGGTTGAAGACATGGATGTAGATAGAAATTTGCCTGCAGAAAAGGCTGGAAGCAGTTAACCACTGTTAAGTGTTTTAGTATATCTCCGTGTAGAGGAATTATGGGTAAATTTTAAAAAACTTCAACATTGTGTATAGCAACTGAACGTCACAGGAGTTAAATGACTTGCCTCCTGTCCTGAAGATAGATAATTGCACGCTGTGATTGCAGCCCAGTTCTGCTGATTCCTGTTTTAATGCTCCCTTGAGACAATACCACAACATGAACTCTGGGGCCCAGCTGTCTTTTGTTGTTTGTTTCCAAGCAGCATTGGTAGTTCGGTTTGGTTTTGCAAGAGTGCTTTGCTTTTTGTGGGTGCACAGGGAAATTAAGAATATTTTTTAAGTGGCTGAGTCATCTAAACCAGCTATGTGAATGTTGTATGCATATGTTCAATACATATGTCTGGGTGCATAAATTATTCTGGCTTCAAAATTTGACAGATGATTCAGGTGAATAGTGGACTTTATCTGTTAAATCACGTTAAGGCTCCCAAGCAGATACGTCTCGAATTCTGAGCACATAATTTATCACAGGTATCACGTGGAGTCTATGCAATTATATTAATTATTTAGTATATACAAAAGGTAAGCTCTGCAGATTTAGAGTAGAATCAGGTAAGCTTTTTAGGGACATCTCAGTTGGTTAGATTGATTAAATTTCTTGCTGTGAGCCAATTAAGGTGGGTGATGGAGTGTTTTCCCCTGGAGCTTACCTTCACTAGAGTGATTCTGAAAAACTGGAGGTTGGTGAGGAGACCAGGGCATGGGCCTCTGTCCATGGAAATGATGGGTTGGTCTGCTCGAAAATGAGTCTTTGATTTGTTTTCTGCTTGCCCTTTGTCTTATTTCCCTTTCATCCAAGCTCTGTCTCTAGGATATCCAAAAAGAAAAAGAAAGCTTTAGGCATTCCTCTGAGAGTAACGATTGGCTCGAATATTACTGTGGTGATGAAGAAGAGAGAAACGTACTTCGAAGAGGCCTTGGCTTGGTGAATACCGAGGAGACGTTGGTGTCTTGAGTGTATTGTTCTGAGCCAAAGCCAGATGTTAAATTGAGGCATTTGGGGCCTGGAAACATGTCACCGTTGCTAAATTAGTACCTTTTACCCACTTAGGGCTTTCTGTAAGCCTTCTTGGATCACAGAGGGTGCAGGTACTCAGAAATGGACACAAACCAGTAGCGACAAAGAGACTGGGATCCGAGGCTTCTTAAAAATAAGCATCTATAGGTTCTCCTTCCTAGTGCTTCCATGGTGTTGGTTTTTCTTTGTGCCAGCTGGCTTGCGGAGAAAGACTGCCCTGGAAGCTGAGTTTCTGCAAAAGCCTGTTGTAGAATTCAGGTGGAGATTTCAGCCAGTGAGTGAGGGTCTAGGTATTCTGTGTCTAAATGGACTCCAGCGACCCATGCTTGTTTATACTAGGATTCAAGCATAATACAGTTGTCACTGTTAGCCCCCAATCCCACATGCTCCTGTGGCATGCATGCTCCTGTGGCATGCACATATGTACTCCTAAGCACATACTTAGGAGTATCGTGGAGGTACCTAAGGTAGTTGTTGGCTGCTTCTTGATGGGAAATGCTCCGTTACAGCCAGTTTAAACAAGCATATGCTACTAAAACTGAATAGCTTTTGATAAAACAGCTTCAGTTAATATGTCCCTTAGGGTGAAATACAGTCTCCTCTACTTCACTTCTCTTGCTAAGAAAGTCAGTAGCCTCATTTCCAACCTGTGTTCAAACTCAGATTTAACTGTTAGAAAGCGTTTACGACCACAGTGAGGTCCACATGGCTACTAATCAATGTGTGATTAAGATACTTGTTGGGGGCAGGTGCGGGGGTTGAATAAAACAGGAAGTGATAGAGGCAAAGGGCAAGGAGATGAGCTGGAGGCACATGGCAGCACAAGGAGGGAACCAGTGGTGGGGCACCTCATCACCCTGCTCAAGGTCAACACGGTGGCACCACAGTGTCTGTGCTCCATCATCTCAACTCTCTAGAAGAGAGTGCTGATGAGACCAAGGTAGGAGCATGAAAGCTCACCTAAATTGTTTCCTTTGGTTAAGTTTCACAGCCTGTTTGCACTGTAACCTGCAGCTCTGGTTGGAAAATAACCAGTGTGGGGCATGAGAAGGAATTTGAATGATAGCAGTGCACGTTTATCAAAAAGTTCTTCCAAGTCATCCCAGCTTCTTACTTCACCTCTCTGTTCCTGTTTCTTCTTATGAAAAATTATGGTAATATTACAATAATAGAATCGATCTCATAGGCTTTTGGGGAGGCTTAAATAAGTTAATACTGAGAAAATATTGAAAACCATGCCTGGTGTATGGCAAATGGTCTTTGAATGCTGATTGATTGTTGTTGCTGTTATATTTATTAACTGCCATGCCCCTGTTGGACTGGAAGCCGCATCTTAGTCTTTAACGTTCCCCTGTAATTTCTGAGCTGCTCCCGCCCCGTGGAAGGAACAAGGGAGCCTTTGGGACCTCTGGAGCCCGTGATGAGTGTTGGGAGGTGGGGACACCTTGACAACTGCTGGAGTGCACCTGCGCCAGCTTGCCCAGCCTGACTGCAGTTAGCAGCCTGAACTCAGGGGCTGCCAGTCTCTTTAAGCACCAGGTTTCAGGACTAGCCTCCACTTAACCCTCTCCCACTGCTGCTCAGCACTCGCCCTCCACTGATGCCATGCTCATTCATAGCTGTGGACTTACTCCTGTCTGAAACGTTCTTTAGTTGGTTCCTCTGAGACGTTATCTCCACTTCAGCTGTGAGCTCCTTTCAGTGGAAGAACTACCTCGGGTGTCATTCCCCTCCCCCCTCGCTCCCTCACCGTTGGCATTCAGTTCAGTGTTCTGCACACATGGGACCCTATTCCCAATTTGGGGCAGGTCAGGATTTATTCGCCCTCGGGCTGCCCTTGGCAGCCAGCCCAGACCCGTCGGACGTGTGACGATGGAAGATGTTTGTGGGAATGACTCTCAAACAGTGCCCTTCTGCCCAAGTCCTTCCTTGAATCCCACCCACCATATACGTGGCTTATGTTAGCGGGTTTGATAACTGTACAGAAGGAAGTACTCCCGCCTTGGGGCCAGGTCAGGTCTGAGGGTCGCAAAGGGCTGTTTATTTATTCCTCTTGGGTTGGAGGTACCTGATCTGTGGTACGTTGGAATGCTTACATCCTTGTTCCTCGAGAAGGGAGAAAGTTCTGCTTATCCTCAGCCTGTTACCATGACACCCCTGCCACAGGCTCCTCTACAAACACAGCAATACTGGCCAACGTGGATAGACATCTACTGTCTGCCAGGTACTCCATTCAAGTAGGTGACTCGTATACAGTTTTCATTTGATCCTGTGGATTAGCTGTTTTACCCCTTTTTTTAAATTTATTTTTTTAATTAAAAAAATTATTTATTTTGGGGTGTGTTGGGTCTTCGTTGCTGCATGCGGGCTTTCTCTAGTTGTGGCGAGTGGGGGTTACTCTTCGGAGCGGTGCGTGGGCTTCTCATCACGGTGGCTTCTCTTTGTTGCAGAGCACGGGCTCTAGGCACGCGGGCTCAGTAGTTGTGGCTCGTGGGCTGTAGCGCTCAGGCTCAGTAGTTGTGGCGCACGGGCTTAGTTGCTCCGCGGCATGTGGGATCTTCCCAGACCAGGGATCGTCCCCTGCATTGGCAGGCGGATTCTCTACCACTGCACCACCAGGGAAGCCCCTCCCAGGGTGCTTTTAAAGCTGCACCTGACTGCCATTCTCCTCCATGCCTCGCTTGTTGAAAGTCAGTGCTGTAGGGCAGTGGTTCCCGCACTGGGGGCTTTGGACTCCCCTGGGGCTGGGAGATTACAGCAAGTGGACTCTGGACCCTTCCAAACATAGCACACTGTCTGCCTCAAATAATACAGTTACCACTGATGGAACATTTCTCATCTGCCAGGCACGGTTCTAGGAACTTTCATGTATTTACTCATTCAATTCAGTGACCCAGTGAAGCCAGTAACATTTTAATCTCCTTATTGATGAGAAAACTGAGACCCAAAATGGTGAAGTGAGCTGTCTCAGGTCTCTCTACTATTAGGAGGTAAAGTCATGGTTCAAATCCATGCCATCTGCCTCCACAGCCCACTTCTAATCACTAAACCACACTCCCTCTCAGAGAAGCAGATGGTTTCATCTGTGGGCTGTCTGTATGTTGTGTGTAGTACTTTTTCCCCAGATGTTTGTAGATGCTGTTGGGATCGATCAAATAAAAATCCATGTAAAAGTGATACTGAATTTACATCAGCATTTTTTCATCAATATTTTTTCTGTCATTGGCTCTAAAATTTGACTTCTCTCCTGTGGTGGTCCTCCAGATCTTTAGATGTTCTAAGAAGGCTATAGTCCAATAGGCTGAGAATCACTGCCCTAAAGGAAAAAGGTGGGAATCAAATATATGCCATACTTGCTTCTTTTCCAACCAGCTCCCCGCTAGCTCTGCTCATCTCTCCAGTTCTCAGCCAGAATCGATGGCAGCTACTCTCATTCTTTGTGTTGTGGACAGGTGCTGGTGAATAACTTGATAAGCATTGCTTTGGGAGTCATCTGGTAAGATACGAAAGTAACCTCATAACATAACCTCCTTTTCCCTGGAGGCATTCACTGGGAGGAATTTATGTGTCTTATATTCTGTATGGGAGGCTGACCAGACCTTCAATCAGAAGGACTGTGTTCTAGTGCCAGTTCATCTATGATCTGTGTTACTTTCAGCGAGTCGTTCTGCCTCTGCGCCTCAGCTTCTTCATCATTAGGATGCCCTGCCTTACGGGAGAGTTTTTGCAGAATTAAGTGAGACGATAATTCTTTGTATTGTTTTTAGTATGCTCGTTTGTTTATTGTAAAGAATGCTGAATGCCTAATCCATACCAGGCGTTGCTCCAGGTTCAGGAATTCCAGCAGTGAGCAAAACAGACAAAGCCCCAGTCCTCATGGGGCTGACTTTCTATGTGGGGAAGAGAGACAAAAAGGAAATAAATATATTATGAGGTGGTGATAAGTGCTATGGAGAAAAATAAGACAGGGTACAGGGAATAGGGAGGGGGGCGATTGATTTGTTTGAAGTTCAGGAAAGGACTTATGTTGAAGCTGTCCTTGAGCTCATTCCTGAGGATGTTAGAGAGTGAGCCAGAAGGATACCAGGGGAGATGCTGTCAGGCAGAGGAAACGGCCAGTGCAAAGGCGCTGAGGTGGGGATGTGCTTGGCAATTTGGAGGCACAGGAAGGGACCTGTGTGGCTGGGACAGAGGGAGGGAGGCTGAGAGCGGAGATGAGGTCAGAGCTCTAAAGGGGCCAGGTAACAGGGTGGGTCTGGGGGTGAGATGGAGCCAAGGGCAGATTTGAGCAGTGAGATATGCTATCACTAGCTGATCACTCTCGCTGCATGTGGAGAATGGACATTTAGGGGACAAGAGAGGGAGGGGGCAGAAGGAGATTGGTTAGAGAACTATGGTCATAATCTAGATTAGTGATGATGGTGGCTTGGACCATGGTGTTAGTGGTGAAAGACGTGGGAGAAGAGGTCTGATTCCGCATGTATTTTGAAGGTAAGCCTGATAGGATTTGTTGAGACAAGGGGCAAAGTTGACATCAAAAACATCAAGGTTTTTGACCTGAGCCCCTGGTGTGATGACTTGTTACTCACTGAGACGGGAAAACCTGAGAGAGAAGCAGGTTTGGGAGGAGGGTTGAAATTAGGGATTGAGCTTTGGCCTTGTCGAGTTTCAGTGCCTGAAATCCCCAAGGGGAGAAGTGAAATAGGCGGTTGGACGTGTAAGATAGGAGTTTAGGGGGAAGTCTGGGTTGGAGTTCAGAATTTGGGAGTCATTAGCATAAACATATTACTTAGAAGCCTGAGACTGGATGGGGACACAAAGATTTGAGTGTAGATAATAAAAAGGTTGAAAGGGCTGATCCAGAGGAAGGCCTGGGGGACCTGTTGTTTAGAGCAGGAGATGGCAGACAGCAGCTGGATTGTTGTCTCTGTTAGTAAATAAAATTTTATTGGAATACAGCTATTTGCAATCCTTTATCCATTGTCTATGGCTGCTTTTGAGCTGCAATGGTGGAGTTGAATAGTTGTGACAAAGGCGTACAGCCCACCAAACCAAGAGAATTTATTATCTTCTTACAGACAAGTTTGTCCAACTTGGATTAAAGATCAGGGAGATGATGGGGGTCCAGCAAAGGAGACTCAGAAGGAATAGGCAGGCATGAGGGAAGGACCCCAGGATTCTGCACTATAGGCCAGGTGGTGTAAGGCTTTTAATCACCGGCTTTAAGAATGTGTGCCACTGGGCAAGTTACTTCACCTATGAGGACAGTAGTAGTGCAGGGTTGTTGTGAATGAAATGGGATGATATAGGTAAAACCCTTACAGCTGGGCCTGGCATACAGTAAGTGCTCAGTAAATATTCTTATAGCACCCACTTCTACGTGCTTAGCTACAGTCCTCAGCCTAGGCTCTGTACTAGAGAGAAAATTCAGAGTGATGCCTACCCCCAGCCCCCTTGAGTAAGCCCCGTGACCTGTGCTCAGGCCCTGAAGAAGCAGGAGGAAGGTGAGCCAGGGGCCCCTGTCCCCCAAGGGAACCTTGAAGGAGAGCGCTGGCCCTCCAGCATCTGCTTTTACCTTCTGTCTTTAAGAAACAGTCTTTACTGAAAGCTTTTGAGCAAACGGCAAATCCATTTTTATGAAATTACCAACGTTAACACATTCCATGTGTCAGGATTTGATAGGCTCCTGTGGGGCTGTGCCCGTGACAACATTGGCTGGCAGCTCTCACCTGGGGAGTTATACCACATACCCCTAATGCTGGAGAAGGGCCTTGGTATCCTGCTCAGAACCAGGATATTTTCTCCCAGGAAGAGCCTTAGATGAGAAGCTTGAAGAGGGAGTGAGATAGACCCACTGGGGCTCTTCTAAAGATCCTAGTAGCTCCAAGGCTTGGAAAAGGAAAGAATTACTTTGCATCATGTACTGGTTTGGCATTCAGCCTGCCAACTTCACCACTGGTCCCCTCTGGGTCCAGAGTCATGGGAGCCCACAGGAGTGTCTGTCCTTTTGGGGAGGTTATGAAAAAGAATCTGGCCTTCCCCATTCACTTGTTTTTGCATGTGTTATTGGTCCCCTTCTTTCTATTATGGCTACTTTCCCTGGTTAGCCTCTAAAGCAGTGGTTCTCAGCGTGTGATCTGTGGACGACCAGCATCAGCATCACCTGGCAACTTGTGATTGGCGTTTGGGGCACTACCCCAAACCATGGAATCAGCAGCTTTTGTTGTATGACCTTGGGCAAGTTAGTTAACCTCTCTGAAATGTGGTTCTCCCCTTTGGAATATGGGAATAATAATGGCACAGGATTGTTTTAAAGATTAAATGAGATGAACAATCTACCAAGTTTAACAAGTCCTCCAGGTGATTCTGATTATGCTCAAGTTTGAGAACCACTCCTCTAAAGATTCTTCTAAAAGATCCCCATTTTGGGACAGTAAGAAATTCCTGCTAAGAGAATTTTTCAGATTTTATCCCTTTATACATCTCAGACCATTTTTACTCTGAGCTCATCTGCCAATCATCTTTCCAAAATGAATGCTTTCTCATTTTCTTAAAAATGTGACAGGATACCAATCATAGTTTAGCTTTTCCATAAAGACTCAGGGCATA
The DNA here is from genome assembly GCF_000442215.2 of Lipotes vexillifer. Classification (NCBI taxonomy): domain Eukaryota; kingdom Metazoa; phylum Chordata; class Mammalia; order Artiodactyla; family Lipotidae; genus Lipotes; species Lipotes vexillifer. The sequence continues at coordinate 884,320 of NW_006773166.1, read as the reverse complement.
ATCACGAATGTATATCATTACTGGTATGTTGGGTATATAGGGCTTTGGGCACCATACTTCTATGTTTGTGTGTTCTTTACCAGTTTTTTAGCTTAAAATTTTTTTTTAGTTGTATGTGGCTTTCTTCTTCATTGTCTGCATATCAGCTGTTATTACCATAAGTATACCTAGTAGGAGCCCTATCACTTTCTAATTTTTTATTTTTAAATTGATTTTGTACAGGGGCTGAAATAATCAAGATGGTTAATAGGGTGTGCAAAGCAAGAATAAATAAGTAAAAAATACGAGTAAATAACCAGATGAAAAGCTGAGGGAATGTTTTTTCAAGTATAAACTTCTGTACCTGAATTTTGTAGTGTAAAATTTGGATTCTTGAGTGCTTTACTGTTTACTTCTGATCATGTTCTCAATAACTGGCCTTTTTTTTAAAAAAAAAAATTTATTTATTTATTTATTTTTGGCTGTGTTGGGTCTTCGTTGCTGTGCACGGGGTTTCTCTAGTTGCGGCGAGCCGGGGCTACTCTTTGTTGTGGTGTGCGGGCTTCTCATTGCGGTGGCTTCTCTTTGTTGTGGAGCACGGGCCCTAGAGTGCGCAGGCTGCAGTAGTTGTGGCACGCGGGGCGGGCTCAGTAGTTGTGGCTCACGGGCTCTAGAGCGCAGGCTCAGTAGTTGCGGCACACGGGCTTAGTTGCTCCACGGCATGTGGGATCTTCCTGGACCAGGGCCCTAACCCGTGTCCCCTGCATTGGCAGGCGGATTCTTAACCACTGCACCACCAGGGAAGTCCCAATAACTGATGTTTTGAATAACAAAAATTGTCGTACAATACTTATCACTCCACACTTCTTCTGAACGTTTACCCCCATGTTATACTTTTCTGTTTGTTGCATCTCTTTCTGTTATCGACATGTGTATTTTCCTAAAAGATATAATTCATAACGTATCATTCATTCACATCTAAATTACTGCTCTTTGGAATGAAAGTTAATCACTAAATGTGAGGTACCCACTCTTCCACTCTCCTTTTTTCTGGTGTTTTACTTTCCTTGGGTTTCTAAGTCAGCCTGGGAGGAAGTACATAGGACTGACATGTGAAAAACCCTGGATTCTAGGCTTGTTTCTGCCACTAAGTGACTGCATGGAATTAGACAAATCACTTGGCTTCTCTGGGCCTGGAGCTGCAACATTATAAATGCAGATGATAATGCTTGCTCCTCTTTCCTTGGAGCAGTGTAGCAGGAATCCAAATAAGTAGTGCAAGTGGAATTGTTAGACTATATACACCTGGCAGACATTGCGGTAAGGTGCATCCAAGGCATTTTGGCTTCGTGTAGGCCTAAAGGCTGCTTCTTCAGTATCCCTTTCCCCAGTATCCAGCCGCCTTGGCTCAGAGGCTTTGGGACCGTGCTATATTTTTTGTCCCACTTCAGAGCATACCCAATCAACACAGACGTAAAATAAAGTCACAAAGAGGAAGCGCATATTCACTACAGAAAATGTTGGCGGGAAAGACAAAAACAGTGACAACACCACAAGAAAACCTGTATTGTGGAATGCAGTGTTTTGGCTGTTCTCATTGCTTTGGAATCTGGTGCATTCTGAGATGTGGGACATGCCAGGTGTTTAGACAGCATGCCTGCTTGGCCCCTGCAAGTTCCTTGAAGGGACTAGGGTCTTTCAATCTGGACCTACCAGCCAGGATTCTCAGTTAGACAGAGGCATGCCTTCCACTGGTTAAGGCCACTCTGGACCTCAGTGGTGAATAGATGCAGGGCCCCAGAAAGGCCCCCAAGAAGCCCACCACCACTGAGATCTAAAGGGACATCCACTTTCCTGAATAGCCAGTTCCCTTCAGTTGAGTCTATTTGTGTGTCTTCCTCTCCCCTGGAGAGGATTCTGACAACTACGTCACCTGAAGCACACCTAGGAAGACTTCCACCCTCTGCAGGAAGCTTCTGGAAGAGTTAATTCAGTTCACTTCACCTTTCTGCCAATCCTATCCCTATCCACTCTTTAAAGCCCAGTGTAAGTCCGACCTTCCTGGAATCACCAAATCCTTCAGTCTTCATGACCCTCCCACTTCTGACCTCTGCCAGCACTTCTTGCAGTGAGATTCTCTTTGGCACTTATCATCTGTTGCCTTGTTAGGTAAATTTATTAGGGGTGTGTCTGTCAACATCTTGAGAGCAGTGCAAGGTCTTATCTGTACCAGTTCTGCTCTTGGGCCCAGATGCACCTGGAGCAGTAGGACGTCTGCCCCAGCTTCGCTGAGGAACTGTGTCCTTGGGGCTGGGCTGGGTGCTGCAGGAAGTTGTTCAGCCAAAGGCAGCAGAGTAAGAAGGAAGAATTGAGTGCCCTTAAGTTCCAAAATTCTTATCCAAAGGAGGAAGGAGGTCAAAGTCAGGGACACAATCAAGGTTAGAAGTCAAAGAATGAGGAGTCAGACAAGTGGCTCAGGACCGAGGCTGTGAAGAGTCCCCTGCCAGGGTTCGGAGGCCTTGTTGCTGTTGCCTGGTGTTCTTTTTGGCGTGGAAACAGGCCGTTTCTTTTAAAGGATTCACTCAGGTTGGATATTTACATCACAGTCTGATCCCAGGGGTGGGGCCTGTGGAAGTGTAGATCTCACTTCTGGTCCCTGTCCACAAAGGCCACAGTGTCCCACTCCCCTCACCTGTGAAATGCAGGAGCTGGAATCAGTCCTTTCTTGCTCCATGGTCCTAGCAAGTGAGTTGAGGGAATTGGGAGTGGACCAATCTCTTATGTAACGAATGGATGTTCTAAGGAGTACCTTTTAAAAGTATTTTAGATGTAGAAACATCTCCTGTCTCAAGCAGTGGAGGTTTTGAGACCAAAAGCTAGACCATCCCTAAAGGGAAGTTTAGTGTTTTCTTCATTGGGAGTGAAGATCCTATACGTTTAAGAGCAGGAAAGGAAAGATTGCATGGGTTTGGGGATGGAGGATTGGGCCGATTTCTTCTAAGGATAATGAATTGCAATAAATTAAGAGGAGATGGAACAAAATGGTGGGTAGTGACTGTTATCAGAGAAGTAAATGCTATTTATACAAGAAGACAAGGTGGGGGAACTGTGATATAGACAAACCTCTGGCTTTAATTAGCTGATGGCTTAGTGATACTGGTACTCGGGAAATCTGCTTCTCAGTGGGAAAAGGTTTGTTTTCAGAGGTAGTGAGCTGTGTCCACATAAAAGCATTTCAAAGACCAGTTCAGAGCGGGAGGGCCAGTGGGAGTTGAGTGGTCAGTTGCCATGGTGAACAGATTCCCTGCTGAGAAGTTGCCCTCCCCCCCATCTGTGCACAGGGACAGTGCTGGGTTGGATGATGCTTTTCAAACTCTAACATGCATACTAATCACCTGGGGGTCCTGGAAACTGTGAATTCTGATACACGATGTCTCGGTGGGCTCAAGACTGTGTTTCTAACCAGCTTCCAGGTGATGTTGATGCTCCTGGCCTGTGGACAATGTTTTGAGTGGCCAAGGTCCTAGTGGGCGTTGGAGAAGAAGCAGTAAACCTGAGTTGTGGCCCTGGACAAGTCATGGACTCTCTGAGACCCACAGTTCCCTCAGCAGTAGCGAAAGGGGGAAATGCACTAGACCCTCTCCAGTTATATAGTGCATTGTTTCTGTTACAGACCCAGAGAGAATGGAGACCTCTGCCTTGTCTTTCCTTAGTAGCCTGTTGGCCCTGGGGGTTGTAGTGGTGGTCTTGCACCGTGGGGATTTGCATGATTCCTTTGCTATTTGTGGGTGTTTTGGTCAGCCTCTGCCCAGTGCCTTTAAGAGTGTAGCCCAGGGACTTCCCTGGTGGCGCAGTGGTTAGGAATCTGCCTGCCAATGCAGGGGACATGGGTTCGAGCCCTGCTCCAGGAATATCCCATGTGCTGCGGAGTTACTAAGCCCGTGCGCCACAACGACTGAGCCTGCACTCTAGAGCCCGTGAGCCACAACTCCTGAGCTCGCGTGCCACAACTACTGAAGCCCGCGCGCCTAGAGCCTGTGCTCCGCAACAAGAGAGGCCACCGCGATGAGAAGCCCGCACACCACAACGAAGAGTAACCCCTGCTCGCCACAACTAGAGAAAACCTGTTTGCAGCAACGAAGACCCAGCACAGACAAAAAAAAAAAAAAAAAAGAGTGGCTACTAGATTCTATTGTTATTTGTCAGAAAAGAGAAGAGACTACTGTTCAGTGACCCCTGTCCCTTATCCATCCTCTAATGGTTCAGAGGTGACTTTCCCCTCTCCCCTTAGTACACGTTTAGATTCACACTGTGACCCCCTAGGATTCTCCTGTCCTTTCTGCCTGGGAAGCTGGCTCACTGGACACCCTAAAAGAATGCGTAGGCCTCAGACCTCTGAATCCATTTCTCTGAGATGAGGTGTCCAGTTTGTTCATTACAACAATAGCTGCTGGGCCTATTACAGTTATGCAATAGGTTTCTTTTTTTAACCAGGTCTTGAAAATGTGTGCATTATCCTTTAGGTAATAAATGAAATAAAAAAGGCTGAAAATAAATCAGATTTGCAAAGTGGGACTGAAGCTTTTCTACTAACTGCCCCTTTTTTTTTTTTTTTTTTTTTGTTCTTGTTTTTTAAGCAGCTGATGGCAAGTTGGCAAGTGATTTCTTTTTAAGCCTTTTTCAGGGCCCGCCTCATCTTTCACAATTGGCTGTTGGAACTTTGGCCTGTTGCAAAAGGGGCACCCCGACAGTTACTCCAAGAATGGAAGGCAATTTAAGAAGACATTATGTGTCTTCTAACATGGGGTGGCTTTTGTGCATTCCCTGACCTGTTTCCATTTCAAAGAATCACTTTCCAGTTGCCATGGTGGTTGTATTAAAGGAAAATATGTCTTCCTACCCAGATGTATCAACTGAGGGCTGGAAGGTGAGAGAATAACCCTACAGTCTAAGCATGGCACCAGGATCAACTTCCTTTTGACCTTCTGAGGCCGCTACCTCTTTGCCTCCATAAAATTTCATTAGCACTTTAAATGCAGCACATTGGCTTAGGAATTATGCAGTCTGCTCCATGTGCAGCAGGTCCATGATCCTACTGTAATCTGACTGTTTCTCTGATGAACATGTTTACGATATCTCCTTTCTGGACATGGGGTGTGACAACTGGGCAAGATGATCTCAAACATGGATCCCTTTACCCAGCGAGGGGCTGACGGAGTCACAACAGTCAAGTCTATTTGGGGATGCCCTCTTGGCTTGCAAAGTGGAAAGGAAAACCACGTGGGAGGCAGAGGTCTGACGTGGGCAGGAAGCGACCTCTGCCCCTTGTGTGTACACAGACCTGTTGAATGGAGGTTGTCTTGAATCATCTGATTTCGCTCCTCATTTGTATTTCTCCTCCATGTTCCCGGCCACACTTCCCCCCATGGTGTGTGGAAATCTATTAACAGTGCTCACGCATGGCACATCTGCGGAGCCATTATTGCTGCTGGAGAGCTGTGTTTGTGTAAAATTTTGAACACCCTGTGAAGATTTATCCTGGTTTCCCATTCTGTTCCCTA
>NW_006773166.1:859104-878648 GCF_000442215.2 Lipotes vexillifer | reverse complement strand
TCCCTACACTCCCCCCTTTTCTCTACTTAAAGATATATTAACATCTCTGGTTCCGTCTGGAGGAAAAACCTTTGAAGTGAGACAGCATGAAGATAAAATGCCCTTCTCTGAAAGTCTCCCTCTAGGATGAGCTTGGAGTCTTCTAAGAAGACGGAGGGCTGACTGCGGCATGGGGGTGGTGCAGCCTCACTGCAAGGCTGTGGGCCCCATTCTCTCTCTGGTCCCTGTCCTCCTGGGAGCCAGCTCCGCTGAGCCCAGGCTGGGTACATGGGGACCCACATGGTTAGCCAGCTCTAAGTCTACCTTGTTAACTCCCTTCCCGAGATCCACTCTCTCACTTCAACAACTTGGATATGTCTTGGCCTTCCCTGGTGGCTCAGTGGTTAAGAATCCACCTGCCAATGCAGGGGACACGGGTTCGAGCCCTGGTCTGGGAAGATCCCACATGCCACAGAGCAACTAAGCCTGTGCGCCACAACTACTGAACCTGTGTCCTAGAGCCTGCGAGCCACAACTACTGAGCCCACGTGCCGCAACTACCGAAGCCCGCGCACCTAGAGCCCGTGCTCCGCAGCAAGAGAAGTCACCGCGATGAGAAGCCCGCACACCACAACAAAGAGTAGCCCCCGCTCACCACAACTAGAGAAAGCCCACACGGAGCAACGAAGACCCAACACAGCCAAAAGTAAATAAATAAATAAATTTATTAAAAAAACAAACAAACAAAAACAACTTGGGCATGTCTTGGTTGTAAGGGACCCTCTGATTTCCTAAAATGTTAGTCTCTGCTCTTCTGTTTTGTCAGTGGAGATGCCAGTGGCTGAAATTTGGTCCTGGGCACAGGTGAGCCAGAGCTGGAGTCAGTAAGTGGGGAAACAGTCGTCTTCACCCAGTGCGGAGCTGGCAGGGGCCTGGTATAAAGGCGTTTGCAGACCACTGACCTCATCAGTCCTCTGAGGGTGACTTAGGGCTCAGCTTCTTCTGAGGTTGCTGAACTCTCTCCTCAGCCCTGTTCCGCCCTCTTGCCACTCACATCCCAACTGAGAGGGGCCCGCCCCTGTTGTACTCCTGTGATTCTAGCATCATATGCATGATGGAGGAGAACCGGGGGTTGAGGGGTGCGTAGAGGCTGCTGGTGCCCCTGGCTCTGGTGCCCCTGGCTCGCTTCCGCCGCCTCCCCCCATGCCACCCCACGCCGGCAGGCCCTGGGCGCAGCGTGCTCCAGGAGTGCAGAGTAACACGAGGCAGTGTCTGTGGCAAAGGGGAGAATGTGTGCTGAGCCTGGGGAGGCACGGATTGGCTGGCAGTGAGGTGACACGATGCAGTCTAAATGCGGAAGCAGCAGTCCCCGGCATCCAGGGCATGCCTCGTCGGCAAGCCACCTGAAGGACAGGGTCACCGAGGAGTTCTGCAGACCTCGTGTGCCTGGCTGGCTCCCAGGGCAGGGTCTGTGTGGCGGAGACCGGATAGCAGGATCTGGGATGTCATTGCTGTTCCCTAGCCCTGAACCTACTGCAGTTCTGACCTTTGCTCTTACACAAATGGAGCTCTCTTAGCAAAGGTGTGTGAAAATGAGGGACTGGGCCTCAGGACTACCTGTGCAGGTAATAATGAGTAGCCATCAGTACTACTCTTGAGGACCTGGATGGTTTCCAGGGCAACCAGCAATTTAACTCCTTTGATGATGTGGACCCCCCTGGGGTCCTTTCTAAGTACAAGTCTAGGTTCATAATTGGGCCAGGAGTCCACACCCGATCTCCCCATTCCAGCCCACTTCCTAATACTTAGCATCAGTGGCAAATTTAGCCGTGAAGGCTTGAGGACTTCAAGAGGACACTGTGGGCTATGCTTTCTTTCTCTTCCTCTTTAAGGACAGAGCTGTCCTCTCAGCAAAAGTTTTCTGAGGCTTAGCAGCTTCCAGAGATCACAGCTGGTGCTCCACAAGTACTAGAGGTCAATTAAATAAATAGTAATTGAGTATCTACTGTCAACTAGTGTCAGGTTTCATGGGAGTTACAGGAACATGGGACTCGCCCTTGAGGAGGTCATTTAATCATTTATTCAACAAATATATTCTGGACTATTTACTATGGGCCTGACACTGTTCTAAGTGTTTAGGCTACAATGGAGAACAAAGCAAAGCCCTTGGTCTCTTGAAACTAACATTGTAAGGGGAGATACAGACAAGAAAACAAGAGAGCTGAGATGAAAGTGAGGGAGGATGAGGAGATTGAAGGTGACTAGAGGCTGAGGCTACTTGGATTTGGTAAGCCAAGAGCTCAGTGTAGGAAAGGAGATAGAGAAGTTCTAGGGGCAGATTGTTCCAAGCAGAGGGAACTAACTGGGAGACCAAAACCAAGTCAGGGCCAGCTTGGAGGTTCCAGGAACAGAAAGAAGAGCAAATGAGAGGGAAAGTGGTAAGTGGTAAGGATAGTAAAAAGGGCAGTGGCCAGATCTTGTAGGGCCTTCTATGCCACAGCAGGTAATTAGAATGTCAAGCTTTGGGTGGGTCATAGAGATGAATGGCCGAGGATAAACATTCTAGCCATTAATGATGACTGCTCTGTCATCCAAGGAGAAGCAGAGACTGTTAATGGGCTACTAAGTCCTTTGTATTCACAGTGAAGTCATTGCTCCTCCCCCAGATGGACAGTAATTCTGCTGGGTCAGAGTGGCAGTGCCTTGTAGGCAGGTGGACAGAGGGGGCAGCTGGAGCAAACTCTCCCTGAAGGGGTCATCCTCAGTTATATGCCATCTGGTCCAAATCCCTTCTTTCCTCCAAAATAATACTGGCTGTATATTATTGGATGCTTAGTTTGACCCAGACCTCATGCTCAGCCTGTAGGTACATCATCTCATTTAATCCTCATAAAAGCCATGGAAGGAGGGTGGTATAATTCACATTTGACAAATGAGGAAACTGAGGCTCCAAGAGATAAGATAACTCTCCCAAGATGGCTCATCTAGGAAGAGATAGAAACAAACTTCAAACTCATAAGATACGGACTTTTGGACAATCTTAGTTGAGGATGACTTGCCCAGGAAAAACCTCCTAGGGCAGGGGTACGGGTGGGGAGAGAAGGAGGGAGAAATATTGAGAGATAAGCTATGTATCATAATATCATGGATTAAACCAAGAGGAATTTTGCACCCCAAGGAGACCATTGGCAATATCTAGGGACATCTTTGCTTGTCACACTGGGAGGTGGATAGGGAGTGCTACTGACATCTCGTGGGTAGAGACCAGAGATGCTTCCAAATACCTGGTGATGCACAGGACAGTCCCACGACAAAGAGTTGTTGGCCCCAAATGTCAATAGTGCCAAGGCTGAGAAACCCTGAGTGAAAGTGTTACAGTGAAAACTGCTCTTTGCTTCTTTTCTCTTGTATCTCTGCCCTGGGAGTTACTGCCACATGGTATCTCCAGATACCAAACTAAAATCACGGTGGCTATTTGCGATTCCATCGGGATGGTGGTTTTTCCCAGGTCTCTTTGCCATTTAAGCTGTTGTTAGTGACGGGAGATGAAGAGCTAGATCTCAGGGTGAGTGGGCCCTGGTGTGGTACTGCATCAGGTCTATGGCTATGAGGAGGCATTAATTAACTGTCTCGTGTGGTTTCCCCACCAGTAAAGCGGAGGTGAGAACTCCTCCAGCCGCCTCTCAGGTTTGTTGTGAGAATTCCACGAGACAATAGGTGTGAAAGTGCTTTCATGAAAGTAATATATAAATGTGCTATTACCAGTCCTTATACCACTAGTAAGACGAAACCATCATTATTCTGCTTCTGATGACATCAATTTGCAGAACCATTAGAGTTCTGTACATTATAGTCTAAAAGAGCTGTAGAGAGAGCTGCCAGGGACCTAAAGAGGTTGCTCAGAGGAAAACAGCCAGGGATACACCTGGGAATTGTTAAAGTGAGGTGGGGAGATGTGTGGTTTCTTATTCAGTTACTCAGATGTCCTTTCTTCACTTTCTTGCATCATGATTACCTCTAGATGTAGTATAATAACTTTATGAATAAAGTTGCTGCCCTCCTCCCACCCCTGTCAGAGCTCTGAGGGCGCAGTCAAAACAATAATTAATTAATGGAAATGAAGAGAAAACAGCTCAAGTAATGGCTACGTAGAAGATCAAATAGCAAGGAGGGAGCTGCAGAAATTTCCCCTCTCATTTGACATTGGCCAATGAATGCATAGGAGGCTTGGGGACGTCCTAGGATTCCAGATCAACTGGCAGAATATCTTGGGAATACCCTCTTACTTTTCTTTCACAGCGAAAGGTATAGAAGATAGGAGGACAGCATCGGGACCGCTCTCCGATGCAGCCAGCACATTGCTGAAGAAGATTTTCTGGGGGATGAGGCAGCCCTGGAGGCTGTATTATGTGCAGGGTCAGTCTTACAGGAAGGGCTGAGGTTGGTCTAACTTCAGAAATATGTAGAGGAGCCCCCTATAGAAAATCTCCCTTCAGACTGTTCCCTGGCATCTGAAATTCCTTTAAGAGGGAATAAAGTCTCGCTTTCTATAATTGAAGACAAAATCCTGTTCTTGCTGAGAGAGAGAAGTAGAGGGTTGGCCAAAAAATTAGTTCGGGTTTTTCCATAAAATCTTATGGAAGAAGCTGAACGAACTTTTTGGCCAACCCAATAATATTGTCTTAAATTTATCCCAAAGGATATCGTATGATTACAAAAGCAGAGGAAATCCTTTCCCTAACTCTACATGGTTTGAGTGTGGGCTCTAAATAAAGGCTGCCTTGCATTTCCTGAGTATCTAAGTTAACTGGCTATAACCACATATGTCACTGGTTAACATCTTTCTCATGACCCTAAAGCCCTTTGCTGTTTCTTTTTGGGCATCTGAATCTGGTTGCATAGGACTTGATGAATCCCCTGGTTTTTTTTTTTTTTTTTTTTTTCCAGTTTCTACCTACATCCCTATCTTTTGTCTGACAAAGAGTCCAGGGACCGGGAGACCTCAGGGGTAGGCCAGGCTCTGTCATTAAGTAGCTTAACCTTGGACAAGCCATGAAAACTCTTTGGGCCTTTAGTTCCTCTGCCTGTTAAGATGGGAGGGTGGGATTAGATATCTCCAAGGGGCTTTCTTACTACAAGATTACAGATTGGCTTTTCTTCTTTTCATTTTGTCCAGGGAAGCCTCTCCTTCATTACCACCATCTCTCAACCCAAGTCAGTATTTTCTCATCAATCTGAGTCCTTTCAAGAGAATATAAGGAGTGGCCATGATTCAGGGAGATGCAAGGGGTGCCCATAATGCTAAGGGATTGCCTGGTTCAGGGGGGTGCAACAGTGTCCGTGAGTCAAGAGGCCACAGTTGATGTCTCTTGGCAGGTTGTTGCTACCCCAGAAAGACACGGGCAGTGGGTTGCACATGCCGGCGTCAGTGAAACGGGGAGCAGGACTTTAAAACTCACCCTTGAAGATGCAGAGCTCAAAGGGTCGCTGGCTCACAGCTGTGGGCCAACTTGAATAGAAAGTTGACAAGATAAAGCAGAATTTGGACAACCTTACAAAGTAGCAGACCCTGAATTCCTCATTTTCATGGATAATTGACCGTAGACTTCAATTTTAGGAACATGGCAGTGTATCTGTGTACAGTTTGCTCCTCTTTCAGGTGACGGAACCAGAGCCCGCGGAGTGCGTGGGACTCTGTTGCCCTCTAGTGGCCGGAGTGGAGCAGAACGCGCAGCAACTCCCCCAGAGTTAGACTTCTGTTGGCTTGGCGGTGCAGCTGAGCCTGAGCCAGGGTTCACAGAGTCCCCTTGGAGCACAGAGCATCCCGGGGGCTCAGGGAACCCTTTCAGCACACCTCCTGACTTGAGATGATGCAGAGGGTCTACCATCCCTCCTATTTCTGGGGGTAAGATCGGCAGCACAGAGAGGTTCTTGTTTTGCCCAGAGTCATACACAGTAGCCAGCTGCAGGGCTGCGATGTGAGGTCAGGTGTCTGTGTTTTGTGGGTAGCTGAGGCACCTGGAATCTGCTGTAACAGTTACACCTTTGCTGTGTCACTTCTGCCTCAGTCAGATGTCGTCACTAGCAAACAGACGTCGTTTTGTGGTTTTCCAGTTAATACTTCCCAAGGGGAGCTGGTTGATATGGATGAGGCTTTTTAACATCTGGCTTTGAAGAGAGCGTTATATGCAGCTGTAGCAGAAGGAGCCAGCATCTTAGTAATTGGCCAGGGGTTGGGAAGGAGCAAGGCAGTCTGGGGGCACTTGTCATTGTTGGGACTCAGCAGCTTTGCAGAATATGTTATCATGGTTCATATTTTAAATGATTTTTTAAGTAAACTTGAAGGTGGGTCTAGATGGAGATTATTCCAAGAAGGCTAGAACCCTAGACACTAGTTGCAAAAAAAAAAAAGAAAAAAGAAAGGAATTGCTGAAGGTCATACTCCTGTTGTTGATCTTGGGCTCAGGTAGAGGGTTCTTAGTAGGGTTCCCTTACTCTAACTTTTGCCCTTGGTAATAGGCAATTAAACAAGAGGATTAATTTATGGAGAGGCCGAAGAGCATAGTAGGATGAGTAGATTATGCAGCATGACCTCTACTGCCAGGAGAGAGTCCAAAAGTCCATGAGGCATGGTCAAGGCTATATCTGGTATTCCAGTGCCCCTATATTTTGGGCAGGAATGCCCAAGACCCAGCAAAACTCCTCTTCTTTGATTTCCCCTTCCAACAGTATAAGTCATAGAAAAGGAATGGGTGGAAATAAGGCATTTTGTAGTATTGAACAGGGGTTGCTTGAAAACACAGTGGCTTTCCATTGATGGACTTTTGGAATGTACCTTATGCTGGTAAAGCTATTGAGGGCTTAAATGATCCTCTTTTATAGCATGTTGCAATTCTTCCTTTGAACATGAGGAGCTTGAATTACCTTTTTTACTTTATGATAGAAATTTAATCTTATTTCTCACTCCCTACTCTCTCCATTACACAGTTAACATATAACAGTCTGGTGCCTTCTAAAGACATTTCACCTAAAAGTACACATTTTATACTGGAGCCCATGTTCCTTGCCTGCACACTTCTTGTCTTCCAAGCTTTAGAATCACCGTAGATTTTTCCTCTTTTATTCATACTTCTCCAGCCCCCATCACTACCCCAAACAGCACCAACCTCCATTTCAGTCATTCACTCAACCCTGCTGACTTCTTGTTCTAACAGACTGAGATTAGGTTTTTAAAAATTTTTTATTTTATTTTAAGTATAGATTTACAATGTTGTGTTAATTTCTGCTGTACAGCAAAGTGATTCAGTTATACATATACGTATTCTATTCTGTTATGGTTTACCACAGGATATTGAACAAAGTTCCCTGTGCCTGTACAGTAGGACCTTGTTGTTTATGCATTCTGTGTATAGTAGTTTGCCTCTGCTGACCCCAAACTCCCACTCCATCCCTCCCCCACCCACCCCCAGCAACCACAAGTCTGCTCTCTATGTCTGTGAGTCTGTTTCTTAGATAAGTTCATTTGTGTCATATTTTAGATTCCACATGTAAGTGATATCATATGGTATTTGTCTTTCTCTTTCTGACTTATTTCACTTAGTATCATAATATATGTGTCCATCCATGTTGCTGCAAACAGCATTATTTCATTCTTTTTTATGGCTGAGTAGTATTGCATTGTATATATGTATATCTTCTTTATCCATTCACGATATTAGTTTTTAACCAGATCACTCTGTTTTCACTCTATGCAAAAATCTTTTTAGCTTTGGGAGGCCCTCGTGAGCTAGCATGCCAAAAATACCTGTGGTGATTCTAAGGTATTTGCTGGGACAGGGTTAAATGTTGAGGAAAGAGAGGAAGAATAGGCAGGGGGGATGGGGTCCCATGAGGAGAGGCTTGTTGGGTGGTGGTGGGAAGCTCGGGGCTCGCAGCTGCAGCTACAGGCTGGGCCAGGCAGTGGATGGCAGGAGGTGTCTTCAGAGACTTCTGGAGGCTGTTCACTGCACTGCATGTCATGCCCTTCCCTTCCAGCTCACAGATGGCTGAGGTGCCACCTGTAACTGGATTCCGTCATGTGTACTTTAGGGACAAGAGAGGGAGTGGCACATAAGACGAGTGTATAGGGGGTCCTGAAAAACAATCTCACTTAGTACTCAGTTTTTTCCTGCATTGACACTGGTCCTGGGTGCCCAACAGTGAAGCCACTAGAATTTGACCCACTACTTGCCCAGTTTTCCCACTCCCAATCTGTTTGTTACACAGCAGCACAAATAGGGGGAGATGGCTTGGGCTTACGGGAGAGCAGGTGGCTCCTACCAGCTGGTGCTAAAAATGCCCCAACTTACAGATATTTATATTTCACTCATGCAGCCTTCCCTATCACACACACTGTGACAAAGTCAGGAATGTGTGCTACTTGTCCTTTGGGGCCTCCCTTCCTCTTTTCCATGTAATGCTGGCCTCCGTGTTCATACCTGATTACAGAGTTGAGAAGCCTCAGAACATCCACCCTCACAGGTGGATCTCCTTTCTGTGCCTTTGGCTTCTGTGACATCTGAGTGCCCCCTTCTTTCATTCACTTTTAGAGTTTTACTTCCTTTGGCTGCTTATGAAATGCTTGTGCTCCTGAAGGTTCTGTCCTTGGCCTCCCTTTTCTTCTCCTAACGTCTTCTTTCTGGACAAGCTCAACCATCTTCTTAATGTTAACGAACCTCAAATTCAAATTGCCAGCCCGGGTCCCTCTCCTGGGCTTCACACCAGCTTCCTATGAAACATCTGAACTGATTTGTCCCACAGGTACCTCAAACATCTGAACTGATTTGTCCCACAAGTACCTCAAACAACACATCTAAATCTGAATTCATTCTCTTCTGCACAAAAGGTGCTTCTCTGTTTCTCATTAGAAGAGTAGAAATAAATGGAGAGAATGGAAGACTTCATTTACTTCGATAATTACCTACACGTCTTCCTCTTGGTCATCCCGTCTGCCCTTCTGCCTGTTACCTCTAATTTGTCACCAGGTCTTGGAATTCTACTTCTCAAGTATTTTTCCAGGCTGACCCTTCCTCTCTCTCTCTACACTGCCCTCCTTCAGGGTTTCGTCAGCTTTATTTGGCCTCTGACATTTGCCTCCGTGTGTCCAGGAGCTGCATAGGTTAGTCTCTAAAAGAAAATCTGGATACAGTTTTTAAACAATATGTTATTTTAATAGAATCTGCATTCTTACAGAAAGTCTCCAAACACACTATTACAGTACCCATGAATGAGTGTAGGAAAGGCCGACAAGTACCTTTTAGTGGGTTCCTAGTTTAAAAGAAATCCATCTGTGAGGTAACATCACTTGCTGAGGTTCTCAAACAATGCCCAGAGCCATTATTTTTGGTCCTATGTTAACTTTGTGAGTAAAATACACACAGAGCTTTTTCATGATAATTTCTTACTGTGGTTATAGCTGATGAAGGTAACCCTTCATGAAAGTTTCTTGTCTCTCTATAGCCTGAAGAGTACGTATACTTTGAAAGTAGATTCCTTTTGGCACCTTCATCTTCTTCCATCTTGGTCCCTCCTACCAATAGTTGTAGATTTTATTCCATTCATGCATCTTCCCGTCTGGGTTCCTAACATGCTCAGTTAAATTCTCCCCTCCTTGGGCTTCTCTTTGAAGATTAAGATCCTATCTCAGAAAATCTGGTCATTGAGAAGGTTGGGAAAATGCTCGCAGTTACTTTGGAGTTACCTTTGCCTAGCTCGGGATGGTACTGATAGGTGGACACAGCTTTAAGATTTGCTGTTCTGCATGAATCACAATGTAGTCATCTGAGATGTGCTGCTGACCTGCATAGCTCATGAGGAATCTCAAGGTCTCCCGTCATCCTCCTTTCAAACACTCACAGTGATTAATTCTATAGAAATCACTCTTGGTGCTTCACCTTCAGAAAACAATTTTCTTTTTTGAATACATATGGGATATCGAGGCTTCTCCCTGGAAAGGAAGTCTGGTTTGCTTTTCATATTAGCTATTTTTTTAATTCCAAGGAAATCTACCTCCAAAAGCAAGCAAAACATCCTTCTCCCAAGCGACCACGCCCTGGGTTTTAGATCCTGACTCATTGTTTTATCAGGCCTGCTGTCCTCTCCTCTTGCCCTTCAATCCAGGTCACCTGGGTTCTTCTCTCTTTACTGACTGTCAGCAGGGACTGATCTCTGGAGCGAGCAGGGATGACATGCAAGAGAGAGTGAACTGAGCAGCTGTCCTAACTCTTCGTGTCTGATACATCACTCAGGGTCAGCGCGGCTTTAGTTGAGAGAGTAGTGAACTGAGGAACAACCACAGGGTCTCCAGAAGACTCTAAGGTATCTCCAGTTTCAGGGTGACCATTTTCTGGTCTGTGAGTCATGATCCCATTTGCAGGGGGGTTTAGATCAGATGGAGTTGGATCCCTACTCTGATTTCTCATCACCCTGAACCCCTGGCTAGAGCTAGGAGTGTTGAGTGCCATTCTGGGCCAGCCTGGTGTCTTTGGAGTCCTTGAGTAAAGATAACTAGGGTCAAGTCATGTCTTATAAACCCACTGTGGTGCTGCATCAGAGAAACTCCTTCAGAATGACCTTACCTGGAGAAGGAGTGAAATGACCACGTCCCTTCATCCGTGGCCTTCAGGCTGGGAATTAGGGTCAAGGGGCATCAGGAGCCTGCAGGCCTGTTCTGTACTCAACATGGGGTGACAAGGCAGCACGTTGGCAGTCTGGGGTCTTCCAATTCCAAATTCAACCATTTGTTTGCAGTTTTTTTTTTTTTTTTTTTCTCTTTTGAGGGGTAGTGGGCAGTAGACTTAAAGAAAAAAACAAAACACCTAAACTTCTAAGCAAAATTGTTAGAAGCAGCATGCCCCTTGCCCATGCCTGGAATTGCTTCCTACCCTTTGCCTGTTTCCGGGATGCTCAGAGGTTTTCTCCATTGCCCTCTATTGCTTTCCCTTCTGCCCTGTTTGTTCTTATGGCATTAAAGGGCCTACCTGCTTACTTCACAAGGACCCTCATTTCTTTATCCATCATGTTTTCTTTTCTTTTTTAGTATTAAGGTCTGCAATCGAGCATTTTAACTGAAAGCCTGGGCTGCCTGAAGCAGCTGTGGGGTTCCCAGCCAACTGCCTTGTCCTCTAAAGAATGAATTCCCTTTGACAGTACCACTTGTGGAAAAACAGAGCCAGTGTAGAGCATCTTACAGATAATTCAGGAAGTGAGAGGAGTTATTGGAGGGTGGTAGGGGAGGACAGAAGATGGATTAATATTTTTTTTCTTTATCACTTGGCATGTTAAACTTAATTATATTCCTTGGGAGACCTGTAAATAGTCATAATTAGGAATTATGATAATAGCCACTGCGGCCTTACACATGTTCATTTTACTGCTTGCCTCTTTGTGACTGTGGGCTGTGATTAATACCAATCCACATCACTAGGACAAGACCTCTCCCTGCCTGTTGGGACCTTTTCGACTTTGGATGGCCAGTCTCAAGGGTCAGGAGCCCCGACACTAGCCGCATGAGCTAAAAAGAGTGACCTTCGCAGACTGAGTGCAGTCATAGTTGTTGGCAGTGTCAGTCATGGCTATGAAAATAAGAATTTGGTTCCCAGATTTTCTACTTTCTCTTCTTCTGCCTTTGCCATTCAGTTTTTTTTTTTTTTTTTTTGGTGAACTTGTGAACTTGAAAATACCATTTATTCATTTATTTTTGTGCAGAGAGGAAGGAGGGTTAAAACTCTACATGCTTATGAAATGATCGTACAGAGGAAAAACCCCAAGAAGAGTGTAAAAAGGAAATCCCCTAATTAAGGGTCTCAGTTGAGTACCAACCACTCTAATAGGAAATGTAATTTCAAGTCAAGGCAAAATCCTGTTCAGCATTTCTGAGATCCATTGTCCTTTGGATTGTGAATGTGAAAAAGTGAGAACTAGCTTACTTTTTTTTGTGTGTGGTATGCGGGCCTCTCACTGTTGTGGCCTCTCCCGTTGCGGAGCACAGGCTCCGGACGCGCAGGCTCAGCGGCCATGGCTCACGGGCACAGCCGCTCCGTGGCATGTGGGATCTTCCCGGACCGGGGCACGAACCCGTGTCCCCTGCATCGGCAGGCGGACTCTCAACCACTGCGCCACCAGGGAAGCCCCGGAACTAGCTTACTTTTAACATAGCTGCTTGTTGGCCCTAGAAAGGACCTGAGAGGTCCTCTTTGTTCTGCAGATTTTATTGGAGAGGCGTTTGAGTCTAGGAGTTAAGACATTAATTGGGCAAAGAGGCACAGCCACTCATGAGCCACTCAGAGGCCTGGGACTGGCGGTCTCCAGTGGGCGTAACAAAAGAAACCCTTAGGCTGTTCAGCCTCAGACACTTATAAGAACCCCTTAGTAGCCCAGTTTAGAATAACAATATAGATCCATGTTTAAAGTCAGCCCTATTTGCAGTACCATCCTTGCAACATGGATGTTATGACAGACCAGAGACTTGAATACCAAGTCCTACCTTTCAAGATAGTCTCAAATGATATTCAAGACCAGATTCAGAAAATACATGATCCTGAGCTTAGGGGATTCACAATCAAAGGTTTTTCTTGAAACCTTTTCCTGAAAGCATGGTTCTAAAGAGATCCGGTGTTAAGGCAAAGGGTTTTGATTTTCTTTCTACTACCTCTTCACCTTCCACCCCACAAGATGACTCGGAGTTGTCTTTGCTTCTTTTAAGTCCTAGTCTTCCCTGAGGCTCAAGAGGAACTCGGCTGTATTTTGATGAGATGAGTCACCTTTGATGTCACAGTCCTCACTGTCCAAGAACACGGAATCATTAGTATCTTGACATCTAATTGTATAAGTTAAAGCACTTTCTTGGAGCTCAGAGAGAAAAGCTGAAGTCTCACACACAGATTCTGCTGGCAGTAAATGACTGTGCTTTATAAAAGGAGAGAGAAATTCTGTTTGGGTGATGCCATTGGAATGTTAAAAGAAATCGAGAGGGGAAAAAATCCAAGTGAAAAATACATATTGGGTCTCTGGCCCCTAATTTGATATTCAGTCAGATCAAAACTAACCCTGTGAGATCTTGGAATATAATGTCATATAAAAATGCCCCTGGGCAAGGAGCTTTATTAATACACAGTAGTAAAAAAAATATGGGGGGCACCATGTCTGGGTGTTTTTCTATAAAATCTATACTCATTTCACACCCTTTACAAGCACAATCCAAAACTGCTATGTTTAAACATCTACATTTGTTGGGATTTCTTTAAAAAAATAAAACAAACAGAAGAATCACATTTCACATGTGTTAAGTGGTGTAATAGTAAATCATATTTAACAAGTTGGGAAAGGCTTCAGTTTTCATCGGTGTACAAAATGTCTACATGTAAATATTGGACTCACTTTTTAAATGAAGGTGCTGCAGTCAGCCTTTTAAAAAATAATAAAATAATCATGCAGGTCAACATATTGAATCTTCATGTGACTGCAGGTGTGTGAGTGTGCATGTGTGCGTGTCTACATGTTTTTAATTCCGTAGGATTAGCAGAATGACAAAATGTGTGAAGGAAGATAGCTGATGACTATTTTAAGCAGCACAAAAATGTGACGAGGAGGTAGAGGATGAAAAGGAGAGAGAGAAAAAAATGATCAAGCAGGAAGAGGGACACGGGTATAAGACTAGAAGGAAAGAGAATTTCTTTAAACTAGAAAAATCAAAGGGATGTGTTTTCCCCTTATGGCAATAACCACTTTTTTCTAGGGCTTTATACATTAACACCTAAAAAATAGATTTGTGCTATAAATACAAGCTGTCTTCATTGCATATGTTTGGAATTATTTTTCCCTCTGATTCCTTTGTGGTCTTATGCCCTCATCTGACATTTTTAGTTAGGAAATACCAACCCAAGTTTTCTTTGATCGTGCTCCTTCCTTTGCCTGGAGACTTTGCGTCTTTTTCCCATAGCCAGTTTTTACTCATTCTTCCAGACTAGCTCAGCTGTTTCACCACCCAGGAAAACCTCCTCGTCTATCTTTGCCCCCTTTCTTTCTTGCTGTGTCTGCCAGCTCTGTACTCTGAGAACACATTATATTTAAATGAATACTTACTGTCTCTCCCACGAGGCTGCTAACTACTAGCCCCAGAAGGGTATGGCCGTGTCTTATTCCAGTCTGTATTCCTGGAGCCTAACTAACATGGTGTCCTCAGTGCTCCCTAAATCTTCTTAAGCTTCAGCGCATTACCATTTTAATGTTCCAATCCTCAGTGAAGCTGAGGCTTGCTTTCAGAGGAGACAGTCACCTAGGGGTCATTTCTTGTTTAGCACCTGACCATGTGTTGGCAAACATTGTACGCTGTCTGTTGCAAAGTCAAAACATGTCCTTTCCACACATGGAGTAAGACCTTATTGGGGAATAAAAAATGATAATGACTGTTTTCAAGTAATGTGTATATGTAAGTGTCTGAACTGCTATTGTGGTTGTTTAGTGAAGAGGAAGCGTTTTCCTTAACCTTCCATGGCTTTAGGGAGTTTTCCTCATTTTCCTGCTTCCCATTTTCCTAGGATGAAGTCCCTGAGATCTGAGATTCTGGTGGGCATGCCTCGATTTTTTTTTTTTTTTTAAAGAAAAAACTAAGTTTATTCTTGTCTAATGAAATTCACTAAGAGCCCAAGATGATAAAGACCCACACATTCAGCAAACCCTTTTAAGTTAACCAAGCCACCAGGCTGTTTTGATCCCTCCACCGAGCACCCTGGCAGTGAGATGACCAAAAGTAGCCTTCTGTTATCTTCCAGCATCCTTAACTCCCTTCGGGCAGAGTGGCCTCTCTAAGGTTGGTTCAGAACCATACTGCCAAAATGTCTTTCAAAGCCTCGAGATGGAGAGCTTCCTTCAGCAGTCATATGGGAATAAGTAGGTTCATGGAAGACCAAATGGTTCAAACGGAATGAAACCTCTTCTAAGATCGTTTTCAAAAAGGGACACCAAAAAAAAAAAAAAAAAAAAAAAGGGCAACAATTTAAGGGCCCGTTTAAAAGGCTTCTCCGTCAGGTTTAGGCTTCTCGTTTAAAAAACAAAGACCCAAGAGGAGGGGCCCGATCAAGAGTAAACTGGCTGAGAAGGGGCGAGCTGCAGGAGAAAGGGAGGCAGGTGGCCGAGGAGGGGACGGGCCGCGACAGGTGAACCGGGAGGACGGCGGGGGCGCCCGCACAGGCGGCGGCGGCGGGGCCGAGCCCGGGACTTAAGCCGCCGGGAAGGCGGGCGCGGACAGAGCGCTGGGGTCACCGGCGAGCAGCGCAAAGGGGAAGGCACGGAGCGGGAAAGGCGTGCGATGGGAACGGACTGGTTTCTACAGTTGCCCTTTTTTCCCACATAACTCACCAAGAAAATCACACCGAGAAGACGGGGGAAAGGAAAGGAAATGGGAAGGAGCGTCCGCAACCCCACACCTCGGGGGCTCGCCCGGGCCCCCGCACAGAGGCCCATGCCTCGAATTTTTATGATCGTAGCCACATGGTCTGTTGGGTCTTAGACTGTCATCAGCTTTTGTGAGGAGCCTTTGGTAGGTTTTAGAGGTGTGGAGGGAGAGCTCCATCTCGACCCGGGGGGAGCACCGCTTTCCCCCTACCTCAGGGTGCCCAGTGATGTCTCTACTAATGAAAAGCATTCAGTGCGGTGGCATAATTTTATTACAAGGTCAGTACTTTGAGGCTTCAGAGATGAATCTTAAAATATGGATTCCTTTCCTGCTAAGCTTCCATGGCTAGCACCCTATTCTCCCTGCCTGCCTCTTTTGAGCTGACTCCTTTATTTATCCCAAGGGACCAAGGTCTAAGAACTCAGGCAGGACAACTGCCTCTTTAGGCAAACCTCAGCTCTGGCCCACTGTCCTGAGACAGTGATCTTGCTTCCTTATGCTCAGCCCCCTGTGTCCTCACTGGCTCAGCCATGAGGAGTCTGCAGGTCCTCCTAATCCCCTCTTTAGGCCAGTTCCGTTACTGTGCACTTGACTGTGTGCTTGGAATTGTGCTAGAGGCTGAGGATACAAGTACTGAGGGCAGAGTACGTGCTTAGTGACCTCATCAAGGAGCACTTTCCAATCAGGTTTATTCCTATCAAATGTACCATTTGAGTGAAACCGGAGAGTTCCGTTCTGGTAATGGTAGAGCTAGGCGTCTCCAACTAAAGCCTTGGTTTGTTGAGGTTTCTGTGACTATGTGTGTTTATTTAAGGAAATGGCAGTCTATCCTTCTTATTCATGCCCTCAAGTATTCACAGCCCCTCTGCTACTAGGGAACATTTTTGGCCTAGCATTTTTAAGATGCTAAAGTAAAAGAGCTGGCTTACAAATGGTCCCAAGTGCTTTTCTGGGCACCATGAAGGAAGTGAGAGCATGGCTATTAGCGGAAGCTTGAAGTTGGCTAGTATATAAGCAATGTGGGAAGATTTTGCTTTTAAGCCTTTGAAATGAAAAACAGAGACAGGAGTGAAATGGCCCTTTGCTAAGAGAAAAATGTTGAGGCATAAAAGGCACCAGAGACAAGAAACAAAAGTTGGACCCTGAGGATGTTGGTAGAGATGGTAGTAATTCTATGTATGTTTTGGATGGGAGTTACCTGCTGTCCATTGGCATCAGAGGTCACAGTGGAGTCCTTGATGTGGGTCTGAGATGTCAGAACTTCCCATACAGTTGTATTCTGGACACCCTGACCTGTAATATACCTTCAGCCAAAAGAGATGTGCTACCATTGTGGCCATCCAAAGCCACTGTGTAGAACAGATATATCCCAGATGTCACTGTGTGTTAAAACATTTCTCTTTACTGTTTTAAAATAAATAGATCCACTCATTGATGTAAGCGTGTATTTATGTGCATACTTATATACATAGTGCCCTAAAATCTCACTAGTTGGGACATGGTGATTGACAGGGAAGCACTGTTTTAGGAAGCCCGGTGTGTAGTGTACTGTGGGCAAGGAAACTCTTCTTATTGATACCTTTGTCACTGATCAATTGTATTTAATGTCAGGGAGGGAAGTTGGCACAGATTCAGAAAATAACCTTCTTTCTTTGTCAACTGAGTTGGGTAACTCATCATTGAATCAGTAGTCATTTATGACAGCCAACAGTGTGCTGGGACGTAGAGGTGAGTGACCCAGGCAGGGTCCCTGACCTCACAGAACATCACAGCATGGTATGATAATACTACCACTGAGGTATCGAGGGCTGAGAACACTTGAAGAAGGAGCAGCTGACTTAGAATAGACCTCACAAAGGCTGCCTGGAGGAGGCGGGGCTTGAACTGTGTGGTGAAGGGTGAGCAGAGCACAGATAGACAAGGGGGAGAGGGAGAGGAGTTCTAGGAAAAGGGCTGAGCACATGGAGGCAGGTAGCCATGTGCAGTATCTGGGGGGCTTTGGGTGGATGGGGACTGCGGGCACTAAGGCCGCTTTGGGGGGAGTGGCTGGGGATGAGGCTGCAGGGGACAGTGGGGGCCAGATCACAAAGGAAGTCAGACCATGACGGCTTTGAACAGCTCAGTTAGGAGTGGAGGTTCATCCTGAAATTGATGACTGGAGGCTTTGATTGACTTACGGGAGGAGGATGACATGGTCACCTCTGGACCTGGAAAGATCACTCTGGTTGTGATTTGTAGGAGGGAGTGGTTAAGGACAGGATGGAGGCAGGGAAAGGTCAGGAGATAATCTCAGTGAAAAGGGGTGAGATGGCACATGCGAAAGTAAACTTTAATAAGTCAAGATTCTAATGGAAGATGCTATTAATTAAACTGACTGTGTATGAGGATGGTACAGTAAACCAGGCCCTGGGAAAAGCAGTCAGACTGCTTTCAACTTGGGGGTAAAAAAAGGAAATGAGTAGAAGATGATAAAACTAGGCTCTGTGATATTCCTATATTTTATAGGGAGACAACTTAATGGTTAAGTACTAGAGCTTTGAAGTGTGACAGACTTGGATTTGATTCCGGGCTTGGCCTCTTACCAGGTGTATGACCTTGGGCATGTTATTGACCCTCAGTTTTCTCATCTGTTGAGTGGGGTATTACTAACATGTGACTCAAAGGGTTCTTGTGAGAATTCAGTGAGAATGTACATGTTAAGAACTCTTTAGTACCTAGTAAGTGCTGAGTAAATGGCCACTTTCTTATTTTTGTAATTTGTAATTAAAAGCCAGAAATGTAGTAGAAAAGGCACGGCACAGGTGTTTATGGGTCTTGAGTTGACAGGAAACTAAGCTGTAGTCTCCTTCTGACAGCTAGTGCACAATTTTCAGGGCTCTTGGAAAAGATCTGTGTCATAAGCAAATTCAGGCATGATACCAGTAAAACTGGGGATCCCCAGAGAAGTGAATTCACAGCCCTGTTTACCTTCCACTGTGTAAGAGGACGAGCAAGAGCGAGAGAGAGAGAGAGAGAGAGAGAGAGAGAGAGAGAGAGAGAGAGAGAGAGAGAGAGATTATGGAAGGGAGAATTATATTTGGGAAGACGAAGAGATTGGTCTAACTTCTTAGCCTTTCTAAGCCTCATTTAAAAATGACGTTCAACTGCAAGCTGACAGCCCGTGTAACTAGCATGCAGAAATATATATATA
Organism: Lipotes vexillifer; assembly: GCF_000442215.2. Lineage (NCBI taxonomy): Eukaryota > Metazoa > Chordata > Mammalia > Artiodactyla > Lipotidae > Lipotes > Lipotes vexillifer. The sequence goes on along the minus strand of NW_006773166.1, from coordinate 860,046 downwards.
TATATATATATTTTTTTTTTTGTGGCACGCGGGCCTCTCATTGTTGTGGCCTCTCCCGTTGTGGAGCACAGGCTCCAGATGCGCAGGCTCAGCGGCCATGGCTCACGGGCCCAGCCGCTCCGCGGCATGTGGGATCTTCCCGGACCGGGGCACGAACCCGTGTCCCCTGCATCGGCAGGCGGACTCTCAACCACTGCGCCACCAGGGAAGGCCCCAGAAATATTTTTAAAAGTTGGGCCAACACCTAAAAATTGGAGATTTTACTCAAAAATAGAGATTCCTGGATTCCGTTTAAAAAAATCAGAGGATCTGGCCAACCAGGTTCCTTCTCCAAGGGCACAAGGGCTGCTGCCCCTCTTGGGTGAAGAGTCAGTTTTCCAGTTCTCTCCAGGCCTATCACTCCGGGGTCTGTGCTAGTCACTTATGATGGCCTCACTTCTCTTACATGTAACTGGACTGATGCAATGGTTTCTAAAGTCCTACGTAAATTTACAAATCCATAATTCTGTGAGAAAATAAATATGTTCTAGAAAAACATATACGGATTGGGCAGAGCCCAGGTATGAATGTCCTTTGTGAAACTGGTCTTTCTATTCTGAATGCTGAACATTCAGAGGTCTAAAACCATTCCCTAGGGTTGGCAGCAGGGTGGAGGTGAAGCAGTGTGGAGGCCGGGGAGTGTGGGGGAGAAGAGGGTGGAGTAAGGAGAAGTCTGTGACGATCTCAGGACCCCAGTCTACTGTGCTCCTGCAGAGTTTGAGTCGAGAGGCAGTGTGGAGGAGGGTCCGCTGGGTAGGGCCACTGGAATATAGACTGTGTTTGCGAAGTGGCTGATTTATCAGGCGCAAGCGGAGCACAAACAGCTCTGTGCTGTCCTTCCTTCTGTCACAGTCCCCTGGCCCTCCTCTCTTTTTCCCCTGGCAGCATTTGCCCCCCCCCCCC
>NW_006773166.1:855710-859045 GCF_000442215.2 Lipotes vexillifer | reverse complement strand
CCCCCCCCGGTCCACCTGACTCTCCCATGCTTTCCTGGCAGGTTCACCAAGAAACAACCGGGTCTCCATGGCAACGTGAAGACAGCTGAAAAATGGCAGCTAAATGCAGCTGCCCCTCATTTAATATCGACTCTGGCGCTGACAGAACAGATAATGGGCAATAACACACCATTATGTTGTGGGAAAATGAAATGCTTCAGCAGAAGGCTGTCATGCTGGGGGGATTTATTTGTTACTGTACCAGCCCAGATTTCTCTTTACTTCCCTTCCTTTCTTTTTCTTCCTCCTTTCTCATGGCAGAGTTTTTTTTTCTCTCTTCCTCATTTCTTTCCCATTCCTTCTCTTCTGTAGCTTCTCTTTTTGTACTTCTTCTTTCCGTTTTCCCTCCTTTTCTTCCCTCTCTGAATCACTTATAAGTATATATGAAAGCACACATATATAATAGTAATAGCAATTATTTGCATAATGACTTACAAGTTACAAAAATTTTCAACTATGTCTTCTTTTTCCATTTGGATGATGAGACGGCTGTGTGAGATGAGTAAGGCTCGGTTGCTGATATTTATTTTACAGATTTTAGGAAGGGCTCAGAGAAGTTGAAGGATTTCCCCAAGGTCAGGTAAGCAAGTTAAATGTCAGAACCTTCATTCCAACCCAGATTTCCTGGCCCGTAAAGAGGGTTCTTTCCTCTTTACTTAGTGGAAACTTGAGAGTTACCAATCCCTACTCACTTTATCAGGGTCCTGTTTCTAACTGAGTAATCCTCAGCCCCAGAACAAGGCCCCCCAGGCTTTGGGACTTAGAAGGAAGGTCTTTAGATCTTTGCTTTAACAGCCTCTTGCAGATCCTGCCTTGGGTTGTTGATAAGTGTGGACTTATGTTTGTTTTTATTTTTTTAAATCCAATACACCTCTATCTGCTTATTACCTATGATTGTATCATTGTGTAATCACATAATCTTGGCACACAGAAGGGACACAGTGTACTCTCTGAATTGAAAATGGGGGCATTTTGGTGGGTGTCAGCTTTCCCTTTTGCCCAAAGACCACACAGTACATTGAGAACCAACAGGCATCACTGATGGGCTTGGAGCCCTCCTCTAAGCTGTTGCCATCGATTAAGATTTCTTTCTTAGACCTTCTTGGTTGGACCTACATACAGCTCCCATCTTGTCTTTTTTTTTGTAAAATTAATTAATTAATTAATTTTTGGCTGCCTTGGGTCTTTGTTGCTGCCCGCGGGCTTTCTCTAGTTGCGGCGAGCGGGGGCTACTCTTCGTCCCGTCTTGTCTTGAATATTATCTAGTGGACTCTAAAGTATAGAGAGATCTGGGATCAAGTTCCTGAGTTCATTTGGTCTTGGGAGGTTTACAAATAAAACAAGAATGGATATTTGAATTATGTTTTCATTTCTGGTAATGGTGGTTGAGGAAAGAACTGAATAATGTAAAATGTATACGGACATCTAGAGGAGGTACAGCGTATGTAAAAAATATAGTGGCTTTTTAATCCTAGGAAAGAAGGCTTTGTGCTGATAAAGATAGCAATGCTTGTATTTCACAGCAGGGGTTTTTAACCTAGGATCTCTGAACTCCTTAAAAATGTATGCAAAATTTTGTATGGACACGGCGGTACAGTGTAGTGGTTCAACCCACCAGCTTTGGCAATACCAATGTCTTTGCTCTGCCACTTGCCAGGTCTGTAGCTTTGGAAAAGTTACCCTCATGAGGTGTTGAGTTTTTCAACTTGTCTGTGACTCAAACAAGAATTGCTGTTTTGTATTGTTCCTCTTCTGTCTTTCTGTCTGTGATGTTTTCTTTTTCTTTCTTTCTTTTTTTTTTTTTTAATTCCTGCATGCTGAAACTCTTCCTGCAGATTCTATTCTCTGGAAGGCAGACCCATTTTTAGCTGTGGAAATTCAAATAGGCCTCTGGAAAAATGCTCTCCAGGTGGTGAGGAAGCTAAGGAAATCAGGCTGCTAAAATTATGGACAGTCTCTGGTTGCTGCTGCTTAGTTTCAGTGCCAGTGCAGTTATATACTGTGGATGGTTCCTTAGAGTGAAATGAACCTTCATGGCATATCATGCAATCATGGACTGTTAGAACTGGCAGGAGACAGAGGTTTTTCCACTTCTACGGTCTCTCTGTCCAAGTCCTCACTGCATGTAAAGCAACTCCTTGGCCAAAGGCTTCCTTTGCTAACTGACCCCCTTGCTATATTGTCTCTCTGCCCCCTTTAATTTGCTTGATTGCTTTAAGTTCTTAAGTGGATTTACTGCCATCATGCACCTAAGGGTGTATAATCTAAAAATAGAAAACAGTTATTCAGTATTTATACTATTTTAGTAGTTGTATTTTCTTTTTAAAAAGCAAACCTGGCTGGCTCATAAGATGAGTGCTTTGAGGATTGAGAAATATTTGTAAATGTTTTATTTTAATAAATTTTAAAATTAGATTTTAGCATTTAGAAGACTGTTTAGAAATTGCCCCATTTATCAGATTTTGTTGTTGTTGTTGTTCATTATTCAAAGAAATGTAAGAATAATAAACCCTTTCTCCAGCTGTTGGAATTTTGGAACCTCCAAGACAGTTGCAAATCTAAAGTTAACAGGAGATAAGGGTGTGCAGCCTTATACCAGCGGAAGAGTTGGCTCATGGCCCATGAACTTGCTTCCATAGGAAAGGCATGTGACTAGCCAGAGAACTTAAGACTTAGTTTTTATATCAGGCAGAAGAGCCAAGAGCTGGGCCAGAGACAGCAAGTAGAATTAGTGGAGAATGTTGGAAGTAGTCAAACATGCTGTGAGGTGAGAGGGCAGCAGCAGGGACAGAAGTTCACCCAGGGGAGGCCAGAAAAGGAATCCTAACAGACTAGCTCAGGAGACCAGATCTTGCAGGGCTTAAGCAAGAACCTCAAGAGAACGCGGGAGAATCGAATGTACTCTTAAACCAGAAAAGCATGCTCAGACATCACAGAGGACTCAACATTTCTTAGGGAACTAACATTTCTTAGTAGCATCATTAAAGCGTCGGTGAAATAACTGATGTTCATCAAGATCATAAAATACTAGACTCTTTGGGTTGGATGGGTTAGACATCATCTAGCTCTGGGCTACTCAAAGTGTTTCCTACAGATCAGTGTAGGAATAGTCCAAGACTATTACTCATCCATAAGAATAAAATATGGAAGCTGAGGGCTTCCCTGGTGGCGCAGTGGTTGAGAGTCCGCCTGCCGATGAAGGGGACATGGGTTCGTGCCCCGCTCGGGGAGGAGCCCACGTGCCGTGGAGCGGCTGGGCCGGTGAGCCATGGCCGCTGAGCCTGTGCGTCCGGAGC
>NW_006773166.1:847010-855568 GCF_000442215.2 Lipotes vexillifer | reverse complement strand
TGAAAAAAAAAAAAAAAAAAAAAAAAAAGAACCACAATAATACTGTACCAAAAATTTTTTTTAATTAAGAAAACTATGCCCAACATACTCTGTTTTCTAACACAACGAAAGCATGCAATACATTTTAGAAATATTTCCTTAAAAATATTAAACATTTGAAGTCTTTGGGCTTTTAAAGGTTTACTCTTTCCTCCGCAGAGTCCACATTTCAAGTGAGGTTTTGCTCTGTATATAGACACAACTGTATCACCCTACAGAAAACATATTTTACACTCAAAGTTTTGTTGCTCTCTGGAGGCATTATTTTATATCTGGGAATTCTTAAAGAATATAGGGTCATGCTAAATGGCAATTTTATGGGTCAGTTTTGCCCAGGGCACTCTCTAATAGTGAACTAGGTACTGAAAGAACTTCTGTGGGCCCTTCTGATGCAATTTAGGGCACTATTGTGATAATAGTCTAGATGGGGGCTCCACAACTAATGGAATGCTAGGGGCCTCAAAGCATGTCTAAGCTTCCTTCAGTGCCCAGTTTATTCCACTGAATGGTGTGGGCCCAGGTAGAGCAGAGCCTAGATGTGCCCTTTGGACATCCCTGTACCCACTTCCATGAGGTTCATGGACAGATAAAACAACAAATGTCTGGACACTTCTCCCACTGCCCTGCTTAGGTTAGACTGGTTTTCTCTTACGGGTTGAGGTTTTGAACCAGCTGGAAGTAGAGACTATCATGGTCGTCACAACACCACACCTGTTTTACAGGTGAGATAATAAGAGTGTCTCACCTGTAAAACATTACACTTTTATCTCATTGGGTCCTCACCATAATCCTATAGAATTGGCAGGACAACTACTATTAGATCCTTTGTTTTAAGGAAGGACAATAAAGGCCTCAAAGAGATGAACAGTTGCTGATTTTATCCCCAAATTAAAACTCAAATCCACCCACATGTGTCCTTCTCCATTGTCACTGTCCAATTCTGCACCTATAGCAACAGTCTCCTTGCTTCACTCTTAGACCTTCCAATTGATTATTTACATAAATGTCAGAGAGCTTTTTTTGAAAGTATAAATCATATAATATCACTATAAGCTTAAAATCCTTTCATGGTTCCTATTGTTTTTGTTTGTTTGTTTTGTTTTTTGCGGTACGTGGGCCTCTCACTGTTGTGGCTTCTCCTGTTGCGGAGCACAGGCTCCGGATGCGCAGGCTCAGCGGCCATGGCTCATGGGCCCAGCTGCTCCGCGGCATGTGGGATCTTCCCGGACCGGGGCACGAACCCGCGTCCCCTGCATCGGCAGGCGGACTCTCAACCACTGTGCCACCAGGGAAGCCCCCTATTGTTTTTTTAGATTAAAGTCCAAACATTGTGGCAAGGTTTGCAAAGCCCACCGCGATCTAGCACTTGACCACCTTTGCAACCTCATCTTATGCTGCTCTCCCCTTACTCCTGATCCATTGGCCCCAACAGCTTTCAGACTCATCAGGCTCTTGCCCTTGCCAGTCCCTCCTTCCCCATCCTCCCAATGGCTAACTTGTGGTCATTTGCAGGCTTCAGTTTTAATTCCGCTTCCTCAGGAGGACATCCCTGAATCTTCAGTCTAAATGAGCCCCTCCCATTTTCTCTTTGCTATTATACCAGCCTGATCTTGTCTTCACAGAGCTTGACACAGTTCACAGTTACGTTCGCCTGTGGGCCTCTTTGTTTGAGGGCTGTCTCCCTCACCTGACTGCAAGGTTGATGAGGATAAGATCCAGGGAAACTTGGTTTCCCAGTGATGTTCAGCACATAGCTCACTGCCCGCCTCAGAGCCGGACTGCTATACATATTTGTTAAATAAAAAGGGGGGGGTGATGATGGGCCGAAGAAGGCACAGATGGGCAAGAGTAGTGTGAGGCAGTGCCACTCTGCCTCTGAAATAATTCCTAATTCCCTTGGGTTTTGTTCTTACTTAAAACACGACCAAGGGTTCCCAGCAGAGCGTGCAGCTGGACACGTAGTGGGAGCTTGGTACACGTTTGAATACATGAACCAGTGTGTAATGAAAGAATGAATGGTATGTATGCATCAGAACAGATTCCCCTGCTGGGCTTTCTTTATGTATATGGTGTGAGAATGTCACTGTCCCCAAGTTGCACTATCATCTTCCCTGCTTTCAGTGGACTAGAGACCCCCCTCCCCTGCACCCACTGCTGCACTTGAACCAGATAGCCTCTGACCTATCATCTTCCCTTTCTCTTGCCGCTGCAGAAGTCTGTTCTGAGTGAGGAAGCAGCTTGGTTATAAAACAAAAGCTCTGATTTTTTTTTTTTTTTCCTGAAAAATACCATCAGGACGAAGGCTATGATTAATACACATAATTGAAATAAATGGCAGCTAACTGCAGAAAACCATCTCCTAGCTGTTGGAGGAAGGAAATTGCCGACAGCCGGTTCCCATTGAGTGGCTACCAAAGGAGAGGAGCTCATACGAGCAGGAGAGACTACACATCACCATCCCGCAGCGCTCCAGGGCTGCTGCCCTTTTTTTTTTTTTAACATCTTTATTGGAGTATAATTGCTTTACAATGGTGTGTTAGTTTCTGCTTTATAACAAAGTGAATCAGTTATACATATACATATGTTCCCATATCTCTTCCCTCTTGCGTCTCCCTCCCTCCCACCCTCCCTATCCCACCCCTCCAGGCGGTCACAAAGCACCGAGCTGATCTCCCTGTGCTATGCGGCTGCTTCCCACTAGCTATCTACCTTACGTTTGGTAGTGTATATATGTCCATGCCTCTCTCTCACTTTGTCACAGCTTACCCTTCCCCCTCCCCATATCCTCAAGTCCATTCTCTAGTAGGTCTGTGTCTTTATTCCTGTCTTACCCCTAGGTTCTTCATGACATTTTTTTTTCTTAAATTCCATATATATGTGTTAGCATACGGTATTTGTCTTTCTCTTTCTGACTTACTTCACTCTGTATGACAGACTCTAGGTCTATCCACCTCATTACAAATAGCTCAATTTCGTTTCTTTTTATGGCTGAGTAATATTCCATTGTATATATGTGCCACATCTTCTTTATCCATTCATCCGATGATGGACACTTAGGTTGTTTCCATCTCCGGGCTATTGTAAATAGAGCTGCAATGAACATTTTGGTACATGACTCTTTTTGAATTATGGTTTTCTCAGGGTATATGCCCAGTAGTGGGATTGCTGGGTCATATGGTAGTTCTATTTGTAGTTTTTTAAGGAACCTCCATACTGTTCTCCACAGTGGCTGTATCAATTTACATTCCCACCAACAGTGCAAGAGGGTTCCCTTTTCTCCACACCCTCTCCAGCATTTATTGTTTCTAGATTTTTTGATGATGGCCATTCTGACCGGTGTGAGATGATATCTCATTGTAGTTTTGATTTGCATTTCTCTAATGATTAATGGTGTTGAGCATTCTTTCATGTGTTTGTTGGCAATCTGTATACCTTCTTTGGAGAAATGTCTATTTAGGTCTTCTGCCCATTTTTGGATTGGGTTGTTTGTTTTTTTGTTATCGAGCTGCATGAGCTGCTTGTAAATTTTGGAGATTAATCCTTTGTCGGTTGCTTCATTTGCAGATATTTTCTCCCATTCTGAGGGTTGTCTTTTGGTCTTGTTTCTGGTTTCCTTTGCTGTGCAAAAGCTTTGAAGTTTCATTAGGTCCCATTTGTTTATTTTTGTTTTTATTTCCATTTCTCTAGGAGGCGGGTCGAAAAGGATCTTGCTGTGATTTGTGTCATAGAGTGTTCTGCCTATGTTTTCCTCTAAGAGTTTGATAGTGTCTGGCCTTACATTTAGGTCTTTAATCCATTTTGAGCTTATTTTTGTGGCTGCTGCTTTTGCCAGAGATGCCCTGAAGGGCTCTGTCTCCTGTGTGAGCTTCTCCATCAAATGTAGTGTCATCGGTTTTTAGGGCTGGGGCTTGGAGCTGGGCTTTCTGTGTCTGGGGATGACTTGGCAGTAGGTATCTCTGTCCTACAGAATGGGCTTTTAGAATCCTTCTGTCACCCGCAGCATTACTGCAAACCCCAGGCTGAATCTCCTTATAAGGAGACAAGATGCTTCTTGACCTGTTTCATTACCTTCTTCTCCCCTTTCCTTGTTCGTCCATCCTCTGCCAGTGGGATGGGGAGAGCAGTGGGGGGGAAGGAGATCTGGATTCTTGCTATGAGTCTGCTCTGTGATCCTGACAGACCTTTCGCCTTCCTAGGCCTTAGTCTGCTCAGTCTATGTAATATGAGATATCAGACTGGAAGATTTCTGTCCTCTCAGTTCTAAGAGTCTCTTAGAAAAAAAAAAAAAGATATACTTACAAATTATAAATGTATATATATTACATTTATCTATCTATCTATCTATCTGTCTAGATATTTATCTCCTACTGCCCTCCTTCTCAGCCCACTGTTTTACATTTAGCACCCCAAAAGTTATATGGCCCTTGTGACAGTGTTAATATGTGTCTGGCTAAACTAGTAGCTAGATCAGGTGAAGGACTTTATGAACACATAAATCAGAAGACAAGAAAGCTGAAGCTAGACATTCACCCAGCACACCCACACCATTATTACCAAGAATGTGAGTGCAGAACTCAGGCCTGTGCATGCTGGGAAGTCAGCTGAAGGACAGTGTCAGCACACACCAGCTTTGGAGTTCAGGGCACCACAATTCCCATCCCTCTGGAAGATCGTGTGCTCTGTGAATGCTGACTCTGGAAGTGCACGCTCTTAACATCAGGGCCTAGAGAATAGCTGGGAGAGAGTGTTCTCCCAGAAGAGCTCTCCTTCGTGATCTTCCTCCGTGTGCTCTATGCTGTTTTGTCGTCTCTTTTTATCCTCAAACAATCCAAGAAGTAACGCTCTCTTCTTTATATGAATAAGAAAACCGAGGATCAGGGAAATAAGCTGCTTTTATTCAAGGTTCCCCTGTTAGTTTCAGGCATCAGTACTAACATTTTTTTAGTGCTTTGGTGCCAAAGAAGAAAAAACAATTTCTTTCTTCAAATAGAAGGGGACTTCTGGGGAGGTTAAACGGGGAATATAGCATTATTAGAACTTCAGGAATTTTGCTTCTCTCTCTGCCCTCTGATTATCCTTATGACTTTCATGTGTGACACCCTAATGCAGTGGCTGTGTTCTGCCAGTCAATTTTGGAACCTTATATAATGGACCTTTAAACCCATTACTGTTGCAACCAAGATTATCTCCTTTAGGAATTCCATCAGGGAGGGAGGGGCATTATCCAGAAGCCAGAAGTCTTCACCTGCTGCTTGCATTTTCTGCAGAGCTCCTCCTCTACCTCAGTTGAGAGTCACAGGATGTTAGTGGGATCAAAAGCCATTGAGCGTTGGGGAAAGGTCGAGGACCCCTGCCCTCTCGTCACACCTTTTCATATGATGACCCTGCTTCTAAAATTATATTTGGAATTTTCCATTTATTCTCGCTGCTATGGACTGAACGTTTGTCCTTCTTCCCCCAACCGCTCAAATTCATATGTTGAAGCCCTAATGCCCAATATGATGGTGTTTGGAGGGACTTGCCTGGTGGTCCAGTGGTTAAGAATCCACCTTGCAATGCAGGGGACATGGGTTCAATCCCTGGTCGGGGAACTAAGATCCCACATGCCGTGGGGCAACTAAGCCCGTGCATTGCAACTACTGAGCACACGGGCCACAGCTAGAGAGAAGCCCACGAGCCACAGCAGAGGATCCTGCATGCCACAATGAAGATCCTGCATGCCGCAACTAAGACCTGATGCAGCCAAAAATAAATAAGTAAATAAATGTTTTAAAAAATGATGGTATTTGGAGATGAGACCTTTGGGAGGGATCAGGTTTATACAGGGTCATGAGGGCAGAGCCCCCGTGGTGGGATCAGTACCTTAAAAGAAGAGGAAGAGAGCACACTTGCTTTCTCCATCATGTGAGGTTACAGCAAGAAGATGGCCATCTGTAAACCAGGACCTTGATCTTGGACTTCCCAGCCTCTAGAACTGAAACAAGTGTCTGTTATTTGACGCCACCCAGTCTATGGTATTTTGTTATAGCAGCCCACGTTGACTAAGACACTTGCCTTGTAGGTGAAATAGGGCTAGGAGATATCTTACAGGCATGGGATTTCTTATTTTTATTCTCTTGGGAATCAGTTAGCAAGCTGGCATACTGGTGGTAGGGCCTGAAGAAAGGAGTAAAACACCAAGTGCATTTGAAACAATTCCAACACTGAGACACTTTTTATCATTTCAGACAAATGCAGATAGAATGTTTACTGAGGTGGCGCCCTGGCCCTTTATGTAATATTTGGATAGCACAGTTCTTAGCTGCATGCAGATAATGTGTTAGATGGCTAGAAAAATAACCTGCTTGAACTGCTTCTGATTTATTCCCCCTCCCTCTCATGTCTTTGTTCACAGTAAGCACATCAATATAGAGCAGCTAGAAAATGAACACTTCTTTATGAGAGGTACAGGTGGGTTCTGGTGGACGCCACTGCATCTCAGAATAGCAGATATGGCAGAAGAGGGAATCATTGAAAAATCAGGCCCACCCTTTCCCAGAGTGGATGGTGGTGGTGTTTATTGGTGTCTGGGAATCAGAATATGGAGGAAGATGAGAGGACTGTCTTAGTTTATGGTTGGAGATTACATAGAAAGCGAAGTAAGATGATGACGATGATGATGATTTGTCAAGTGGTTACTGTATGCCAGGCTCTGCTCTAAATGCTTTACGTGTGTTCATTTGTATCTCACCACAACCCTAGGTGAGACTTGCTGTTATGATGTGATTACACCCATTTTATAGGTGTGGAAACGGAGGCTTAGAGAGTTTAAATAACTTCCCAGGTTCACATCGGTTAACCATGAGAGTCAGGATGAGAACTTTCCTCAACTCCCAACGGGATACCAAACAAGAGTCTCCATCAGTTTGGGAAGGATTGTGATTCTGGTAGGTCTCATCTTTCTCTCAACTTCAGAAGGACCTGCCAGTATTTTAAAGGAATGTTTAATTCCTTTGAGTTATAAGCTGTCAGAGTAAGGAAGAACATGGGCTTGGGTGGAGATTGAATCTGAGTCATGTTCAGTCTAGTTCCCGAACTAGAAAGGCAGAGAACTAACAACATGTAGAGGAGATATGTTTTGGAGCCCTATTTGCTCTTGCGTTGTCCCCCAGTTATGTGAAGCACCTAGAAAAATTTCTTGCTGTTTTTCAGATGAGAAGCAGGAAGAAATAAGAGTTAGCATTTTCTTCTCCTTAATAAAATCCCTTAAGTGTTGACTTCACTAGTTATGTATTTTCCTAATTTAGTTACGTTAAGCTAAAATTTACCTTTGAACATTGTGGGTTGGGGAGGATTTATAAAACAAAATGAGAACATGGCTATTCTCGGGTCGGTAAATTAGTACCAATCCCAGCTACTTCAGAACAATTATTTGTATTCAAGTAGCAAGTGCACTAATTTCAAAAGAATATCCATTTTTAAGTCTCTTGCAAGATTCTCACATACATATAGCAGAGCTCTTTCTTCCCTTATATCCTTGGAGATAATAAATGAGCATTTCTTTCAAAAAGCATTTGTTAAGTTTTAAAATTCAGTCATACTGATCTTTCTTCCAATTAGGATGAATTAGTGAGATTTTATTCTGTTACATTGTGTGTAAGTACTGTTGTCCTCATTTGAATCATTAGCTTTTACCTCAGTGCCGTCTGTTTCGTTTGATGCATTTGCTTACATCTATTATTTGGGGTAGCATTTAGGAAGCTGGCACTTTTGATTGAGGTGGACTGATCTCTGAAATGAATTTGGACATTTGGACACTTAGGACAGTGGGGTCGGCACTATACGGGTGGTAGACTCTTACAGATTTAAACACAGCGTTTATACTTACAGCCTATTAGTTCTGAAACATTGGTTCTCTGAGATGAGACTTTTCTGGTTGGCAGTAAAATACTTCATTTTGCAATTTAAAGTTAAAAGGTGAAATGGGATGGAGCTGGGTCAATACCCTATGGTCCTTCTGAATTAGTGATTACTTGGAAATCCCCACCCCCCAAGAGATCCCAGGTTGAACAACCTTTGAGATAGCATTCACTGCACTCAATTCTTACCCAAGACAAAACCCTTGCATGCATGACTTAGGACAATGAACAGACATGTTTCAAAATGGTGATGGCACAAGTATTGAAAGGATACTTTAGTATATCTCATTCACTTTCTGTAGGTCTTTTGTTCTGTGATGGTTACTTTATCATGTAAAATTCAGCTGATTTATCTTGTGGTCCTGCAGAAGCCTTTCACTGTGGCCAGAGGACATGCCTGGGAATCTGGGGCCTGGGAATTCCCTCAGAGGATTTTTCTCTCTTCCTTTTGGCCTCACAAAGTAATCTTGAGCTTTGGAAGAAAAAATCCTAAGAGAACTGAACAGCCTTCTGCTGACTTCCCCACTCTCTTGGAGCTTATAAACAGCACAGCTTCTTAATGTGGTACAAGAGCCCCTCCCCCCCCCCCCCCCCCCTCCCTCTGGCGACAGAATGTTTGGG
>NW_006773166.1:805038-846979 GCF_000442215.2 Lipotes vexillifer | reverse complement strand
CCCCCCCCCCCCTCCTCTCCCATGAGTGCAGGATGATTTGGGTACAGAGTAGGGAAGGCGCTTGGGGTTATTAGCAAGTCCTCTTCTTCCCGCAAGGCCACGAGCTCACAAGATTTGTAGGAGAAATGTTCTGGATTGTGTATTTCTTGACCTTTACATATTTTCATCTTTCAGACTTTTCAAGGCAGAAGCTTTGTCTTTGAAATTGTTGTTCTTTTGTACTAAGATCCTTTGAAGTAACTGATATGACTTGTTTTAATATTTAAAGTGTAATTTTTCGTGGGCTGCTAATAGTGAGCATTACCGTTTATTAATTACTTAGTAATGACCACAGCACAGTGCTAAAGGCTTTCCATATATTGTGTCATTTAGTCTCGACAGCAAGCCTATGACTTACAAGTTATTATTTTTTTCTGATTTGCTGATGAGTAAACTGAGGCTTAAGGAAGTTAAGTAATTTGCTGAAAAATCAGATGACTTCTAAGGAAAGGTGGGATTCTGTCTGACTCCAAAGCTTGAACAATGTTTCAGCACTGCCTTTTTAAAAAAAAATTCTGTATGTTAACCCTATGTTTTCCTTATTACTGGGCTACAGAACTCAGATTTCATGAGAATTTGTGGTTCTGATCTCTCGAATTCTTTAGTAGCCTTGATTATTGACCCTTCTCTCTTTCCAGTAGAGAGGAAGAGTTGTTTACTTAAGAAAGGCCTTTGCCTATCTCTAAAGTGTGGAAAATTCTTTTTGTCCACCAACATGTGAATACTCTCAAATTGTTAGTTGATTTGTTTGCTGACATATTTTAGTACCACTCTCTTTATGCAGAGAGCATAAAGGACTGGCTATAGCAGATTCCATTTTCTACACTGGCACACATACCCCTCACCGTGCAACTAGGGGAATAACAAGAACATGATTGGAAAGGAGGTTCATGGTTATAGGGCTGGACACCCAGTGGGCATATAATGAATCCTTGATTATATTGTGCCCTCTCCTTGGCTTTCGGCCCATGTAGATTTTCTCTGGGCTGTAGCTGAGAGCTGACACCTGCAGATTTGTTTGCTTTACATATGTAGCTCATAGTCAAAATGCTTTCTCCACCTTATGTGGAGGCAGGGCAAGCATTATGCACAGTCAGCATTGACAGTTGCTAGGAGGTGGGATGTGAGGGACTCCATGGAGTTACCCCAACCAGAAACAAAATAGTCCTTCCGAAGCCTGAAATATCCCAACTGGGGCTTGATTCCATTGGATTGAGCAATGCACCTTTCTTAAAGAAATGTAAATTTTTCTCACATGGAGGGGTAACTGTTATGTCCCTAACATAATATTATAATCTTTGGTACCCCCAAAGGATATTAAATCTAATAAGTAAGATGCATTATGCTTTGTCAAGGAAGGTTAGGGTTGTGTTCTTGTTTTTTGTTTGATTTTTTTGTTTTACAGTTTAGCCTTTGATTGATAGGACACCAGGGATGCCAATATCCCATGCCAAAGGAAAGTCACTGGCAACCTCCTTGCTCTTTCCAGGGAGGCAAGCACCTTTTCCACTTAGCCTGGATTGCCTGCATCTGGGAAGGACTCAGACAAAGAAGACCCTACATGCAGGAGATGAAGGGAGCCTTTCTTACCTCCAGAGCTGCAGGATACAGTTTATTCCCCCACAGGACGTGAAGCCGGAATGATTCTTGGCATGATTCTTGGCCATAGCTTTAGAACTTCCTCAAGCCTGAATCCCTGGGAGGCTGAAGTAGGCTTTGAGGCTTCAGATGAGGCATCAAGCGATTGATCTCACTCCATGTGTGCATGAGGCTTGAGGTTACCCGGTGAGACAGTACAGGGCGGGGGTAAAGAGTGGAGGCTTTTGGGTCAGCGGAACCTGGTTTTGAGCCCTAATGCCAACTGAGCCACCAAAGACAGATTACAAAGCCTCAACCCTCATGTCTGTAGAACAAAGACTGTGAGAGCACTTGCCCCTCAGGGTTGTGATAGACCAGAGAAGGAGGTGAGCGTGGCACTCAGCGCATGGCCAGACCTCCAGAACCAGTTGCTGCCGTTATTATTAAACAGTGCAAAGCTAAGTATAAGGGAACAAATCACTTGGAGTTACTGCACCTGGGGAACCACTTAGAACCCTGGGAAAAGGAACTTGACCTCCAGAAACACTCAACTTTTCTCAGATTCACTTCCCTTGGTATAGCTTGTTAGATGGGGAATTCTAACCATAGTGTGTAGGTTTCCTTCACTTCTCTAACCAGGGGGGTCACCCTGTCTGCATAGTTCATGTCATGTTCAGTACGGACAGAGGAATGAAATGCATCTTTCACGAGTCTGCAGAAAACAGTCATCATGGGCCTTCCTAAAATGTCCAGAGTTAAACAGGTGTATCATTATTTTTCCCCTTCAAAATCAATGTCAAAACTTAAGAAAAGAATTCTCTTTTGTCTGTAGACACGTATGTTTGTTTACAATTCAATCGCAAAATACTGAGAATGCTCTGATCTCTCTGTGGATGGATGAGTATATTCATCTCCCCAAAGGTGTTTTAAAGTCAGCGTCAGATAAAAGTTATCCATGTATTTCAGATGAGATGGGAAAGGGATGCTGTTTTCCAGGCAGGAATGATACAAAGAGTGTGTTTGTGGGGACTTCAGAGGCCCTTGAAGGGTCGGTCTGAGGCTGTTGCCAGGTGGTGGGCTCACCTGTGTTACTGAGACAAGGGGCTTCTCTTTTGCAGAGCACCTGGACCACTTGTAATGCTTGTCAGGGCTCAAGGAGAGTGGAGAGACGTTTGATATATCACCAGCTATTGCATGCCATCACTTCTTCTTTTCTGGTCCTCTTTATTTTCCCTCACCAGCTTGGTTTCTCAGATTTATTAACAGCCTTTTCAATGACTTCTGCAGCCGTCAGGAAGAGAAATAAAGAGGCCTAGGAGGATCTAATCTTCTTGTGCTTGTCCCTCTTTACTGTCTTGGTTTTTCTTTTGCTTCCCCTGCTTTTTTTTTTTTCCTTCTCTTTTAAAGAAAATTCTATGTTGCTCCTCTGCGTTAAGCTAGAGTTTCTTTTCCCCTCCTTCCTCCTCTTTTTACTGCTTTTAATTGTTATGGTGCTTTTGTTTTTCCCTGGACCTGAGAACGAGGGGAAAGGTCAGCTGTCAGAAGAGGGGCTGTACACCGTTGATAAGGCTTTCAGGAGATTGCATTGGAGTCATTAAGCAGCATTCCCTCCCTGAAGTTCTAGAGTCTCCACTGCTGCAGGGGGAAGAGAAAAGGAAGCTCAGAGAGTAGAAGAGGTAACCCACATCGAGGGACTGGCTTAGCCATGAGACCTCTGAGCAGCACACTGCTTGCCCAGAGCCCTTCTCCAGGGATAGGCATTGCCCAGTGCCAGCTCTTGTGACTCTGGGACATTGATGTAAATGTGCATCTGGATGAGACACACATGCAGGAGGCCTTGGAGAAAGGACTCAAGTGAGAATTAGGCGTCCAGCATCCTGGAGGTCAAACTTCTAGAGTTGTCCCTTCTGTTATCGGGTTCCAGCGTCCACCCCATAGTTATTTCGCAACTAACTCACTTATATAAAAGTCAGAAAGCCTGGGTTTTGGTCTTGCCTCTACTGATAATTCTTTTGGACAAACACTGAACTGTGCTAGGCTTGTAAAAAGAAGTAGAAAAACGTGATTTCAAAGTACCTTCCATCGCTAATGGCTAGATTTCACCTTACCAATTCTGCCTGCCAAGAAACAGTGAGAAGCATAATACCTTCCTCAGACATGGATGTGAAAACCAGTTAATTCCTTTTTCCCTCAGTGCCCTGAGGTTAACCCAAAGTCAGGGTTCTGTATAGCCTGTCTGTCAGGAAATTCATGGTGTAATACTACAGAGCATTTAAAGAAATGGTGGACATCTTCTGGAACGGGGAAAAAAGGGAATAAATTATATGAATAATAATACCATCAGGTTGCATAATTCTCTGTGTGTTTTCAAAGCCTCTTCATACTTCAGAATGACCTGGTTTAAGGATTCTCTCTAACTTAGCCTACCCTAGAAATGTGACATGCTAAAATTTGAAAGGACTCTTCTGTTTTCACTCTCAACCCACCACATTACTAGTGCTCTCAAAATGTGGTATCCAAATGGATGAGTAAATGATCAAGTGACTGGGTGACTTAAAGGATTCAGGTAACACATAGTCAGTCAACTCTGTTCATTTGACTCTCAGTAATGATTGGATACAATGAGGAGTTTGGGTAGATAATGCCGGACATGAAGGGTATATAATCAGGTTATACTGGTAGGTCTGCTGTCTTGCTATAGAAACCAAAAGGAAAATGATTAGAGCACAGCCAGCTTGAGAGAGTCATCAAAGAGGGTCACTGTCCAGACTGGCAACCACAGAGACACTAAAGATCACACAGTGGGTCGCTTCACTCCTGATCTCAGGAGCGTGGCTTTTATACAAAGCCTGACTCTTTTTTTAATTGAAGTATAGTCGATGTATAATATTACATAAGTTATGGGTGTACAGTATAGTGATTCACAATTTTTAAAGGTTATACTCTATTTATAGTTATTATAAAATATTGACTATTTCCCTGTGCTGTACAATATATCCTTTTAGCTTATTTTATTTATTTATTTTACTTTTGGCTGCGTTGGGTCTTAGTTGTGGCATGCGGGATCTTCGTTGATGCATGTGGGATCTTTCTTTGCAGTGCGTGGGCTTCTCTCTTGTTGTAATGTGCGGAGTTTTCTCTTCTCTAGTTGTGGCGTGCAGACTCCAAAGCACATGGGCTCTGTAGTTTGCGGCACGTGGGCTCTCTCATTGAGGCACGCGAGCTCAGTAGTTGTGGCGCGCGGGCTTAGTTGCCCCACAACATGTGGGATCTTAGTTCCCTGACCAGGGATTGAACCCACATCCCCTATATTGTAAGGCGGGTCCTTTACCACTGGACCACCAGGGAGGTCCCTATCCTTGTAGCTTATTTTATATATAGTAGTTTGTGCTTCTTAGTCCCCTACCATTGTACTGCCCCTCTCCAGTTCCCTCTCCCAACTGGTAACCACTAGTTTGTTCTCTGTATCTGTGAGTCTGTTTCTTTTTTGCTGTGTTCACTAGTTTGTTGTATTTTTTAGATTCTACGTATAAGCGATGTCAATACAGTAGTTGTCTTTCTCTGTTTGACTTATTTTACTTAACGTAATGCCCTCCAATAGCATCCATGTTGTCGCAGGTGGCAACATTTCATTCTTTTTTTATGGCTGAGCAGTTCTTATATGTATATATAGCATCTTTATCCATTCATCTGTTGATGGACACTTAGGCTGCTTCCATATCTTGGCAACTGTAAATAATGCTGCTTTGAACATTGTGGTGCATGTAGCTTTTTGAATTAGTGTTTTTGGTTTTTTTGGATACGTACCCAGGAGTGGAATTGCTGGGTCATGTGGTAGTCCTATTTTTAGTTTTTTGAGAAACCTCCATACTGTACAAAGCCTAACTCTTGTTGCAATAGAGGGAACAATGAGATTGAAGTTAGACCCAAGTCTAGCCTCATTCTAAATTCCTTCCTTGACAATTATTGTTATTCTAGTTGGATAGCCTTGAGCCTATGAATCTCAGCTCCCCGCTTTGAAAACTGCAGATAATAATACCTGAATAGATTATGCTGAAGATTATATTAAATGTCATCTGCATAATAGTAAGCCAGATCTAAAGCCCCTGACACACAGTAAGCTTCATATATGGTAGTTGGCATCATCACTGTCACCTGCATCTCAGGAACTGTAGACATTTTCTGGTATGTAAAACAGTGATAATGCCTACTCTTCTAAGGTCATCATAGGATTGAAAAAACAATATTTGCAAAGTGACTCTCACTGTGCTGGGCACATAGTAGAGGAACAGTAAGTACTGGCTTCTTTCCTTCTCCTTTCTTTGATGATGTGTCTTCTTACTTTTCTGTTTCATTTGAGGGCAGCGGGGCACTATTGCTCTTTTGTAAAGTGGCCCAGTGTCATTGAGGGGTGTTCCAGAGGCCCCAGAAGGTGACTGGTCTTTGCTGGTTGAGGTGTGGGTAGTGGGGTAGCTGGGAGGGGAAGGAAGAATGCTCAGCACTCGGGCAAACCTGAGGGCACCAGAGGCTGGGATTCTGAAGCTTTTGTAAAGTTCTGCCTGTTCCTGAAATTATCCTAGTATCCCCAAGGGAATGCTACTGTTTGCATAAATCATTCCATACAACCTTATTAGTTCTAATACAGAAGACACTAATGATCCCTAATTCAAGCAGTAGGAGGTTAAAGCTGTTTATTTGTGGTGGTGTACAATGAGGAGTTAGATGGCTCTGAGGTCCATGAAATCGCAAAGAACGTTTTGAATCCTCAAAGGAAGTCCAGGTTATTCTTAGGATGACTTTAGTTTAAAGTTCTAGAATATAATATACCACAGCAATGAATACATTACTTGTAGTGTTAATGTGATCATTTGTTCTTCAGAAATCAGAATGTCTGGTTGGAAATGGCTAGGCATTCGTTGCTAACAAAAGCATCCGACTAATTCAAGACTCTTTTTTCCTTGAATTCTAGGTGATTGAGAGTTTTTATTTGATCTGCTTTATTTTTTTACTTCCTGACATGTGACCCATGTAGAGTTAACAACCGTCCTGGTTTCCCAGGGATTGTTTCCCTTTTAGTACTGTAAGTCCCATGTCCTGGGACTCTTTCAGTCCCAGGCAAATTGGGATGGTTGGGTGCCCTATCTGAAACACCTGGTAAACCCCTTTTCAGGAGAATGCCACATTTTGGTCAACATCTGACTGACAGCACACCTAGAAAAGATTCTCTGGTTCAGTGGTTCTTCAAACTTCTGAATTTTTTTGACAAGTAACATTTTTACAGAAAAGGGAAGGAGCAAAATAGGATCAACTATTTATTTTGCCAACTGATGACATTGCCAGATTTCATCTGTCATCATCATTACTTTATAAAAGAGGAAATTCCAAGATGAGAAAGGAATAGAATGAAAGTGCTATCTTCCCAGCGCCTACCACGATGTTGTATAGAGTAGGTCCTACACAGATGTGTGTTGCATGAGTGAGTATTGCATACATTTAGCTTTTATTAAAGAATGTACAGCATTGTTCTTATCTTCCTGTTTGTACTATGGATTGGTAAAAACTTTAACTGAGACCATTGTTTGGGAACCAATGGTTAATTCCAAATCTGTGGACTGTAGGATTTTTTGATGGTAATTTTTCATTGTAAATCATGATAATGACATTCTGCTGTCTACCTCAGTCACATGTTGATTTTAGTTGGTGTAGTCAATCTCTCATTATAGGATCACTCCTGGAGAGAGATAAAACCACATTTCTGGGCTTTTAAATCAGACAGTGAGATTCAGTCAACTTCCTCTCAGACTTCAGCTGCCACCGTATCCAGATGCATCTTTGCTGATATCTGTTTGGGGATGCCACCATAGTTGGCAGGAATGAGCCAGCGGTTCTGCTTATTTTCTTAAGTCTTGGATGGTGTTTTTGTATGTTCTAAGTCTCCATGCTTTTCTTTGTTCTGATTCATTCACCTACAAAGTGTGGCCAGAAACCTTGACCACCTGGTGATAATGTACAAATATCATAATCTCTCTAAGTCTGGGATTGCCTATGCAACATCCTCATATCATGGCTGGATATCCAAATCACTCCTTATTTTATCTTAACCCATGGATAAAAATATCATTGAGAAATCTTACCTGCTACCTAATTTCTGGAGCGGGTTAGGATTTTAGTTTTATCGACATCATAGGAACTATAAATATTCATTGTAAATGGCTACCCAAGAAAGCGAAACCAATTCGATTAACTATTTCAGAGAGTCTTATAATCTCAGTTTTGTGTGCTCTTTCTAATAACGAGTCAAATAATTTTTCCCCCTCTGCAAGCCTTGAGCATACTTCTGACTGTACCCATTGGTGTTATAACTCAGGGTCCAGCTGTATGGCCTTGGAGCTTCAGTGAGTTTGCTGGGGTGATGGTTTGTGAATCATCTGACTTAGAAGGTGGGTTGCCATTTTAGATTCAGTGCATCAGAAGGGGATTTCCTTTTTATGCTCTCATAATTAAGGATTTTTTTAAGCAGTTATATATTTGCAGTGTTGCAAATGTAGAGAATTCTTACAATTTTCTCCATCGTTCTGATGGTCTATATTCGTATCCAGTGTATGTGGTTAATATATCTAAATGTTTGCCGAATATCTACCCTTGTTGAGCAGATAGAGGTTCCTATAAAAGCTGCAGAAGGATGCTTTACAAAATTAGATAATGTATGTGAAAGCAGTTTGGAAAATATGACATGCTATGCAAGTGTATGTGTGTGCACGCACGCACGCGTGCATGTGCATGTGCGTGTTTAAATTAATAGTTCATCTCCCACAGGAATACTGTTGACAGAGGTCTTTGCAAAAGATACCCAGCCCTCAGTAGGAGGCAGCATGTCCTAATGGAAAGCATACAGTGTTTAGAGGTTGACCTTAGTGTATATTTTGAATCTGCTTCTTACTAGCCATGGTGTTGTACATGTATTTCACCCCTTGTGACTGTCAGTTTTATCATCTGTGAAATGGGTCTAGTAAAACTTTATTTCACAGGGCTTTTGTGAGAGTTAAATAAGACACATACCAAGTATCCTAATAAAAAAGCTCTCCTTTCAGATAACATATGAACACATATATGTTATTTCTATTAATAATACATTGCTTCTAGTGGTTAGTATTTTGAATTCTTGTAGCTCAAATCACCAAGACAGGTCTTGGTTAATTCTTGTCAAATACTACATGTATAGTGTTTGTGTATTCAGACCCTCTCTAGATTAAAGCCCAGAGCATAATACACGTTCAATAAATGTTAATTTCCTGTCCCTTTTATACTATGGCACAAAAAATCTTCTGTTAAAAAACTCTGCTAATAGTATGAGGTGAAGAAATGATGGAAAAAACACTTTATTCTAGTTCTATTTATTTCTATAATTGAATTTGCAATCACTGAAGATTTTCTCCTTTATTTAAGGCTTCTTAAATTAAGTCACTGATTTGTAAGTCTGCCTCCATTTTAGAGAACTTTCCCTCTCTACCCCTTTTAGCATACCCCATCCTCACCCACCCCCAGGTTCAGACCCCTTTGTTTAATTACGTAGGACTGTGGGCATCATCAGTCCCTTCTTGAGAGCCCTGGAATGGGGCGGTTTTAATTTTGGGCAGAATCAGCCCCATCTCACTGGCACGCTTATTTCTGTGGGAGGTAAAGGAAATGCATACCTTGCCATAAAAGAAGACGCAGCCCACGTCTCTAGGATTTGTACCTCTGCATTGGCCAAGTTCCCCAGTTGTGTCTCTGAACAGGGTTTTAATCACCATGGTTTGAGTGCTCAGCACTGAAAGCTTTAAGGGTACTGCTGAAATGGTAGATTAGCCGCATTTAACAAAATAGAAAGTTTTCATTGTGTCATAAAAAGCCTTATTGATCTTGTCCAGGCATTGACTCCAGGGCCTTTTAACCAGCCACTCTGTCTAGACTTGCAGGCTAGAGCCCTCAGTGCTAACAAAGGAGGGCTGGGCTGCCTGCTGCCAGGGAAGGCCAGAGGGATGGGCACAGATTCAGGTTTCCCAGTGGGGATTTTCTTAAAGAAGTGGGATGATTTTATTCTGCTATTGGGAGGCTTGTGCAGAAGCTTGTCACACCCCCCAGACCTCAGCCAGCCTTCTCCCGCCCTCAGCATTTGCTGCGGAGCTTTCACACGGCAGCAAACACAGGTGTCTTCTCTTCCCTCACTTCCATCAGCATTTCTCCTCTTTCCCCCCGTGAAGCCGGGCTGCACTCTGGGATGCTGAGGTACTGAGCAGTGGGTCTCCAGAAGGAGTGGGGAAGGCAGGAAGAGAACTGGTAACTTTAGCATCACTGCGATCAACTCACCTTCACTTCAGTTCAATTTGGTCTTTATTTAACACATTTGGGGGTACGTGGGAGATTTTGAAAAGGTATAAAAAATTGCTGCTCACAAGGTATGGTCAAGGAGTTGACATCTATGTGTAAAATAACAAGAGAATTGTTTAAGATTTATTTGGTGATTAGGTATTTTATCAGAATCATCTGCAGGGATTTAGCATTTTAAAAATGAATGCTAAATTTCAAACATAAAAGAGTATAGACCTGTAGTAGAGGATATTGTAAACATTGGCTTCGTTATTGCCCATATTGAACAAATTTCAGTGTTTTGCCATTTTTGCCTTATATCCTTTTATAAAGACTTAGTCTTGTTTGAGTATCTCCCTGGTTCCATTTCTTCTCTCCTTCCCCAGAAGTAAACACTACCTGAAGTTGATGGGTAGATTTTTTTCCCATTCTTGTTACATACGAATAGCACTGTAATATATAATGGTTAGTGATCATTGTGTGTGTGTGTGTGTGTGTGTGTGTAAATTAGTGGAGGTAAAGTTTATTAGCTACCCACAGTTTATACTCATTATTCTCTGTATATTCTGGGCTGAATGAAGGAGATATTTGGCAAAAATCTTTAACACCTTATACGTCCCTGTTGATCACCCAAATGAAGCTTGGCAGTCTCTCAATATGCTTTCCTCTTTTTGGACCAGGAACCATTTGAGCCCCAGAAGTGTCTGTAGGAAGTTTCACATAACACCAAATTATCTTGTTTTCTTTGGATACTCAAAGGTGGAGAGTTTCACCAGCAAGATGATTTAGATGTAGATTTATTGAGGTAAGAGGTATATTAGGTCATCTTCCAAGGTCTCTTCTGATGCCACAGTGATGATTAGTTATGAAGGAGTTTTTACTTGTTTTCATCTCAGATGAAAAGAGAAATTTTACAGAAATAAATATTTTTAAAGTCCATATGGGTTTAAAAATCTATGTATTGCTTCTAAATATCTTAATATCTGTTCGAGTTTTACCAAATTCTGTGAATCTTTTATGACATTTATATTCCTTTCTGAACAGTATGTGTGAATACAATGAGTATTCAATTAGGGTCAGTGTATGTGCCACTGTAAAAAAAAAAAATCATTTCAGATGATCTGCTTCCTGCTCCAGGATCACTGTAGATATATTTCATTACTATTAATTTGGTTTTTATCAAAATCGCAGTCTTCTCCCCTCCTCTCCTGCTGTGTGTTTCTAGTGAATGTTTTTGTCCTCATCAACTTTATAGAATATAGTCTCACAATGAGCCATTAGGTACTCCAGTACAATTGCCTCAGTTGTTTTGTAACTTTGATAAAAGATGCTGGTTGAAGAAAGATAAACATGCAGATTATTCTTTTTGGACTGGACCACAGGTGAAAGGTTATATAGGTTTGCAGATGTGTGTATTTTCTATGATTTTTTATTCAAAAACATCAAAACTCAATCTAAAACTTATCTTCAGGAAGGCGACCCTGGTTAAATTTTCACCATTCTAGTCATCCATATCCTTGGTGTAACTTCAAGAAACATGTTTTAGTAACACTGTGGCACAAAGCTGGCTTTAAAATTATTGATATAATTGATACATTTACTTATAATTGACCTCATGTAGTTTCAGATACGTCTGTTATCTTCCCAATCAGAGTGAAAGCAGTCCAAGGACTGCTTGTCTGAGGTGACAACTGACAACCATATGTTCTGAATTAATTGAGGTACAGACACAAGACTCAAACTGGCAGTCAGATTAAGGATCCAGATATCAGTTCTGTTGCTGGTAGAGCTGCGTTAGAGAATGTGGCTTTGATCTGCAGTCCTACTGGGCTTCCTAGTAATTTTCCCCCTGAATTAAACCCAGCCACACAGCCATAGGCAGAAGAGCTAGAAAACCAAAGGCCTTCTTATGTAGGGGCAGAGTCTACTCTGATAGGTTTCACTGCATGGGGGAGCCTATAGGAGAACTCACAATCCTTGTAGGAAGGGCAGAGCTGAAGGGAAGAGAAAGGCAAGTCATATGGAAACAGTGATTACCTAAATAAGAAATGTGGTGGACCTCTGCGTGTCAGACCCTTATTATATCACCAAGGAGGTGAATTACTTCTTTCATTGGAGCGGGTGAATGAGTAAATGAGAGAAGGTCACAGTGTTACTCCAAATGACCCCCTTCTGGAGGGTGGGGAGGAAATGCTTTCCTGAAGTCGTGGATGCAGGGAAATGGAATTCCCTCTACAGGATAAGAGTGCAGCATTTGTGTTTAACGATTGTCTGATTGACTGACCCACAATTAAAATGATAAGCCGATTGTAAAAGAAGCATAATTACAGTTTGACTCATATAGATTTGGTGGTTATGGGAAATAAAATGTACAACATATTGCATAAATTATTATAAGTGGGCAGGCAGGCAGATGTAGCACAGTTGCCTCAGGCCAGGGTTTCTTAGCAATCTCCATTCCACCTTGGAGATGTCTCCTGGATTCCTCTTTACCTCTCTAGCCATTAGTCCACCCACTGGACCCCTGATACAATACAAGTATAATTGTGCCACTCACAAGCCAAAGTTCTCCTATGCTGGTTCTCCATCCCCAGAGCCCCAAGAATATGACACATAAGACCCCAACCTGCATCTTGAGTCTCACATGCCTGCTACTTCAGCCACACTGAACTTCTTACCATCCCCTGGACACCCCGTGCTCTTCTAATGATCACACCAGTGAATACATTGTTTATTTTAACTAGAACTTCATCCCTCCTTTTGTATGGTGAACTCTTACTCATACTTCAAGACCCAGATTAAGTTTGACCTCCTGTATGGAGCCTTCCCTAACACCCAGGGGTCAGTTATTCCTTCTTCTGTGTGCCCGTATCACTTATGAAACATTTACTGCACTTGTAATCACTTGTTTATATGTGCATTCTCAACAACAACGTGTTAGCTGTTAGCTAACACGTGTTAGCTGTTAGCAACAGCTAACACGTCTGTGGCTGGGAACTGGGCCAGGAACTTTATCTGATTCATGTCTCACAGTAACTCTATGAAATATGTACTATGGTTATGCTCATTCTATAGATTAGGAAACTAGCTATTAGAGAAGTTAAGTAATAAGCCAAGGTTCCATAGAGTTAGGTAAGTTCCAGAGCCGGATATCAAACCTAGGTCTGTCCAGTTCAAAGCCTTATTATTAAATTCCCATGTAATCAAGTCCACATTTCCACTACACTCTGAGCTACAGGAGGATGCCCTGTTTAATGTGAGTCCATGTCAGGATTTGGCACTTAGTAAGCATTTGAGTTTTTTTAGATTTATAATTTCTCTTCTTCAGTAAAGTGTCGGCTAATTATTTCTACTCACCACGTTCCTGGGTGGTTCAAGTGCATTCAACACCGGACACATCACCTGGTGCATAGTAGGCACCTGGAAATACTTATTCCTTAAATGAATGAACAGAAAATTTAACTTTTATTGTAATACAATTGAGAGCAATGCAGTCTTTAGGATACCATTAGCTTTCTAGTGATTTCAGTGAAGCATGATTTTCCAGGCCATTCTTTTGTGGACTCGAGGCAGCTTCCCTCGCCAGGGTGCTGGCTGTTTTTTTTCCCAAGTGACAACTTGATTTACTATTTTCTTTCTGATCACTCTCAAGAGCATCTGCCGGCTAGTGAGTGACCAGGGCAGCGTGGAAAAGTCCATTTATTTCTCTGCTGCATCTTTCCTACAGAGTCTGAGGATAAGGGTTGGAAATGGCCTTAGGAGGTCAGATTTCCTGTGTGTTTTCTTTTGTAGTGCAGGATTACTCATAACGACACAATTTGCTGTCTGCTGGTACACTCTGCTTTTAAAATACCTGTATGATGGGATGTGGCATGTAAAGGTTCATTGTTTCTCCTTGGGGGATGGCTCTGCAGTTTGATCTATTCAAATGCTTTGTTTGGCCCTGAAATACATTGTAAGGGAAATGGGACAGGAAGAAGCAAGAGTGTAGTCACTTGTGCAGTCTTTTTCCTTTTTTACTCAGTGTGTTCCTTCCCTAATTCTAGCAGGAAATGTCCTTAGATGATGTATAATGGAATTCCGTGTGGTAAAAAGATTTCTGTCTTTCCCTCATTTTTGCAAATACGATAATCTCACAGCTCAACAGCTAACTTGGGTGTCTTGTCTACACGTAGCTTGTAAGAAGACTTTAGAGGTGGAAATTGTTGTTCTGGATGTTGCATTCTTAGCAGGTTGCATGGAAAGAAAACAGAATTGTGCAAGAACAAACTCACATTTGCCTTAACTTGTTCCTTTGCCAGCAAACAACCCAAATTGGTGTTGTAGCTCAAGGCGACTTTCAGAATTGAGTGGATATGTGGTCCCTGTAGGAATGAGTAGAACAACTGTGGAACTGTGGCCATCTCAAAAAGTTTATTTCTGCTTTGTGTACCCCTTTCGTTGGGCTTATGCTTCTTCCATCATCATCATGGCTTCTTTGCCTGCGTAGAATTGGGTGATATGATAGTTTACAACTTAAGAACCTGAAACCTCACATTGCAGCTGCACCAATGGAGGAGGGACAGTGCTGTCCCTCCTGAATTTGTGGATCAGAGGAAGGGAGTCAGCGGGCCAGCCCCAGGACCGTAGGACATCCCTTTGTCTGGCAGGGAGGGCAGCAGTAGCTCGTGTTTTTGTGCCTCATTAGCTCCAGGGTGGGCCGGCCAGGATGGCCAGCCAGCCAGGGTTATCTTTGCATTGGTGGGCCAGCCAGGGTTATCTTTGCATTGGTGCAGACTAAAGTACCATGCTGCTGCGGAGGCCAGTTGAAGGACAAATGATTCAAAGATGAGAACAGTTTTGCCTCTGTCTCTGGGGCGCATCCTCAGAAGCTGGCTCCCCCTCCCTTTCTAGAGAACAGCAGGTGTTCTGCTCAGGACCAGTGCCTGCAGCCACTCCAGAGGGGTTGGCCTTTTCGTAGGCTCTGCTAAGGGGTACCTAAAGATTCCATTTCTCGGGCTCTTTGTCTGATGACGGTGAAGAGTGTGATCTCAGTTTGACTTTTTCCAACCTGCTACTAGGGAATTTTGGAATAGAGCCAGCCCCACTCCCTGATCCCCCTGCGTGGGCTCCTGTTGCCTGAGTGGGCTCTTACCTGTCATTGTCAGTGGTTTCTCCTTTTGACACATGGAACTTCGTGCAGTTGCAGGATGTCAGATACAGGGTCCTAGGTACCTATTCCCTGAGAATTTGAGTTCCTGGCGAGGTGGTGTGATGTGATGGCGAAAGCAATGGACTGAGAATCAGTGGGCTAAGGGTTTGGAACTGGCCTAATTGCTTCCAAGCTCCTTGGATGCCCTATGTAAACTGTGTGCCCCCTCTTCCTTACATTAATATAATCATAGCAAGGTGACCTCACAGAGTGTTGAGGGAATACAAACAACAATTAAGAAAGCATTTGAGCATTTGGAAATATATGATATTTTAAAAAATGTGAATAGAATCCTTCTTTACCCATTCCTGACCTGTTCTCACCTGAGCCCTTTCATGCCTAGTGCTGTG
Source organism: Lipotes vexillifer (assembly GCF_000442215.2). Classification (NCBI taxonomy): domain Eukaryota; kingdom Metazoa; phylum Chordata; class Mammalia; order Artiodactyla; family Lipotidae; genus Lipotes; species Lipotes vexillifer. The sequence goes on along the minus strand of NW_006773166.1, from coordinate 831,472 downwards.
TCCTTGTCCTCAATTTTTACCTCTGGCCCTTGGTTTTCCTTGGCTGCATTTGGATCTTAAGTACCCTGTGGTCTCTGGTTTTCCAGAATGTCTGCCTCTCAGTTCCTTAGGTTGTCTCTTCTAGGAACTTTGGCTTCCATTCTTGCCCAGTGAAATGCAGATCTCACTGGGTTATATCAACATTCAGGTTGAGCCAGTTTCAGGCACCCCCTGGAAAAGTGGTTCATATGTGTTCTCTTCTTTGAATTGGGCTCTCTGCCTTCAGCTCTCATTTCTTTCCAGTTCACTCTCAACCCAGCAGAAGTTGGGCTGCATAATCTTGTATTTTAAAAATACAAATCTGACCCTCCATCCTCTCAGTAAAATTTTGTGGTCATTTCTCAGAACCTTCAGAGTAAGGTCCAAATTTCTTGATCTCACAGCCTAAGGCCCCAAGCTATCAGGAGCCACAGGCCCAATTCAACAGTGTTATGCATTTCTTCATATTTCTTAGGTTGTATAGTAATAAAAAAATGACACAGAATATTTTAATCTGTTTTGGAATTTCTCAGAGAAAGAGAATTATTACGTAAATCTCTAGTTGGGTGTTTTTTGGGAGCGAGTGGAAAATAGGACTGAGTAAATGCTTGTTAACGCGAGGTACATATCAGTACTTGGATTAACAAGCCATTTGAAAGATCAGTGCTTTATGTGTCTTATACACACTGATTCAAAACCGTGAGTTATACTTATCTCGATCGCATCTAGTGTTTAATCAATTGGACACTTACAAATAATGGGTAAACGGTTTGTTGTCATACAGGGTTGAGCTCTGCTTTTCATGCAGTGAGAGTAACATTTTTATTTTAACACTTATGCAATTGATTGTAAACTTTGGGGTGATATAATCTAAATGAATCTAAACAGTCCATTAGCCATGTCAGTGCCTACGCTCTTGCCAAGCTATAGCTTTATGCTAAGCTGTTGTGTGTTACTGTGTTACATAATCCCCTGCATTCATTTTCTCTACCTATTTAGCCTGAATACATACAAGGTGACTGAATTGTCTCTTCAGCCTCCTTCTCAGTGGAAACACTCAGTACAGAAAACAGATTTGGGGCAGTCTTACATTTTTCTAATGGAGAGTTTGGAGAATTGAATGGGCTTAGAAATGTGTTTGTCACTATTTGGTTTTGCACCTTTTAGTTATGTTCACTATCAACTTGGTATGGTTTTCAAGGTGATAAGAAAATGCTCGAGCTTTAGCCACTGGAAGGAAATTGAGACAGATTGGGACCTTAGGAGAAAAATGTCAGTTGTGAGAGTATACAAAGGAAGAATTTCTTCAAGGTCCTCTCTCTTTCTTCTTGCAAGCCCCTTATTTGCTCGTTTAAAGACTGGGTCATGCACTGCCAGTGCCTCTCCCTGTAACAGTCAGGAGGAAAGTATCCCATGAATTAAAAATGATATGATTTTGCTTATCTAGAATATGATTCAGAGAGTAGCTTTCGGTGGTCTCTTGTTTGTTGACATGTGAAGGAGACAGCCAGCCATCTGGGGTGATGCTGCTCTGGTGTTTTTCTCCAGCCCAGGGAAAGGGTAAACTGGGAAAATTCATTGAATGAAGAGATTGGGAAGGTTGTGAACTTTTGCAGCAGTTTTCATTACATATTTGCAAAGGAATGTACTCTCAAGGCTACATAAAATCTTCATTGATGAATTTGCATGGATATTAGCATAAATATGCATGTGATTTACATAAACTTTTTTCCTCACATTGGTTTTATTTCTTATTTATTTACTGTGATAACCTCTTCTCTTAATGATGTCATTTTTCTTCTGTGGCCATCCACATAAAACAAGTTCTTTTGTTTTAAACACACTGATTCCGGCGGGGTGGGGATGCAGGGAAGGGAAACATTTCTTTTGGTGAGTAAGTGTGATTTACATGGGGTAGGAGGAATAGGTCTCTGGCTCAGTTTATTCAAGGTTTGTGATGGTTTGTAAGTCAGTACATGGTTCAGTGGAATCATTCATGCCCTTTGAGAAGCAGAGTAGGAGCATGTGCTATATCCAGAATGATGGGCAAAAGGAAAGGTAACTGATATTTAGAGAAAAGTCCAGAGGCAGTAGAAGTCCAGAGTAGAACTAACTGTCTGGTCTTGGGCAGCTCACTTATTCCTAGTCATCAGTATAAGGGGGTGTTAAATCTCTAAAATCCTTTATAGCTCTAAAATTTATTATTTTGATAGACTCCTTAGTCTAATTATATAAAAAATATTAAGCACCACATAGCACATTAAATCATATCCTGGTGCCTTGCTCTTCTGTGTCAGGCCCTTCCCCCTTTGAAGGGTACTCAGTGATTTTTTTTTTTTTTTTTTTTTTTCTTGCGTTATGCGGGCCTCTCACTGTTGTGGCCTCTCCCATTTGCGGAGCACAGGCTCCGGACGCGCAGGCTCAGCGGCCATGGCTCACGGGCCCAGCCGCTCCGCGGCATGTGGGATCCTCCCGAAACGGGGCACGAACCCGCGTCTCCTGCATCGGCAGGCGGACTCTCAAGCACTGCGCCACCAGGGAAGCCCTCAGTGATTAATTGAGGCTTCTCTTTAGAGGCATTCCTCTCCTTGCTCATTTATCTCAGTTCACTGGGCACACAAGGTATAACTTAAATGTTTATAGAAGACGCCCACTAATATGCCATGTGGGGTGCCAAGGACAGGTGTAGTAGTTGGCTGTGTGTACATTTGCTTTGTTAGGAAAAGAGCTTAGCGGTGATAACTGAATTTGATTTGCTGTCTTCTGCTCTAAATCAGGGTTACGTCCAGTCTACTGAACAAGAGCTTGTCCAGTTGAATTTTAACAAAACCATTTCTTTAGAAATGAGAGATCGTGAAAATAGGGCAGTAGGGGATTGCATGGTTGGACCCGTTTCAAACATACAGATAGTGCCAAATTTCTGCTCTGTGATTCTGGGGGAACTAATTTTGGTAAAATGTATCTGGCATGGGTTATGTGCTGAGTAGTACTCTCTACTTATATGTGTAAAACAACACTGGTTCCCTAGAGGTGGACAAATCCCTTTTGCTTATACCAGTGTGTGTGCAAAGAGAAATGTGTAGGTGTACACACATCCTTGAGGCCCTCTGGAAGATATGGGACACACTTAATCTCTTCTAACTCTCTGGAGTGTGATGTTAAGGCTCATGTTTTAATGATGTGATGCTACAATGAATTCAACAGTATATGTTGGGTGGTCATCTCTTCACATTGTAAGAGTGACTCCTTTACCTCATGATGAGAAAATACTTAGTTGATTTTACTTAGGGAACTTACCAAGGGCTATGATGGTCGATAAGATATGAATTAATGTGGACAAGCTTTGGTGACTAAGGCGGAAGCGTAAGTCTAGAAGGGAAAATAGAGTCCCCTCAACCTGCCACCCCTCTTTAAAGCGAAGCTGCATATCTAAGCTTGTATAGTCGCCCATTTCTTTTCATTGAGGAGGTGCTTTTGACCAACGCTGATATGAAGTAGGCCACTCTCTAAACGAGGCTGCCTGACAAGAGGACAAATGGAGGTGTACATGCTGAGTGTCTACGTGATAAATCAAATCAACAAATAATTAAATAAAATATATCCTATTCTCTTAACCTTGAAAAATAGACCTTTGACACTACCTGGTTAAGTCAGGTTCTCATTTAGAGTGTTTGGATTCCTAGGAGTTCTGCATTGGGAAATACCAACACAGGGAGAGCCAGCCCCTCTGGTCCTCAGCCTGTGGCCTTTCCCCTTCCTCTGCCCACATTCAGCTCCATCCTGTATCACAGAGGTCTGGTATAAATGCATGTGGATGCCTCGACCCACATGGCAAAGCTCTGTCCAAACCTGTGCAAACAGTCCCCCAGGGCTAGCCCTCAGACTTTGAGGTATGCACACTGATAGCATGATTTGCCTTCAGAAAATGGGTCCAGGAAGGAGGATTGCACAACCCTTGGAAACAGACTTGGGGCTCTTTGGGTAGGGAATTACAGGACCCCAGGGTCTCGAATATGGTCTTGAAAGAGAGTATGAGTCCCAGTGGAATGCCATGTTGGCTCTGTGGACCCCTGGTCCTATGGAGGGAGATGTTCCGTAGGATGGTCAGATCAGGCCATTTCAAACAGGAGACCTCTAGGGCAGAGGTCCCTTTGACTCTAAGGGAAGTATTGTTGTCTTATCAGAACATATTACCAAATTCCCTTTTCCTCATCTGCTCAATCATTTCCTCAGGTCCAACCTCCTATTTAAAAATCCAGTCACGTTCCACTGGGCACAGGACTCTACCATGGAAACCAAAGTTAGCTGGGTTATTAATGGATGGAAATTAGAGCCAAATCTTTCAGGCTAATTGATTTTTAATTATTGTTCGATAAAAGATACCTCGAGCTAAAGAACCCTTCATCAGACCAGTTAAGTATCTGTTCTAAACCAGCTCTTCTACAAGCATTTAAAAGCCAATATTGATGCAAAAGCAAGTAAACCTCACTTTACCATTTTGCACGAAATTTCCCTTTAGGATTTTCTCTGAGAAAATTTGAAGGAAAGGTAGCAAGCTTTCCTGCACCATCGTGTTAGTCTTCTACCCCTGTGTGGACATATAACTTCTCTGCAGTTACCTTCTCTGCTAGTTTCCCTAGTACTTAGATACGAGTCTTGTGGAATAGTTGGAGGGGGTGTTGTGCTGGTATCAGGCCTCTGGCAGGGACACTGCCCTGTGTGCGTGCGTGCGTGCGTGTGTGTGTGTGTGTGTGTGTGTGTGTGTGTTCTGTTTGGTATTTGCATAGACCTGGCTCATGCCAGTCAAGTATTGACTGCTTTCCCCTTTTCTTTCTCTGTAGCTCGAGAGGAGAATGTGGCCACTTTCCGAGGCTCAGAGTACCTGTGCTACGACCTGTCTCAGAACCCAATCCAGAGCAGCAGTGATGAAATCACCCTGTCCTTTAAGACCTGGCAGCGGAACGGGCTCATCCTGCACACGGGCAAGTCGGCTGACTATGTCAACCTGGCTCTGAAGGATGGCGCAGTCTCCTTGGTCATTAACCTGGGGTCTGGGGCCTTTGAGGCCATTGTGGAGCCAGTGAATGGAAAATTCAATGACAACGCCTGGCATGATGTCAAAGTGACACGCAACCTCCGGCAGGTAATGGCTGAGGGGAGAGAGTGCCCAGAGGCTCCTCTTAGGTGGCTGGGGAGGAAGTTCGTGAAGTAGGTGGTGGGTTAGGTTACATGGAGAGGGGTAGAGATACCCTATGGGTTTGGATTTGTCGAAGTCAAACTTTCTCCCAGCCTTTACAATTTCACAAGGATAATTATTAAAATATGTTTCCTCTCTTACTTCAATTTTCCATTTGTGCTTGTTATTTAAGAAAAAAAATTCAGTTGTATAGATAAAAGTTATAAATACTTTCCTTTTGTTTTGCTTTCCTTTTTATCATTTTCCTGATTACCTTTGAATATTGTACTATTGCTAAATCAATTAGGGAGAGCGTTTTGTTTCTGCTTGGTAGATTTTTCTCATTCTTTGAATATATGTTTTTCTTTTTAATTAAGTTAGCCATTGCCATGACGCCGTAATTTTAATTCCTTCCAGAAGAAGTCTTTCTTTTTCTCTTCCTTTTAATTTACCAACCCCTCGTCCACTTTGATTCTTTCTGTTGGGTTGTGTTAACCTCTAGCCTTGGAGTGAATTAGCTGCGATCTTTCTGAATTCCTTTGTTTCTCTGTTCCTTGGTGTTGTGGTATACTTTATTGCCCCTGTCTCTACCTCTGACACTCTTCAGTTGACTAGGAGGCCTGGAAAGTGGAAGGACCCACATAAAAAAGTCAACTTTGGAGCAGCCTTTCCTGGTTCTGTACGTGCTTGAGAACTCCCATCGCTTGCTGATTCTAAGCAGGCAACTCCATCAGGTGACAACAGTCTCAGAAAGCCTTAGCCCAGTGAAGTTGTTTTCCGTTTCATAACTAATAATAGTGATAACAATAACAACAATAATAATACCTCACCAGCCCACATCAGGAAAAAAAATTAAAAACACTTCCTGTAAAAGTCAAGGTCTATTCTGAGACTGCCTTTTCCAGGTTCTGTTTTCACTTGGTTTTTCTACTTGTGAATTTGTCATTAAACTCAGTTGGACAGCATTCATCCTTTATTAAATCAGAAAGCATTATGTAAATTTCCAGAAGGTGCTTATCAAATTTTCTTCTGCAGTGTGATTGATTTAATGCCTTCTAATGTAAACATGAAAGCATGAGAACTGACAGGTGTTTGCCTGTGTTTTCTGTTTGATAAAAGTGTAACTCCTTAATAATGCTCAGTAAATGGGGAAGGCTCCTCCACATTGGAGACACACAATATTCAAAATACCCATTTCCACACTTAAGCATGTCAAGGAAGCCCTGTGGTTGGAGATGCTATTCTATCTGTGATGAAGTTGCCAGATCCTGAGTTAGAATTCCCCGTCATCTTCATACACACAGGTGGAACATTTTTGAATCACCATTCTGTGTTTTTCCTGCAAGGCCAAAGAATCCTGTGGCTGATGTTTCCTTTCATCATTCCCCACCTGTACTTACAGGAGAGTCCCCCTCAGCGGCCAAGAGAACCCACATCAAATTTTCATTTGCTAACATATAAGGGCTTGAAAGGTTTGAGTAGCCGAGACTAGACCAAAAAGGAGAATATGACCTTTTATCGGTTTTGACTGGCAGTTGCACAGTAATACCCTTCTGCCATTAGTCAGTTAAGGGGGGATTTTCACGTACTGGGGAGTGGAATCAGGTTGTGGTTCTCACCAGCCAATCTGTTTCTCTCTCTCTGTCTCCCACCCCACATGCTTCTTTGCCGTTCTAGAATGATTCCAATTAGCCGGCAAAGGCTCACTTTCATTTCCACTAAAAAAGACTTTTCTAAAATAGAGTTGGGCCCTAATTCAGTCCTTTACACTGAAATGGGGATGAACCAAACTGTAATTCAGATATTGGTTGTGCTGAGTTAGTCTGAACAAGCAGAGGAAGGCAACACTGTAGGGTTTCTCGTCCAAGTTCTAAGACCCGACTCCTCTCTGTGCCCTTGGACAAAGCATTTAACCTTTCCACACCACAGTTTCCATTTGTGAGATGGTGATTACAGCCCTCCACGTGTGGTGGCTAAATATGCAAAGCATCTTATATTCCAGAAGGATTATGAGCTCATCCATGGTCTGGGTGCTAGACTCGCTGGGACATGCACATGATTTACATGCTGAGTATTCTTTCAAAGGTGACTGCCTCTGTCTGTCCCCATGGATGCAGCTAAGTAGAGCTCTCAAGACAAGGCCACTGGGCCCTAGGGTGTTGGGGGCATTTCTCGGCAGAAGGAGTATGAATCTTTTAGAGAAAGTGCACCTAAAATTGGACCTCATCGGAATCTGCATTGAATTTTGCATCCAAATGCAATTTACTGAAAGAGGAAAAAAAATCTCAGAAAAGCAGAGTTGATTTTGCAAATACAATCCTTTCAACCCTGAGTCAGCTAAGATTATTATTTTTCCCATTAAAAGTACATTTATAACATCTTTTTGAGTTCTCTAGGATACATTTGAAGGGGTGGGAAGCCCCTGTCTATTTCAGTTAAACTGTAAATCACTTCATAAATATTTGACAATAAGCTGATGGCAGTCTCGCCTACTCTTTTGGTAAGGTTGAATGGCTTCTGTGGTAAAGATTCATCTGAGGAAAGCTTACTCGGGGTTTCCTTACCAAATGGAGCAAAACTTTCCCCCTTTCTTCCTTTTTGGTCATCTGCCACGGTTCTGCTTTTGGGCCAAGTCAGGCCAAGGTCAGGTATTTTATTGGGGGTTCTGATTAATGGAGGGAACGTGGATTATCTGTTCTAAATTATAACCAGGACCTGAGTCCAAGGTCATGGCCATCACAGGAAGTGCTTTACTTTTATATGCCACTTTAGTCAAACCGCAAACACAAAACTGGGGTTAACCATCTTCTAGCCTTCCAGCCTCCCAGCTCAGGGTGTGTTGGCAATTTAACATTTGAAAACAGCGAAGAAAAGACTAATTGTAGGGCTTCTCTAATCATGTTTAACCTGCCAGTTCTCTCTGCCATCCATGCAAGAAATTGCTTAAAAGCTTGAAAAGCAAGCATTCTTAAAGAGGAATGAGGGGAGAGTGATTCTAACAGGAGACATTCTGGCACAGTGAACAAAGTAACATTATTGGCTAGTGAAGGAGACTCCAACTCTTTTGATGCATTCTAACGACACAGTTATTTAAACCTGAGAGAACAGGAAAGAGGAGAAAGTTGCCCTCCTGCTGCACAAATCCACAAAATCAAGGGGGTCCTGGATCTTTAAGTTACCCATGGAAACCCAGAGTAAACTACATATGTAGCCTTCCTATGCTAGATGTGACCTGTAAATGTTTTAAGATCTTTTTGTCCTAGGAGAAAATCATGATTGTCCATGCATGTAATCAGAGTCAGATGTGAAAAAACAATCCCCAAAGTACTGGTATTTCAGCTCTCTCTGTTTATCTACGTGTGGAACGATAAACCTTGGGGGTCTTTTCTTTCAGGACAGATGGATTGTGTTTGTGCTAGAGGGTGGGAAGGGAGCAGGGCGGTGTTCTTTCAGAACAGCTCTTGGAAAGTAAGTATGATGCTAATTCTGACTGGGGTGAGGTCTGGTCTGAGTCTGTTTGGAGAAGAGGGGAGTTACAAAGCCAAGGTGGACTGCAGCTCCTTTCCTGGTTGTGCCCCAGGTGCCAAGGTTTTCCATAGAGTCTTGGTCTCATTGTCTTCCCCCACTCTCTTTTTCTGTGTCGGGTGCCTTTTTTTTGAAAAACTAACACAAGATCATTCATGCAATGTGTCATTTTACTAACCAACGAATGTACTAACACCCTAACGGCTCATCTTTGTTTTTAGTTTTTTTAATTAACAATCGTTCTGTTCACAATTTTTAATTTCCTTTCTTCCCCCTTTTCCGCAAAGCACTCAGGCATCGGACACGCTATGGTAAACAAACTACATTGTCTGGTAGATATCATTCTTATTGTCTCTTTTTTTGGGTTTGCCGTGTGTTGCCCCCCTTTTCCTCCCCAAACCCCCCTTTTATCCTCTTTAGAGTTGTTTCTTCTTTTAAAATTTTTTGTTGAATTAAATACGAGCCTTTCTTTTTCTTTAAGAAGAAAATGGAAGGGGATGCACCTGTCCTGACAATATTTGGATGAGTTTGGTTGGGACAGTTTTCCTTTTCTCTACTTTGTAATTTTTTTTTCCTAAAAAAAAGTTTTTTTTTTAAAGAAATGTTCTTTGTTGAGCTAAATTTGTTTTGTTTTGTTTTCTTATTTTGCAAGTTCCAAGTTACCGACTAGGGACAACAGAGATTTCTATTGAGGACTTTCTTCTCTCTGTGTCTTCCTACCCCTCACTCGTCCTCCTTTCTTTCCCCCCTTCCCCACTCCCGAATCCCTTTTTTTCTTTCCCTTTTGTGTGGCCATGGCTGCCACAGGTGATCTGGGGAGGAAAGTACTCGACTTCCTGTGTTCTTCCTTTCCCTCCTTTCACCTTACTTCCCACCTTGGCCAAAGGGAGCTGTGCCAATTTGTGTTCTCCGTACAAACTCTGCATGGCATGTTCCTGTCTCGTGAATTTCCCCATGGGTATCAGAATCCTCGTTTTCCTCCTCAGTACTAACAACCTACCAGTCGCCAACCCCACTCCACGCTCTCCTCTCTCTCTTTTTTGTCTCCACGCTTCTTCATGCTCCTCTCACCCTTCATATATTTTGGGGTTGGGTTTGGACTTTTTCTTTTCTTTTTTGTTAGTAAGGGAGGTGGCAGGCAGGGGAAAGACTACCCTTTAGTTTTGAGTGAGTTTTCTTCTTTTCACTCCCATCTTGTTTTTCAGTTGGTTTAGTGCATGTAAGTGTGAAGTGGATTTTGATTCTCTTCCTTAGTGCTCTTCACCCTTTGTCCCACTTCCCTCCCTTTTATTCTTCTGCCTTCTCTCTTGGCTCCGGATGATTTTCGCATGGGTGTGTCAGTGTACGGTGCGTGCACGCTTCCAGGCCCCATCTCTTCTCTGTGCCCTCTGCTCCTTTCATGGATGTTGGGTGTATGGGTGCTATTTATTTCCTGTGGGCATTGTTATTATTTTGGCTATTATGCCTCATCATTCTTTTTGTTAGCGTTGCCTTTTTTGGTTTGGATCATTTCTTCTCTGGCTGGTGGTGATGGCACACAAGGGAGGACAGGGGTTGGTGTCCTGGGTAGTCCGTGGCATGTATCACCCGTGACTCATCAAAATCAAGACCCTTTTCCTTCCCTCCCTGAATGCATGTTTGTCAGCGTGGTGTGAGCCCAAAAAGAAACAAATAAAAAAAGAAAAAGAAAAGAAAAAGAAAAAAAACATCAACAACCAAAGACCAACCCCCTAACAAACCCCATTGTCAAACATCTCCATTGCTGTTTCTCATGACCACTATAAATTACAATCTTTCAAAAGTAAATGCTCATTTTACCAATGAACTGAGACGTCTGAGGATAGTTCCATTTTCTAGCCTGACCAAGTGAAGAGGGCAATGGGTAGAGCGAGTTGCTCAGCTTGGCAGTTCCGGAAAAACTCTCCCAGGAGTCTGCAGGGAGACACTGGAGGCTTGGGCCACAGGGAGGCAGACCAGAAAATGGAACTTGGCTGCACATACCAAAATCAATCCAAATTAGAAAGAATACCTCACCCAAATCTTAATGAAAGTGATGCCACAGGTAGGGGAAGCCCCTGGATTTTGATAGGACTGTAAGGTCATTGTTGGGATTTTTTTTTTTGTCCCTATGTCCCTCCACCAGGTGACAATCTCTGTGGATGGCATCCTTACCACGACGGGCTACACTCAAGAGGACTACACCATGCTGGGCTCAGATGACTTCTTCTATGTGGGAGGAAGCCCAAGTACAGCTGACCTGCCAGGCTCACCCGTCAGCAACAACTTCATGGGCTGCCTCAAAGAGGTAATTTAATTCCATTTAATGCACTGACTGTCTAAGAACAAATGAAATTTTCAGTTCAGTGACTGGATCTGTCCTCTAATCTATTCTATGAGGCCATAGGTTGTAGCAGAAAAGACTCTGGACTTAAAAGTAGAGGCCCTAGGTTTTGATCCCAGTTTAAGCTGGTTGCAGGACCTTGCGCCACTTAAGTACCCTGTGGTTCTGTTTCCTCATCTAACTAATGAGGAACCTGATCCCACAGGTAGCTGTGCTTTATAAATTAAATGAAGTAACTCAGATGAAAGGACGTTGAAATCACAAGGAACTAGACCTGTGTGAAGTCTGATTTTGTATTTTTGACTTGACAAGTAGGGAAGCCTCAGCTAAAAGTGGCTCAATTTGTGGTTGTGTGTCTTGTCTAAAACATAACGTATGTATTATTTTACCTTTGCTAAGCTTGGTGTTCCCAAGAGTCTCATTATTCGAGATGAAGGAAAATTCTCAGAATATAATATTAAGGACCAGAAGACTCGTTTTTCCTTTTTTTTTTCCTCCCTGAGAGCTAGCAGCTGTGAGAAAGCTGCTTTACCATAATAATGGGGCTTTACCATTACTCATTTATTACTATTGTAGCTAATGTGTTGAGACCTCTGTCTGAGAGCAAAGGAGCTTCAGTCAAGTGTAAGTTCAATCTCTAAGGTCAATTGTTGAGGCAAAAAGAATCAGACTTGATTTGCTGGAGTTCTTTCAGCACACAGTGTCATCAGAGCAGTGCACTGCACTTTTTTGTTTAATCTAAACTAAGCTTGATTGCCTAAGATAGCTATACCATTTCCCTGTGGAAATTCCTTGAGAAGCTAACAGTGTTCTTTCTTGTAGATAAAGATCCATTGTGACATGTTATGAGCCTCCTCTCAGGGCACATGTTTTATTCTTATTATGGTTATTTGAAATTTGTTGCACATCAGTTACATATGAGATGGCATCGCACGTGCATTCACTCACGCCACTCGGCTGTGAGCTGTGTCTAGACAGGACTTGCGTCTGTTATACCTGGCATAGAGCAGGTGCATAATAATTATTTATTGAATGGAGACATTTATCAAATAATCATTGGGTACCTTTTCTGTGCTGTAACTAACCTTAATGGCTCTTTGTAAACCACGGTCTCCCTGTTTGAAGACTTTGTAATCTGGAAAGAGAGTTGAGAGCTGTAAGGGAACAATTATAGCTCAGGGCACCCTGTGTTCAGATCACAGATGAAGTGATCTAATTGAGCAGAGGAAACAGATACATTTTAGGTGGGAGTCAGCATTGGAGAAGAATTGGTATTTGAGCTGGGCCTTTGCTGCAATAAACCGTATGTGCATTGAGAGAAAGGGGGAGGAAGGAGAGACATGACAAAGGAGGGAAAAATCCAATTACAGCTTTGTATTGTTCTTGTTCTGAAGGAAAAATGACAGGAGAAAAGTCTTAGAGAGTTTTCCTCTCTCTGCTGGACATTACCTAGGCTTCTGCTGGCTACAGGGTCGCCACAGGTCATTCCTGACGGAATTGCCGCAGACATAGCACACTTCTTCCCTGGGATTTACTCCTATTTGGATAGAATAACGGTATAAACTACTCTGTCTGATGAACCCTGAAAGATTCTTAAACACCGTTAAATCACACTCCATTGGAATTGCACTCTCATGCGGTACACGGGCCTCTCACTGTTGTGGCCTCTCCCATTGCGGAGCACAGGCTCCGGACGCGCAGGCTCAGCGGCCATGGCTCACGGGCCCAGCCGCTCCGTGGCATGTGGGATCTTCCTGGACCGGGGCACGAACCCGTGTCCCCTGCATCGGCAGGCGGACTCTCAACCACTGCGCCACCAGGGAAGCCCAGATAGGAGCATTCTTGTTCCACGTTTGTAGCTCAGGAATGAATTAGGCATTGATTGCTGTGGAGAGCTCGTCCATTTTTGTCGTGAAGCAGCCCTGAGCCTGGAGTTTCTCCTGGACTGGGTCTAGGGGTGGCCTCTAGGACTAATTTTCCCCTGCACACAATTATGTTGAACTATCTCTCCATTATGTATTTTGAGACAAAGGAGCAATTTCCCAACCGCAGATCTGTCAATCAGGAAGGATGCCCCTGAATATTTTGAAACAAGTCTCATAAAAACATGAAGTATCTCTGATGATTTTATCCATGCAGAACCTAAAGTAAATAAAATCTGCACACACACGCACACCCACACACACGTACTCACATACTACACTGTCCAGATGGAGAGCAGACAGCTTCAAAAGTCTGTGAAAAGTGGCACTTAATAGCTTAAAAATTAAAGGCAGTTCTGAAAACCAGTGTCAGTGACAGAAATAACAGTAATAGTAATAAAAATATGCACACATCTTAGCTAGCAGCTAAGCAGAATTTAAATCCAGATCAAGTTAGAAGGAAGAAAGTCCAAAACAATGAAGGAAGTGGTAGGCGAAACAAGAACTTAATATAAACTTTTGCACCATCTCTCCTTTACGTATATAGTATGGTCTTTCTAAGGGAGTTGGGAGGCCTTCTCATTTGTCTGAGTGCTTTAAACAGATAGCTTTGAGTTTAATGAAATCCTGGCATACTCTTTCTTTCCATTTAATTATAATTCACTTTTCTGTGGGAAAGTCTAGGAAATTCTTCTCTTGTTCCTGGCATTTCTCTTTCACAATTTTGTAAACAGTAAAAGCTTCCAGCTATGTTGGGACTTCCCTCCTTGATAAATCCCACTTACCCACGTTAACTGTTTCCCCTTAGAACAGTCAGCAGTTATTTTACAACTTCTTCCCTTCCCTAGCTCCTTCTTGCTTTTTCTGGCACCTCTGGCCATTTGTGGCTCTAAGCGGCCTTAAGCTGAGCTGGGTGCTTTTATGTTTCATTTTTTTCAAAATGGGGACACGGTGAAGACCTTATGGGGTTTCTCTTCCAGATCGTTGATACTTTGTGTGTGGCACAAAATAGTTTTTATCTTTGGAACTACGGTTACTTCACACCTGAAAGTTAAGTTCTGGCTCTGCTCTTCTATCTATCTATCTGTCTATCTATCACATCTTTATTGGAGTATAAATGCTTTACAGTATTGTGTTAGTTTCTGCTGTACAACAAAGTGTGAATCAGCTATATGTATACATATATCCCCATATCCCCTCCCACAAGAGTCTCCCTCCCACCCTCCTTAACCCACCCCTCTAGGCGGTCACAGAGCACCGAGCTGATCTCCCTGTGCTATGCGACTGCTTCCCACTAGCTATCTATTTTACATTTGATGGTGTATATATGTCCATGCAACTCTCTCACTTCGTACCAGCTTCCCCTTCCCCCCCTCATGTCCTCAAGTCCATTCTCTACGCCTGCGTCTTTATTCCTGTCCTGCCCCTAGGTTCTTCAGAACCATTTTTTTTTTTTTTTTAGATTCCATATATGTATTAGCATACGATATTTGTTTTTCTCTTTCTGACTTACTTCACTCTGTATGACAGATTCTAGATCCATCCACCTCACTACAAATAACTCAATTTCATTCCTTTTTACGGCTGAGTAATATTCCATTGTATATATGTGCCACATCTTCTTTCTCCAGTCATCTGTCGATGGACACTTAGGTTGCTTCCATGTCCTGGCTATTGTAAATAGAGCTGCAGTGAACATTGTGGTACATGACTCTTTTTGAATTATAAGGTTTTCTCAGGGTATATGCCCAGTAGTGGGATTGCTGGGTCATATGATTGTTCTATTTTTAGTTTTTTAAGGAACATCCATACTGTTCTCCATAGTGGCTGTATCAATTTACATTCCCACCAACAGTGCAAGAGGGTTCCCTTTTCTCCATACCCTCTCCAACATTTATTGTTTGTAGATATTTTGATGATGGCTGTTCTGACTGGTGTGATGTGATACCTCATTGTGGTTTTGATTTTCATTTCTCTAATGATTAGTGATGTTGAGCATCTTTTCATGTAGTTTTTGACCATCTGTACGTCTTCTTTGGAGAAATGTCTATTTATGTCTTCTCATTTTTGGATTGGGTTGTTTGTTTTTGTGATATTGCTGGCTCCACTCCAGTCAAAGTGATTGTGGATTTCACCTGTGCACACAGCTCCTAACTTGATACCAGAGTAGAAGCACGACAGAGAGGGTCCATGTTATCATCCAATTATTGAAGTACTCTGCATGCCCTAGTTATCAATTCAATATTTGTGTCCACTCAAGCATCACAAAAATTCCCGCCTTGTTCCTCTTCGTGGTTTTGTGTTCTAACATGTCTGTCATATTTTTTTTCTTGTTGTGTCCCCAGCTCTTAGAACTGTTCTTAGCACCTAGTGGGCGCTCAATAAATATTTGCCAAATGAAATCACATGTTCGTAAGTTTAAGAAATAGCTTTTAGGTAAATGCTCTTAGGCACTATTGACAATGTGACTTTCTTGGGATCATTAAAGAACATCCTGACATGGCAATAGTTGAACCTTTTAGGAACCTCCCAGCTATCTGAAATGAGTGAAGTATTACATAAAAAGGCCCAGCAAGACTAAAAGAAATGGGTTGGAACCCACTCTGAGAAGAAGGGGATTGAAAAGGCTTTGAGGAGGCATCGTAGTATAAATGAAAAGAATACTGGGTTTAAAATCAGAAAACCTGATTGGGAATACCAGCTTTATTACTTTACTGGCTATATGGCCTGGAATAAGCCACTGATCTTATTTGAGCCTCAGTTTCCTAACCTATAACATGGAGATAATAAGACCTCTGTTGTGTTCTTAAGAACAAATAAAATAATATACGTAAAAGTGAAATCATACATAAATATACAATGATGTTTTTCTACAGTAATGATGATTAAGGATTATGTAATCATTCTTATAAAACAAATTTATTTATGAAATAACTTTAAGAGTAAGTGAATATACATTAGCACATGCGTATGTTTGTATTTCCCATATTACCAAATCACTATCTGGGGGAAAAACACAACTTTATTCTGAGGTTTGCCTTACTAAAATTCTCTCATCTTCACTGAAATTGGAATAACCCATCCTACCCACCCTCAGTCATTACCTAGTCTGTTTCCTTTGGACACTGGTTTATTTGACAACTGTCAATCTCCCTTCTACGAAAATGTAAGCTCCCTGAGGACAAAGGCCTCATCTGTTCACAGGTGTTTCCCCAGCACCTAGAAGAGTTCCTGGCATAAAATAAAACACTCAATAAGCATGTCTGGAACAAATAAATAAATTAATTCATTACTGAGCTAACCTCATGGAGCTCTAAAATCTGGCAGAATTTAGATCCACAGGTATATGCTGAAAAAATACAGTATGCCAAGGACTGTGCTAAGACACAGAGATGAATCAGACACAGTTCTTGCCTCAGAGGACCTCACAGTTAGTGGGAGACACACAAATATAATTTCAAGGAAAAGCAGTTAATGCACAAAAAAAGAGGCATTCACAGGTGCGGTGGGGCTGCTGAGGAGAAGGACTTAGTATATCATGGGGTTCAGGAAGATGCTGTGGAGGAGATGATGCCCAGGGGAGGCTTGAAGACAGGTAGAAATGAACAGGGAAGAAGTGGTGCTCCGGGGTGATGGGGCAGCATGAGCAGGGGCCCAGAGACAGGGCACGTCGTGGTGTCTGGGTGAGGAGCTTACAAACAGTATATGCCAATGTCAGGGCACAAAACATAAGATCGGGGGTTCTGAAAATGTATCTGAAAAGTTAGGTAGGGGCCAGGTCATAGAGAGCTTTATATCACACTCTACCCTTGGACTTTAGGTAATGGAGAGCCATCGAAGGATCTGAACTGAAGCAGTAGAATGACGTAGATTGACAGCTTGTCCGCCAGGTTTTAAATTCCTTGAGAACTGAAGTTAGTCCATCTACTCCTTCTACTTGATTCATCTTTTCGTCCTAGGGAGATGAGGCAGAGTTGGGAAGTCTGGTCCACTGGCTTTAGCACTGGGCCAGGAGAGTGTGCCTCTCTCAGTCTTCAGGTTTCTGTAGAAGAGTGCTTCCTTCTAACTCCCATTTCAGTTTCCAATGACCCTCCTTGTCAGGACATTTGTTTCTCCTTTCCTCTGTCCTGGACATTACTGAGGTATTGTTGGATGAAGCACAGTGCAGTAGAGGAAAGCCAAATCAAGGCTGAGTTGCATGAATAGTGTCTCTATTATGAGGACCAGGGAGCTGACTAAAGCCCATCACAATATCCTCCTACGTGTTGGCGTCTTCTGTGTTGTTTGACTTGGTTCTTTCTACACCCATCTTCCTTTCCCCTCAATCTGTTACTTCTCCGCTGGCATGTTGGTTCTCCATTTGGCTCTCCATTGCCCACGGAGAAGCTCACCTGCTGCTGAGAACTCTGAGACCGACTTGGTCTATCCCACCTTTCTTTTCTCATGGCATCTCTAGTGAGGAGGAAGGAAAGCAGGAGAACGGGGAGAGTGGAACACATATTTAAAGGAAAAAGGATCGGGTAGAAAACATCATTGTGCACATTACAATCCACATCCCTTTGTGAGTATTAGCCATTTAAAACTGAATGGGATTTTGCAGCCAGAGATAGTCTCTGAACAGATGATTAATGGTTTAATCTGTAATAACTTTACATTTTATAGAACCCTGATAGGAGTCCACATCTGGTGAGCCAAGCTGTTTAAGGCTGTGTTAATTCTGTTAATTGCTATACGTTTATTTGAATTGCTGGCACCTGTGGGCTTTAGGATAATGTGTTTGTTGTTGTTTTTCTTTTAAAAAAGTATATGCTTATTTTGTCCTGTCTCACTGTCTTTTCTGCTGTCTGTTATGCGATCACAATTTCTCTTCTGGTTTTTCTTTTGTATTGTCCTCTTTTTCACTCGCTATACTTTTTTTTACCCCTGTTCTCATTTTTCCTGCCTCTGTGCTTCTCAGGCTCTTGTTTTGGTGTCCTTCCTGATTTCTCAGGTGGGGATAAATCACTCTGTCCATAACTAGGCAAATTTAGGTCATGGCATTGGGCCTAAAAATTTCCTCTTTCCTAGCTTTGAGAATACTGTGTAGCCCCATGATGAGCAAGATCCAGTGAGGGTTTTAGGGTCAACATGGAAGATGAGAGGAGGGTTGATTTTGGAAGCACAAGTCCAGGGTTTGAGTCTTGCGTAGACTTATTCATTACCAGCTGCAAGGCTCTTAGCAAGCCACTTGAATGCTCTTAGCCTCAGTTTTTTCGTCAGATAATAATACTTACTTCAGGCATTTTCATGTTGGGAACAAATGGGATTAAAAAAAGATGGAGGTTCTTTATAAACTGTAAAGCACTGTGCAAATGCCAATGTTACTATTTATGTTAATAAATGAAACCAAATTGATCAGGTATGTTTAAGGAAGCACTTACTGCTATTTGCTGTTTCTGCAATTAAAAAACTGCAGAAGTTAGGAGAATCCAATGTATCTTAAAAAAGAGCAACTGAATTAGAACCTGGCTACCGAATGCATTTCTGGTACTAATTAGAAAACCATACAACCTCTTTGAACACCCATGTCTTGATCTGTAAAATGAGGATCGTTGTCTTGTCAAACCAAACACACACTACTGTGGAATACTTCTAACGTAGAAAAACAAGTTGGATAGCAAAGCAGAATTTATTTCCCCATCCTTAGGAAGGTACGCACAGTGTGAGCTTGGAGGGAAGAATGCCTTGGCAGAATGGAAGGGCCAATGCAAAAAAGGAGACCAAGAAGGACAAGATTCCAACAAGGTAGAAGAAAGTAGAAACATGAATCAGAATCTGGGAAATTGGAAGAATGTAGCAGAAGAAGACAAGCAAGAGGAGAAACTGTGTCTCAGGGGAGGCCTGTTGGGTTGACCATAGAAATTGCCATTTTTCTGGGTAAGAAACAAAAGTCAAATATTGGCAATGTCATGTGAGTCAGTTTAAGAATGAAAATTTTTGAAGAGGATAAGTTGGATCTTCTTGAAAAGAGATTACCTTCTGGATTACCAGGAGCTGAAATGGGCAGGGGAGAGAATGGTATTTGATGCCACAGAGAAAGAGGAGACAAAGCCCTGAGCTACTGGGGATGTATGATGAATATGAGGTTTATTTCACAGAGGAGGCAAGGTGTGAGCACTTAGCCCAGGGTGGCTGTAAGAAAGTGGTGTGTACCTGAGGAAGTGTATCAAGGGGGGCTGAAGCCGCAGGATATTTAGTATTGCAGGGCTGTGGCAAACAGAAAGACGTTCTTCAGTTAATGCCTGAAGAAGATATTAAAGAATGGTTTGCTACTTATAATTGATGGGCTATTGATGGAGAAGTAAGATACGGTAGACATTTTTTTTAAGAGATCTGGTATTCATTTTCCCTTATTTCAATAAATGTTTCCTGATTTTTATTTTCCTTCATGCTCAGTCCAGTGATTTAGTGGCATTGACTCCATTCCTGGCTCACCTGATGAGCATGTGAGCTCTAAGTCCATCAGGAACTTCCATTACCCTGGCTGTGGTTATTTTGTTCATAGCTGGGCACCTAACCCACACCTAATGTCACAGTTTGGATCAGTGACATTCAGTCTCAGGACTCTGTTTATATCTTGTAGGGGGGTACTTCACCTTCCTTTGAGCTACAACTTGGGATGGTATAAAACTGACTTTCTGGCCACCATCTTGCCTCCACAATGGGACTGAAAATGAAGCTAGAATGGAGAAAAGCGGAGCTAAAATATGGGGAGAAACTAGGTTCTGGTGACATTTTAAGGCCCGGGATCGAACATTCTTCCACCTAGACTACCTCTGGCTTTCCAGCCATGATTGACTACATTCCTTCTTCTGTCTAAGCCAGCATGAGCTAGATTTCCTGTCACTTGCAACAGAGCCCTAAGTGATGTGAAAGAATTCCTCACTCCTGTTTTACCCCTGTCTTCTCTGACAAGAAAATAGGTCTTTGGCCAGGAAAAGATAGACAAAGTTAGGAACTTTAATATCAGAGCCTGTTAGAAAGCACCTAATTGGTCTGCATTAATTCAAATTTCTTGACTTAGATGAATGATACAGAGAGAATTTGAAAATAAGATTTTTGAAATCCAGTTGGTTTTTGAGAAATTGTAGAGAATGGGGGAGGTTTGTAATGACTAAAGATGGAAAAAGTGTAGATAGTGCAAGTTATGGGCTTACGAACTTCATTGACATCTGGGAAAGATTTTGGATTGCATTATTAACAGAAGATATGAGCCCACCGAAGAAAAAAGAGAACCATAGTCATTCACTAAAAGCAAGCCATATAAGCAACTAAACTCACATATTATTCAGTATTGTTACTATACTTAAAGCTCAGAAAAGTACCGTGGGCCTAGCATAGCTAAATATCAGCAAGGTATTTGGCAGTACCCTTTGTGATATCCTCATCCACAAGATGGGGAAAAAGGGATTGGATGTAAGAGCTATTCAGTAAAGGAGTGTCCATTCAAATATACCACTGGGTCCTGGTAAATGGGTCCATTTTGACTTACATGGAAGTTTCTGGTGAATGTCCAATGCTTTGTCTTACTCGCCATTTATTAGGGGCTTGAGGGAAGGTAGGAGAGCATGCTCATCAACTTTGTGAATGGCAGGGAGCTGAGAATGATAGAAATTATGTGCCTTAATGTTCTGAGACTGAATTAATAAAGGTATGAAAACAAAGGAGGTGACAGTTCTATAGTGTAATTTATTGGCGAAAATAGTACGCTCTGGAGCTAGAGTTCTTGGCTGCAAAACCCACCTCTATTCCCACTGTCTGTGGAATGCTGGGCAAGTTACTTAACCCTCTCTGTACCTCACTTTGCTTATTTATTAAATGGGTGGAATAATTACACCTACTTGATAGGGTTGTTGTGAGTATTAACTGAGATAATAATTTTAAAACCCTTAGAACAATGCCTGGCATATAGAAAATGCTTGGTAAATTGTGTTTATCAACATCATCATCACCACCACTGTGTGATAATCTGGTTACTGGGAATATTTCTCTTCAGTTCTGAATGATAAGCACTTAAAAGGTTAGCTGACTAGTTGACAGAACATGTTTAGAGCTGAGCTATGAAACAGATAGAAGTGTGCTCAAGAGTCTGACATAAAAAGAGTTGACTGATGGATCCAGGAAGGTTTAACCTGAGGGAAAGATGCCTGAGCTCATGGGTTGAGAGTTGTCTTCATATGTGAAGGACTGTCTTATGAAGTGGATTTGGACATGGTTCATATATCCTCAGGAAGAAGAACTGGGGCAATTGAGTGGAAGCTGGGTATTAAATACAAGGAAAACATTTCAATGAGAGCTGTCCAAAGTTGCCTTTAAAATAATGTATTCTCTGTCACTCAGGGCATCCAAGCAAAGTCTGGGCAACCGTCTTGCAGAGGTTGTAGAGGAGATTATAGCGCAAATGAGTAGACAGTCTTGATTTTCTAGCTTCCTTCTAAACATAAGATCCTATACATATACATACTCCATTCTTTTTTTTCAGATTCTATTCCCATATAGGTCATTACAGAGTATTGAGTAGAGTTCCCTGTGCTGTACAGTAGGCTCTCGTTAGTTATCTGTTTTATATATAGTAGTGTGTATCTGTCAAACCCAATCTCCCAGTTTATCCCTCCCCCCCTCTCCCCTTTGGTAACCATAAGTTTATTTTCTACATCTGTGACTCTATTTCTGTTTCGTAAATAGGTTCATTTGTACCATTTTTTTAGATTCCACATATAAGCAATATCATAATTTGTCTTTCTCTGTCTGACTTACTTCACTCAATATGACAATATATGTATCAAATTATCACATTATATATCTTAAACTTACAATGTTATATGCCAGTCATATCTCATATATGCCAATCATATCTCAATAAAGCTGGGGAGAAAAAAATCCCACATAAGATCCTATAGTGAATGAGCCTTCTGAAAAGAAAGAATGGGACTTATTAATTAGAGCAGGTTCATTGTGTTGAAGACTTTCCTGACTAATCTCCAAATCAGTTGACTACACATGTCCCACCGAGACTCACAGAGTTGCCCTTGCAGTAGGATTTGAGGTTCCCAGCCACTGTCATCACTTATTAGTCACTTATAATTATTTCTCTTTCCTCAGACCTTCACTGGCATCATCTCCAAAACCATGATAACCACAGCAGTTATAATCATAATAACAACAATAAAGACTACCAGTTATTGAGCACTTAACAGTGTGGATGCATGTGAAGGATGTCTCTGTGGCTAAGTGTTTCATATGTGTTCCCTAATTTAATTCTCAAAACAAACTTATGAGGTGGATTCTGTTACCATTACTAATTTGAATGTAAAGATAGTGGGCGTCTTGCCCAGGGCCACTCAGTTAGCAAGGATTGGAGCTGAGCTCTAAATACTGTTGCCGTCGTGACTCTGCTGCCATCTCTACCAACTCGATCGAAAGACTTGGTGAAGAAGAAACGGAGAAAGCTTTTCAGGAAAAGGTTGGTAATTCTGTGGTTAAACCCACACTAGGGAATGGTCTCTCGCTACTGTTTAGAGGCTTCACTTCAGAGGAGAGGTCATTTAATCAGGCAAAATATGTCCTGCTGGGAGACTGGATACAGTTACGTATTTCTTTCACCTTGCCATTGGCTGTTCTGAGAGGAAGGCAGTTTTTGCTTGATTTCCAACTCTGGGCACACTGATACTGCTCAACCTGTTAATGGAGGAATGATTTTTATTATGGGACCTGAGTGGGTAGTAGCTCCTCTTGGTGTAAACACCAAGCAGTGGAACACCTTTTTCTTGAGGTGGGCAGCACATCTGTACTTTTGTTCCTGCCCAGTATTTTCTGTGAAGTCGGAGCTATTTGCCTCCAATACCCTCAGAAAGCCAGAATGAGGAGCTTTTTGGGCTTATGGTGAATTTTCAGTCTGATTCTGGGAGTCTCTCATTTAGCCTTGCCATTTGTTTTCTCTTCAGGATAAATTCAGTGGAACTCATTGCTTTCTAAAAATGTCACTTATTTACAGCAAATGTAATCTACCACAGCATTCCCACTGAGACAAAGTCTCTTGTGTCTTCAAATGCCTCAAAGGAGACAGAAAAAGTAGTCCTTGTACACATATACCTACAGGGTTAAAGTCATCATTGAGCTAATTAATTAGCTAATGTTTTTTAAAATTGCTTTGCCAATGCCAAAACGACTGACATTAGCGTTATGTGCTTTTGTAACCTTGTGTTCCGTCCCCCCATGTGGACAGTGTGCCACAACTAGTTTCTGCATAAATTTCAAGAGAGATAGAAGGACACATCTTTCACTTTGAAAATCAGTGAAGGTGTAGCGTAGGGCAGCAGCGCTGCACGTCAATCGTCAGCCAGTAAAATTCCCCTCCTTCCCTTTCCCCTCACTTCTCCCTCAGCAGCCAGTATTGGCAGGTGGTTGCTCTTACACGTCATGGAGACCATAGAAAATCTTTAGCTTATGCTTTGCTAAAACGCTTCTCCCTCCACTTTTAGATTTACCTTCAAAGATAGTTATTGCTACCTTCTCTTCTTCTGTCCTATAGGATGAGCTGTCCTCCTCTTCTCTGAGTGTAACTGCTATTCTCTTTTGCCTCTTCTGAGATTTAGCCCCTTTAAGGAATCGCTCCCTTTTCGGTTACCTTAGATTTTCTCTTCACCTCTTTTCTATTCCCTCAAACCAGAGACGTGCTCAAAATAATTTTCTTGATTCTGTTTCCTGATGAATTTGCACCTTAGTTCATTCCTTATTTCGGTGGAAAACTTCTTGGGAGAGTTGTATGTGTGTCCCACCTTCTCTACCTCATGGTTACTCCATACTCTCCGCGATTGCAGCCACCCACCAAAGCGCCACACCTGTCCTCAGCACTTTAGTAGAATTGTGTCTTCTGGCTTTGCCTTGCTGAAGTTAGGAGCACTTTATTGTATGCTCTCACAGCTCTCAGTTCTTAACTGCCTTGCATTTGATAAGTGCTGTTATAGTTTATAGTACATTGTATTTTAATGATCTGTGCTCATATGTTTCCCTAATGGTATGGGCTTTTGGGAGCAGGGACTAGGATTTCTACAGATTGAGTGCTCCCTTTAGAGTTGCATAAGTCCTGGCACATGAGTATATGGAAAACATTCTTCAAAAAATTAATAAATATTTGTGAATATCAGTAATAAAACTATTGCTTTAAATTTCCATTTCTGCCTATATCCATTTTCTCAACAGCATATCATTCATTGACTTACTCATGAGTGCAGTGTATATTCGTGGAGCGACTACTGTGCTATCAGATCTGCTCTAAGTGTTGGAGTATGTGGTGAATGAGACCATATATAGGGTCCCTGAGCTTATGGAATTAATGTTATGGTTGAAGGAGACTAATAGCAAGTGTGTAAAGACCTAATTAAGATACTTTGCAATAATGATCTGTGGTATGAAGGAAGTAAAAGAGAATAACGGGGTAGTGAGTGGCAAGGAGGTTGGGTCTCCATTATTAGACTGAGTGGTCAGGGAAGGGCTCTCTGAGGAGGTGATAATTAAGCTGGGACCTAAGATGCAAGAAAGAGTCAGCTGCACAAAGATCTGGGAGAGGCTCTTCCAATCAAAGGAAACTGCAAGGATGAAAAAGGACCCCAGGCAAGGGAAAGCTTGACATGTTCAAGACATGGCAAGGAGACTGATGTAGAAAACAAGCTAGTGGTTACCAGAGGGGAGTGGGGCGGGGGGAGGGGCAAGTTAGGGGTATGGGCTTAAAAGATACAAACTACTCAGTACAAAATAGATATGCAACAAGGATATATTGTACAGCGCAGGGAGAATTACAGCCATTCTCTTATAATGACTTTCAGTGGAGTGTAATCTGTAAAAATGTTGAATCGCTGTGCTGCACACCCGAAACTAAAATAGTATATTGTAAATCAACTTTACTTCAATTTTAAAAAAAGAAATGGTAAGGAGACCACTGTGGCTGTGGCTTAGGGAGAGGGGGCGGTGAGAGGAAAAATGTTTATGCTTAGACATCCGGCTTGTCTTAAAAGGTCCAGGTTAGGCAATATCAACGTGTCAAGCTTACCTCCACCTTGGAGTCTTCATTTGCTGTTTGTCTCCTATCTAGGTTGACTTTCTCTCTCCCTTTATTCCAGAGGACAAGGTGTCCCTCCAGGTTTCTAAGCTCACCTGCTCAACTCTGCTGAGCATCTCCTTCTCTCCTGTCACCTCCTGGCATCTGCTCTTCAATTATCCCCACGCTCTCTTGCACCTTTGATCCTTGCCTCTCTTATTTGTTTTTCCTTTGCAGGCTACAAACATGTGCTAGTCTAGCCTGTCCTTAACATGAAATCCTTCCCTTGACCGGTACCTTCTTAAACTCAGGGAGAGAAAGAATGCTTCTTTCCCAGAGATAGTAGGAAAGGAGACAAAACACAGAATGATTTTGAGGTTTGAGAAAGGAACGATGAGAAAACTCACATGGGATGATCCATATCTGTCTAGAACAGAGGCGGGGCAGTGTGTTAAGTGTGAGAAGAATGCATGGTTATATATAATCCGGTAGGTTTAGAACAGCTGACACTACTGTCATCACACGTTCACTCAAGTTGGAAACCTCAGGGTGAGCTCTGATCTTTTCTTCTCATTGCCCTTCTTCCCCTCTGCCCTCATCGCATCAGCCCAAAATCCCACTGACAATCCCCTTGTTGTATTTCTCATTCATTTCTTTCCTTTCTAGACAGTCGGCTCTCTCCTCCCCCTCTGCCTTCACCTGTTGTTGTGGTGCCATAACGAGTTTCCCCACCTCCATTCTCTCTGCCTGTCTCTGTAGTCTGCATTCTGCCCCACCTTGCCTTCTGTGCTGCTTTTCAGTAACATCCAGTGTCCACCAAGGGCATGTGTTCTTCAGCCGCCCACTCATGGCCTTCCGTAGTTTGGCTTCAACTTGGTCACCTCTTCCTCATACTTCCTCTCTCTATTTAACCAGAGTGGCTATTTCATCTTATTCTAAATAGATGTTTTGAGTTCTTGCTTCTAAAACTTCTTTATCTGGATATCCCAGCCAAGGATTTCACCCTTTCTCTCTGCCATGTGACTCTTACCCATTCTTCCAGGACTCATCTCATGGCTGCCTGCTTGACCGATCACCCTGGTTAGCAGTGGTCTTTCTCATTTCTGAATTCCAAGCACGTTTATATGGTATGTTGTGTGGGAGCTCAGATTTTGGAGGCAGACTTCCAGGCTTAAAGTTTTGTTCTGCCACTTACTATCTGCATGCCCTCGGACAAGTCAGTCAGCTTCTCTGAAACTCAGTTTCTTCATCTATAAAATGGATTTCTTTCTATTTTTTTAATTGAAGTATAGTTGATTTACAATGATGTGTTAGTTTCTGATATACAGCAAAGTGATTCAGTTTTATATATATATATATATATATATATATATATA
>NW_006773166.1:799484-804811 GCF_000442215.2 Lipotes vexillifer | reverse complement strand
TATCCCCTGCATTGGCAGGCGGACTCTCAACCACTGCGCCACCAGGGAAGCCCCGTCTGTTTTATATATAGTAGTTATATCTGCTAATTCCAAACTCCTAATTTATCCCTCCCCCACCCCCTTTCCCCTTTGGTAACCATAAGTTTGTTTTCTCTGTCTGTATATTTCTGTTTTGTAAATAAGTTCATTGTGTCGTATTTTAGATTCCACATATAAGTGATAACATACAGTATTTGTCTCTCTCTTTCTGACTTAACTTCACTTAGTATGATAATCTCTATGTCCAGCCATGCTGCTGCAAAGGGCATTGTTTCATTCTTTTTTTATGGCTGAGTAGTATTGCATTGTGTATATATACTGCTTCTTCTTTTCCTGTTCATCTATTGATGAACATTTAGGTTGCTTCCGTGTCTTGGTCATTATAAATAGTTCTGGTATTAACATCGGGGTGCATGTACCTTTTTGAATTATAGTTTTCTCTGGATATATGCCCAGAAGTGGGATTGCTGGATCATATGGTAGCTCATTTTTAGTTTTTTAAAGAACCTCCATACTGTTTTCCATAGTTGCTACACCAATTTACATTCCCACCAACAGTGTAGGAGGGTTCCCTTTTTTTCCACACCCTCTCCAGCATTTGCTATTTTTAGACTCTTTAATGATGGCCATAAAATGAGTTTCTTAATAGTACCTACCTCATAGAATTTTTATGAGAATCAAATGAAATGAGGCAATACCAGCACATGGTAAGTGCTTAGTAAATATTGGCTATTTTTGCCATTTATTTGGTCCTTAAAATGACCTGCATTTGTTTGTTAGCTTTTCTGGCAGACATATAATCCCTTTGAGACAGAGAGGTTTTTGTAGTTTCAGCAGTGCTGTTCATATCATAGGTTTATTAATTAAAGGGAGTAGAAAGTAATTTATATCCCTCAAATGAATTTCTTGGTTGACTATAAGGAAGTTGCTGTTTCTCCATACCATAGTTTGACCCCAATTGAAATGATCCCGTCTGCAAAATGAAAATAGTAATTTCTTCTTTATAGACAGTAAAAAAACTTCATTCATGGATTAATGAAAGGTATGTGCGTACATGAAACATGAATTCAGTGATTTCATATTTTTTAAATTCCTGGTAATCAAATGGTGTTGTGATGGTGTTAGCATACTTTTTGTTCACAGATACTTTAAATGAAACAGTTCTGAAAGTTGATGTTTAAAATGCTAAGGGAAATAAAACTTATAACATCATGTATTAGCTTGACGGCCACCAATGTCCCTTTCAAGTCTAAAATTCTTATAAATTGCTTTGAAATGTCTTAAAATCCCCCAATTACCTTCAAATGATTGATTTAATGAGCTTCTGTTATGTTCCAGGTATAGTGTCTGGAATACAAAGTGAACTGGGCACGGTTCCTTCCTTGGAAGATCTTACTGTTCAGGGGTTGGCAGCTTCTTTCTGTAAAGGGCCAGGTTAGTGGCTCTCAAATGGGGACAATTTTGACCTCAGGGAACATTTGGCAGTGTCTGGAGATATTTTTGGTTGTTAAGACTGGAGTGGGGGCTGGGTAGATGGAGTGAAGCAAAGGGGTAGTGAAGTGGTGGGGTAGGAATGCTCCCGGCATTTAGTGGGTAGAGGCCAAGGCTGTTGCTGTCCATCCTGCCGTGCACAGGACAGTCTCTCTATGGCAAAGAATTATCCAACCCCAAATCTCAATAGTGCTAAGATTGAGAAATTCTGGACCAGATAATAAATAGTAAATAGATAGTACAGATATGGTTTTGTGGGCCAAGGGTCTCTGTCACAACTACCAAATTCTGCCTTTATACTAGGAAAGCAGCCACAAATAATATGTAAACAAATGGGTAAGCCTGTGTTCCAGTAAACTTTATTTACATAAGAAAGTAGAAAGTAGGTTGGATTTGGCCCTAGGACAGTGCTTCCACCGTAGCAGTTAGGCAAATAGAACAACTCCAGGAAGAGGGAATAGCATCAGCAAAGACATAAAAATGTGAAACACGTGAAATAGTGTGGTGAGTGTGGGAAACTAATAATAAGAATAAAGGGAGTGGGAGTGGTGGTGGTAGTAATAATAATAATAGCAGCTAACATTTAGTGAGCACTTACTGTATGCCAGGAACTCTTCTTAGTATTTCACATGTGCTAACTCATCTCCTAGAAACAGAGCTCAGTGTGGCTGGGTGATGTGAGATTAGGTAGGAGCTGTGAGTATGCACCGGAGCTAGGATATTATTCTATACGTGGGTGAAACTAGAAATGAGAAGAGCAGCGAGGAAACAGTTAGTAAGACTTCTCAACTTGATTGGACGTTAAGGGTAAGGGTAGAGAGAGGTCACAAGTTTCTGGCTTGGTGACATTAATGGAATATAGAGCTACTGGAGGGGAGGCAAGCTTAATGGGGAAAATGCTAAGTTTAGTGTTGAATGTGTTGTGTTGGAGATGCTTATGTTATCTGGAGTTCAGAGTCAAGTTCAGGTAGTTGGAGCTGTAACTGTAATAAGGATATAAGGAAATATTGTTAAGTTATTGAAAATCGATGAACCCAGGTAGGAAAGCACATCCTATAGAACAATGGTTTAAAAAAATAAGAGAATCCTGAGAGTCACTAATATTTAAAAGAAGAGTAGGTTTAAAAGGAAAAAATCAGGGAGGTAGGAGGAGAATCTGAGAAAGTGGTATCACGGAAGGCAAGAAAGTAGAAAGTTTCCAGGGCTTAGTGCCAAAGAGAGCACCGGTAAGTTGAGAACTGAAAGGGCCATTGTAGCTGATAATTCAGAGGTCATGGGTAATTTTATTTTGCTTTTGAATCAGAGAAACTTAACTGTTTTGAAAGTCAGAGGCAAAAAGCCAGTAGAAGTGGAGAAGCTAAAGATATAAGAAACATAAATGTTGAAACAACATCCCAGGAAATAATTCCTAACTTTCCTTAAGCATTCATTAAGTAAAGTATGTACAAGAAATCTTATATTTTGTAGGCTTATATTTTGAATTGTAGTACATTATTTAGAAATGCCTTTTTATATAATCTTTCAGTGATTCATGTTTTGTAGTTATAGTCTCCTTCCCCCAATTGATTAGCTCTATCATTAGATTTTACTGAAGCTGTGGGCTGGAGGGGCTCAACATCTATTTGTTATAATAAAATTTAAAAGCCATAATTGTAGGACAGTAAAACTTTGGGGATATTTTTATGTGATTAGCAAATAGGACACCAACCTCATAGATTTGAAATTTTAAGACACCAAAGAATATCTAGAACACAGTGTCAGTTCAGTTGAGTTCAGTTCAATTTGTCATTTATTGAATGCCATGCATTTTTATTAACAGTGATATGACAGAATGTTTTGCTCTCAAATAGCTTACCATCTTATGTTTTGTACGTTTATTGCACAAAGGATTTACAGCAACTAAGAATGTCATTGATGAGAAACGATTTACATACACAAAAGCACTTGAATCTAATCATGAAGAAATGTAATGAAATGCTGTTATCACAAGTAGAATCAGTGATACAAGCAAGGTGTACTTTCAGGAAGGGAGAGTCTAGCATGTACTGGAATATTGGAAGCATCTCCATTTACCAGCACTATATGGCGTTCTTCTCTGGAGAGAATTTAACTAAAGTACTCTTAATAGAAGAATAAATGCCAGTGGTAAAGTACCAAGGGGTGATCCAAGCCATCAAAATACTGTTGGCTCCTTGAGGACAGACTGTGTCTTATCTTTGTATTCCCCTGGGCCAAGGCACCATGGCTACCATTTATTAAGGGCACAGTCAGTGCTGAATTGATTACGTTTGGCCATTGGATTAGTGCAGTGGAGGCTGTGCTTTGTGGACACTCTCCAAATAAGGGTGCCAGTGACAAAGAGCTTCAAGGTCAAGAGAAAGTGAATTGTAAGAACTCCACCTGTAGAGGACAGGGAGTGAAAATGTCTTTATAGGAGAAGAGAAGGCTAAGTGTTGGATGCATTATCAATGGGAGTTGGTCACACCCCCTGGGTTTCTTCCTACCTTACAACAGTACTTGATTCATAAAAACATGCTTCCTGTGTGAATGAATGAGCCAGTTCTGGCTTAAGGTAGACAGACAAACAAAAAAATAACCAGTGCTTCCACCGTAGCAGTTTCTTATGAAAGAAATTTAAGGTTAAGATAAAGCTTTGTGAAAAAAGTAAAGTGAAATCCATAAGACTTTTAGTTCTCACCTCTATGGGTTAATCACACTGGCAGTTTCACGAAAACAGCATTGAGAATGACTGCTCTGTGATTTTTGCTAGCTTTTAGTCCCTGTAGGCAAAAAAGCCTTTCTGAAAGAGATTTGAAAGTTGTGGAGTCCGATAACACTGGTAGTTGTCAGGTTTTTCTCTAATGAACAGCTTATCAGTAAATGTGCTCAGTGGTTAATTACCACATTAGGGCTTATTGGCATAAAGTGTAGTAGAATGCCCATTATCCTTATGCAAATTTGGATTTACTGCAGGTTAAATCCTGTGACCTGAAATCTAAGTCACCTGTCATAAATTAACAGACCTATGTAGTAGCCCTGCTGGGATTGGCAGTGACAAAGGACCCCAGGAGTGGGGTGAATGAATCAAGCCTGGGTGGGTTGGACTTGCTCTTTGGAATGTCTCACAAAGGCTGGTGGAGCTAATTGTGCCACAGAGGCTGTTGGGTGTTTTTGTTTTGTTTTGATTTTGTTTTCATTTTAAGGGCAACCAGGTGGCCCAAGCCACTGTTGATGCCAAGAGGTGTCCTCCACCAGGTGGCCTGGGGCATTTGGAGTTGTAGGATTCAGGTAAAGCTGTGCTGTAGTTTCAAGAGACCGGTCAAATTAGGGGTGTGGATCCTAAGATAAAGATTCAGATTCCCAGGTGTTTTCATCAGCTTAGACTGCTATAACAAATACCATAGACCGGGTGACTTAAACTACAGACATTTATTTCTCATAGTTCTGGAGGCTGGGAAATCAAGGTTCCCACAGATTTGATATCTAATGATTCTCTTCCTGGTTTTTAGATGGCTGTCTTGGTGGACAGAGAAATCATCTCTCTTGTGCCTCTTCTTATGAGGGCGCTAATCCCATCATGAGGGCTCGCCCATCCTGACCTCATTACCTTCCAAAGGCCCCACCTCCTAATACGATCACACTGGGGGTTAGGGCTTCAACACATGACTCTGGGTTGGGCGGGGGCACAAACATTCAGTCCATAGCACCTGGGAAGGCTTGGGACTCAAAGCAGGGAAGGCCAATCTAAGCAGACTAAGGTTCACAGTTGTCTCGGGTATTTCAAAAGAATGGAGCAC
>NW_006773166.1:773536-799470 GCF_000442215.2 Lipotes vexillifer | reverse complement strand
GGAATGAGTGTCACACAGTGACCATGTGGGAGCCCATTGCTCAGGCGTACCCCTGGGTTTACAGACCTAATCCCACACTCTGGGGCAGAGGTGGCTACTCCTGTCCCGTCAGGACTGACTCAGGAAAGAAGGGAGCCCGGGGCCCTGAGGGTCTCTCAAGTTACACTCTGCTGACTTGAGGTTAAAACAAGGCAGGAGCTGGTCTGACATAGTCAAAGCCTCATTCAAATCTATTTGCTTATAAAAGGAAGTTGGTGTTTGGTGTTTAGGGACTTCTAATACATTTATGGGCACTGATTGATATTTCTGCAAACAGCGGGGGACCTTTCTGAAGCCCTAGAGCCCTGGCTACTGTACCCTACTTCCAGCATATTGAAATCCATAATTAAGAACAAGAGGCTCTCAACATCTCAAGGATAGGAAAATCATTACTTCAGAGGTCTCTTCAAATGAATCATTAGTGCTCAGAAAGGGAAATAGAGCCTTTCATGCCTAGGGCATGTGTCCAGGTAATTTTGGCAGGGAACAACTTTTCTTACCACACTGTGAGTGTTTATGTGGCTGGGGCAGAATGTGTTGTGGTGTCGGTACTGCTCCATTAGCAGTGAGTGTGGTGGGTGAAAGTTATTTCATTGGTCCCCAGGGTGAAAACAGCCTGGTATTTATAGGCTATTAGAGGAAAGGAGTTTAGGGAGGCAGGTGACTTGTCAGCTTTTTACACCAATGACTTTTATGTCTTCCAGGTCACGTTAAAATATTTCACTTGAATCAGGAAAATAGTAGTTCCTTTCTGTTCCCATCCTAAGTTCACTTTCTTAGTTAGAAGCATCCATAGAAAGCATCCCTCACTCTCCATAATTTCCCATTACAAAAGAGGAGCAAGGCTTTCTCTATTTAAGGACAGTACAAACTGTTTTAGCTGTAAGATGTAGTCCACGAATTACCGAGGCAGAGAAGAACATGGAGCAGCAGTGTGTTCTCCACACAGCACGTACTCATTGTAGGATGATGAGCAATTAGAGTGGCTGCCAAGTAGGTGGGGCCAGGCCCAGAAGAAGCACTTATTCACTGTATAGAAAATGTCAGACCAAATGCAGCTTTGAAGTTCTGTCTGGTCTCACTGTCCTGTGAACTGACCTAAGGCCTGGATGAGAGGCACAGTTGAGAAGCCTTCTTTCCTTTGAACCTCACCTTCTTGACCACTCAGCCTTCTAAGCACTGGAGGCAGGAGAGGTCTCCCAAATGAGAATCAGCCCAAGGTTATCTTATAGCAACCAAAACATGAGAGATAAGAAATAAAGGGATGAGAGGAGTCTAAGTCTCATATAAGAGAAAGACCCAAGAGGTGGTTCTTCTGAGAGCCCATCATATAGAAAAGAGACCCAAGAGAAAAGCTGTGTGCAGAGATCCAGGAGAGTAAGTGGCCCCCTTTATTTCCATTTATTAAAACGTTATCCCTCTAAAAGCTTTCAGTCCTTCTTGAGTAGGTCCATTGGATCACTGATGAGTTAATTTTGCCCTCAACCAATTTCAGAGCTTGAAGAAAGGGTGAGAAGACAAGCTTTGAGCTATCACTAGTGAAATTATAGGAAAAAATGTTTTATTATTATGCCAGCTCATATATATTGGTAATGGTAGAGTTACGAAGGAGTCTGGCGTCACAGGAAACAATTATCCTTGAGTTGCTATTTTGCTTTCTAGTTCATGTTTTACAACTTTATGTGTTTCTGTCCTTAAGCAATATATACTATAATTTGAGTGTTTAAAATTTGTATAAATGATATCTTACTGTACATATCTTTGTACAACTTACTTTTTTATTTAACATAACATTTTCAAGATTTATCATAGATTCATTTTAAGATGGAAGATAGAGTTCATTTATTCATGTTAACTGCTATTTAGTATTCCATTGTAGGAATATACTTTGTTTTACTTATTCTTGCCCTTTTCCAGTATGGCTCGATATTTATGTTGTTCCCAGTTTTCAGTATTTCAGTTAAGGCTAGAGTGAACACCCCTGTATGTGTTTTTATTCACATCTGTGCCAGAGTTTATCTAGGGCATATACCTAGAAGTGACGTTGTCTGCTGGGTCATAAGCTGGGTGTATCTTTAACTTTACCAGATACTGCCAAATTGCTCTACAAAGCGGTGTGCAAATTTGCACTCCCTCTAGCAGTATGTGAATGTTTCTGTTTCCTTGATCCTTGACAATATTTGCCGTTGACCGTAAATCAGATAATACAGTATAAGCTAACTCAATGGAGTTTAAGCCAGATTGACCCTATAAAATATATACCTCCAATCTTCTCTCAGTTTAAGTTCCTCATTCCAACTGAGAATCTACAGACCTTAAGGGGGTATAAATTGCATGTTTCTTACCTTTTTCCTTCTTACTCTGCTAAGCCCCAGTGAGAGGCTGCCCATTCAGGTGTCAGTTTGGAGCTGATCTATTTATCAGAAGAAACTTGCGGTCTTGCCCCTTAAAAATGTGTAGTTCTTCTAGTGCTTACAGAATTTTATTACCCAACCGCAGGATTTCAGATGTACTGCCTTTAAAAAAATGTCAGGATATATGAGAAGATCACAGTCTGAATACCCACATTCAGAAGATAAAGCAAAAGATACACGCTACTATATATAAAATAGATAAAGGAGCCCTGAACAAAGATGGTGGAGTAGAGGGACGTGCTCTCACTCCCTCCTGCGAGAACACCAGAATCACAGCTAACTGCCAAACAGTCATCGACAGGAAGACACTGGAAATCACCAAAAAAGATACCCCACATCCAAAGACAAAGGAGAAGCCACAATGAGATGGTAGGAGGGGTGCAAGCACAATAAAATCAAATCCCATTAACTGCTGGTTGGGTGACTCACAAACTGGAGAAGACTTATACCACAGAAATCCACCCACTGGAATGAAGGTTCAGAGCCCCACGTCAGGCTTCCCAACCTGGGGGTCCGGCAATGGGAGGAGGAATTCCTAGAGAATCAGACTTTGAAGGCTAGTGAGATTTGATTGCAGGACTCTGACAGGACTGGGGGAAACAGAGACTCCACTCTTGGAGGGCACACACAAAGTAGTGGGCGCATTGGGACCCAGGGAAAGGAGCAGTGACCGCAGGGGAGACTGAACCAGACCTACCTGCTAGTGTTTGCAGAGGTGGGGGGCAGCTGTGGCTCACCGTGGGGACAAGGGCACTGGCAGCAGAAGTTCTGGGAAGTACTCCTTGGTGTGAGCCCTCCCAGAGTCTGCAGTTAACCCCACCAAAGAGCCCAGTTAGACGCCAGTGTTGGGTTGCCTCAGGCCAAACAACCAACAGGGAGGGAACCCAGCCCCACCCATCAGCAGTCAAGCAGATTAAAGTTTTACTGAGCTCTGCCCAGCAGAGCAACACCCAGCTCTATCCACCACCAGTCCCTGCCATCAGGAAACTTGTACAAGCCTCTTAGATAGCCTCATCCAGCAGAGGGCAGACAGCAGAAGCAAGAAGAACTACAATCCTGCAGCCTGTGGAACAAAAAACATATTCATAGAAAGACAGACAAGATGAAAAGGCAGAGGGCTATGTACCACATGAAGGAACAAGATAAAACCCAAGAAAAACAACGAAATGAAGTGGAGGTAGGCAACCTTCCAGAAAAAGAATTCAGAATGATGATAGTGAAGATGATCCGGGACCTCGGAAAAAGAATGGAGGCAAAGATCGAGAAGATGCAAGAAATGTTTCACAAGAACCTAAAAGAATTAAAGAAAAAACATACAGAGATGAACAATACAATAACTGAAATGAAAACTACACTAGAAGGAATCAATCGCAGAATAACTGAGGCAGAAGAACAGATAAGTGACCTGGAAGGCAGAATGGTGGAATTCACTGCTGTGGAACAGAATAAAGAAAAAAGAATGAAAAGAAATGAAGACAGCCTAAGAGACCTCTGGGACAAAATTAAACGCAACAACATTGGCATTATAGGGGTCCCAGAAGGAGAAGAGAGAGAGAGAGGACCCGAGAAAATCTCTGAAGAGATTATAGTCTAAAACTTCCCTAACATGGGAAAGGAAATAGCCACCCACGTCCAGGAAGCGCACAGAGTCCCATACAGGATAATCCCAAGGAGAAACACACCGAGACACATAGTAATCAAATCGGCAAAAATTAAAGACAAAGAAAAATTTTTGAAAGCAGCAAGGGAAAAATGACAAATAACATACATATAAGGTTAACAGCTGATTTCTCAGCAGAAACTCTACAAGCCAGAAGGAAGTGGCATGATATACTTAAAGTGATGAAAGGCAAGAACCTACAGCCAAGACTACTCTACCTGGCAAAGATCTCATTCAGACTCGATGGAGAAATCAAAAGCTTTACAGACAAGCAAAAGCTAAGAGAATTCAGCACCACCAAACCAGCTCTACAACAAATGCTAAAGGAACTTCTCTAAGTGGGAAACAGAAGAGAAGAAAAGGCCCTACGAAAACAAACCCAAAACAATTAAGAAAATGGTCATAGGAGCATGCATATCAATAATTATCTTAAACGTGAGTGGATTAAATGCTCCAACCAAAAGGCATAGGCTTGCTGAATGGATACAAAAACAAGACCCATCTATATGCTGTCTACAAGAGACCCATTTCAGACCTAGGGACACATACAGACTGAAAGTGAGGGGATGGAAAAAGATATTCCATGCAAATGGAAATCAAAAGAAAGCGGGAGTAGCAATACTCATATCAGATAAAATAGACTTTAAAATAAAGAATGTTACAAGAGACAAGGAAGGACACTACATAAGGATCAAGGGATCAATCCAAGAAGAAGATATACTAACTATAAATATATATGCTCCCAACATAGGAGCACCTCAATACATAAGGCAACTGCTAAGAGCTATAAAAGAGGAAATCGACAGTACACAATAATGGTGGGGGACTTTAACACCTCACTTACACCACCGGACAGATCATCCAAAGTGAAAATAAATAAGGAAACAGAAGCTTTAAATGACACAATAGACCAGATAGATTCAATTGATATTTACAGGACATTCCATCCAAAAACAGCAGATGGAATGGACATACACTTTCTTCTCAAGTGCGCATGGAACATTCTCCAGGATACATCACATCTTGTGTCACAAATCAAGCCTCAGTAAATTTAAGAAAATTGAAATCATATCAAGCATCTTTTATGACCACAATGCTGTGAGATTAGAAATGAATTACAGGGAGAAAAAACGGGAGGAGCAGAAACATATGGAGGCTAAACAATACATTACTAAAAACCAAGAGATCACTGAAGAAATCAAAGAGGAAATCAAAAAATACCTCGAGACAAATGACAATGAAAACACTACGATCCAAAACCTATGGGATGCGGCAAAAGCAGGTCTAAGAGGGAAGCTGATAGCAATACAAACCTACCTCAAGAAACAACAAAAATCTTAAATAAACAATCTAACCTTACACCTAAAGGAACTAGAGAAAGAAGAACAAACAAATCGCAAAGTTAGCAGAAGGAAAGAAATCATAAAGATCAGAGCAGAAATAAATGAAATACAAAGAAAGAAAACAGTAGCAAAGATCAATAAAACTAAAAGCTGCTTCTCTGAGAAGATAAACAAAACTGATAAACCATTAGCCAGACTCATCAAGAAAAAGAGGGAGAGGACTCAAATCAATAAAATTAGAAATGAAAAAGGAGAAGTTACAACAGACACCACAGAAATACTAAGCAACTCTAAGCAACTACAAGCAACTCTATGCCAATAAAATGGACAACCTGGAAGAAATGGACAAATTCTTAGAAAGGTATAACCTTCCAAGACTGAACCAGGAAGAACTAGAAAATATGAACAGACCAATCACAAGTAATGAAATTGAAACTGTGATTAAAAATCTTCCAGCAAACAAAAGTCCGGGACCAGATGGCTTCACAGGTGAATTCTATCAAACATTTAGAGAAGAGCCAACACCCCTTCTTCTCAAACTCTTCCAAAAAATTGCAGAGGAAGGAGCACTCCCAAACTAATTCTATGAGGCCACCATTACCCTGATACCAAAACCAGACAAAGATAGTACAAAAAAGAAAATTACAGACCAATATCACTGATGAATATAGATGCCAAAACCCTCAACAAAATACTAGCAAACAGAATCCAGCAACACATTAAAAGGATCATTCACCATGATCAAGTGATATTTATCCCAGGGATGCAAGCATTCTTCAGTATACGCAAATCAATCAATGTGATACACCATATTAACAAATTGAAGGAGAAAAACCATATGATCATCTCCCTAGATGCAGAAAAAGCTTTTGACAAAATTCAACACCCATTTATGATAAAAACTCTCCAGAAAGTGGGCATAGAGGGAACCTACTTCAACATAGTAAAGGCCATATACGACAAACCCACAGCAAACATCATTCTCAATGGTGAAAAACTGAAAGCATTTCCTGTAAGATCAGGAACCAGACAAGGATGTCCATTGTCACCACGATTATTCAACGTAGTTTTGGAAGTCCTAGCCATGGCAATCAGAGAAGAAAAAGAAATAAAAGGAATACAAATTGGAAAAGAAGGAAGTGAAACTGCCACTGTTTGCAGATGATGTGATACTATACATAGCGACTCCTAAAGATGCCACCAGAAAACT
Source organism: Lipotes vexillifer (assembly GCF_000442215.2). NCBI lineage: Eukaryota > Metazoa > Chordata > Mammalia > Artiodactyla > Lipotidae > Lipotes > Lipotes vexillifer. The sequence goes on along the minus strand of NW_006773166.1, from coordinate 792,804 downwards.
ACTGGAGCTAATCAATGAATTCGGTAAAGTTGCAGGATACAAAATCAATGCACAGAAATCTCTTGCATTCCTATATACTAGTGATGAAAAATCTGAAAGAGAAATTAAGGAAACACTCCCATTTACCATTGCAACAAAAAGAATAAAATACCTTGGAATAAACCTGCCTAGGGAGACAAAAGACCTGTATTCAGAAAAGTATAAGACACTGATGAAAGAAATTAAAGATGATAGCAACAGATGGAGAGATATACCATGTTCTTTGATTGGAAGAATCAATATTGTGAAAATGACTATGCTACCCAAAGCAATCTACAGATTCAGTGCAATCTCTATCAAATTACCAATGGCATTTTTTACAGAACTAGAACAAAAAATTTTAAAATTTGTATGGAGACACTAAAGACCCCAAAAGGCCAAAGCAGTCTTGAGGGAAAAAAACGGAGCTGGAGGAATCAGACTTCTTGACTTCAGACTATACTACAAAGCTACAGTAATCAAGATTATATGATACTGCCCCCAAAACAGAAATATAGATCAATGGAACAAGATAGAAAGCCCAGAGATAAACCCACACACCTATGGTCATCTAATCTATGACAAAGGAGGCAAGGATATACAATGGAGAAAAGACAGTCTCTTCAGTAAGTGATGCTGGACAAACTGGGCAGCTACATGTAAAAGAATGAAATTAGAACACTCCCTAACACCATACACAAAAATAAACTCAAAATGGATTAGAGACCTTAATGTAAGACCGGACACTATAAAACTCTTAGATGAAAACATAGGAAGAACGCTCCCTGACATAAATCACTTAAGATCTTTTCTGATCCACCTCCTAGAGTAATGAAAATAGAAGCAAAAATAAACAACTGGGACCTAATGAAACTTCAAAGCTTTTGCACAGCAAAGGAAACCATAAACAAGATGAAAAGACAACCCTCAGAATGGGAGAAAATATTTGCAGACGAATGAATCAGTGGACAAAGGATTAATCTCCAGAATATATAAGCAGCTCATGCAGCTCAATATTAAAAAAAAACAAACAACCCAATCCAAAAATGGGCAGAAGACCTAAATAGACACTTCTCCAAAGAAGACATACCAATGGCCAAGAAGCACATGAAAAGCTGTACAACATCACTAATTATTAGAGAAATGCAAATCAAAACTACATTGATGGGCTTTCCTGGTGGCGCAGTGGTTGAGAGTCCGCCTGCCGATGCAGGGCACACAGGTTTGTGCCCCGGTCCGGGAAGATCCCACATGCCACGGAGCGACTGGGCCCGTGAGCCATGGCCGCTGAGCCTGTGTGTCCGGAGCCTGTGCTCCGCGATGGGAGAGGCCACAGCAGTGAGAGGCCCGCGTACCACAAAAAAAAAAAAAAACTACCCTGAGGTATCACCTCACACCAGTTAGAATGGACATCATCAGAAAATCTACAAACAGCAAATGCTGGAGAGGGTGTGGAGAAAAGGGAACCCTCTTGCACTGTTGGTGGGAATGTAAATTGATACAGCCACTATGGAGAACAGTACAGTGCTTCCTTAGAAAACTAAAAATAGAATTACCGTATTATCCAGCAATCCCACTACTGGGCATATACCCAGAGAAAACCATAATTCAGAAAGACACATGCATCATAGTGTTCATTGCAGCACTGTTTACTGTAGCCATGTCATGGAAGCAACCTAAATGCCCATTGATAGAGGAATGGATAAAGAATATGTGGTACATATATACAGTGGAATATTACCCAGCCATAAAAAGAACACATTTGGGTCATTTGTTGAGACGTGGATGGATCTAGAGACTGTCATACAGAGTGAAGTAAGTCAGAAAGAGAAAAACAAACATCGTATATTAATGAATATTGTGGAACCTAGAAAAATGGCACAGATGAACCGGTTTGCAGGGCAGAAATTGAGACACAGATGTAGAGAACAAGCGTATGGATGCCAAGAGGGGAAAGTGGTAGGGGGATGGGGGTGGTGGTGTGATGAGTTGTGCAATTGGGACTGACATGTATACACTGATGTGTATAAAATTGATGACTAATAAGAACCTGCTGTATAAATAAATAAAATTAAAACAAAATAAAATAAAATAAGATCAGGCCTCAAAAAATAGAATGGATAAACAACAAGGACCTACTGTATAGCACAGGGAGCTCTATTCAATCTCTTGTAATGAACAGTAATGGGAAAGAATGTGAAAAATAAAAACTATATATGTAAAACAGAATCACTTTGCTATATATCTGAAACAATGTAAATCAACTATACTTCATTAGAAAAAGAAGATAAAACATAACCAAATCCCCAAAGCAGATACGATTACTTGAGCAACTGAAAATGAAGGCATCAAAACTGTTAGAAAAGGATGTTTTTATGAAAAATATTGTTCCCCAAATGTGTTTATTCTGTTCCCACTTTAGGCCTTCCCTTTCTGTGGTATTGATGGGCAGATAGGAAATCCTTGTGTTCTCCCTAGAGTTTAAAATGTGTGGTCAGCATTTGAGTCCCTCAGACCTATGGCTCCCAACGATTCCTCTCATGGAAAGTCATAAGGTTATGTCTTATAGTGGACTATGTAGTTGACCTCACCTATCATTACTATCAGTGTTGACCCTTTCATGTATAAGTGTTTTTCTTACATTTTCTACAGTAGTTAAAGCAAAGTATTTATTTTTGTTGTTATGTGACAAAGAAACAAATCAAAGCTTGATCATGTAGTTTAGCTTGAAGACCCAGATGTAAGAAAGACAAATTCCTTGTTCTTAATTAATGGTTAATTTCAGTTTGCTGAATTAATTTCAATAGCATACCAATGTATAGAAAACGACCTCATTTGCCAGGATCAGTGTGTTGAGATTTTTCTACCAAGAATGGTGTGAGTTTTGCTTCAATTCTTTGTGAATGAGAAGGGAAGTTCGATGCTACAGTGGCCTTACAGACAATTGAAAGAAGGAGTTTGACAAGGATGGAAAGTTTGAGATCACTGAACTATTGCGCTTGAATAAATTGAGCATTTCTTGATTAATTTATCAAATAACTATTAAGTGCTTCTATATGTCAGGTACTGTGCTAAGTGCTGAAGATAAAATGATGATCAGGTAGAAGATATTCCATACCTTGTTGAGATCTGAGGTCTAGTTTTCATCATCTTTTTAATCAGTGTGGTTTTTGAGGACATGAGATTCCATAGCCAAGCAGAAGAATCCCTGTATCTCTATGGCTTTAACATTTAACTTGAAAAGTAACATTAAGAATGTGTGATATGTGACTTAAGATTACATGTGTATCTGTTGTTATATTCTAAATATTTTTACTGCAGTATGAATTTGTATTATAAATGTGTTTTGTATTCAGTGTTGAAAAAGAGGACAGTGGGGATAGAGACACAGAGACATACAGAAAGAAGTCATAGCATGAAGTGACCATTTTTAATATGCAAGTGCATAGAAAGAAGTTGAAGCAAAGAATGAAGTGTGATAAAGTCTATAATTTTTGTCAGAAAAAATTAATTTTTCTTCGAATAGTGTTAAAAAGCTGAAAAGACATTTCTCCCTTGGTGATATTCTCATTGTCTCTTTCTCCAGTTTAATTTAATTCATTTTAGCCAATGTATATTAAATCTCTGTTATTGTTAAGCACTGTGCTAGCCACAGGGATACAGAATTAGTATAAAATGGTTCTTTCCTTCAAGGGGCCCACAGACCAGTGAGAAATATTGGCAAGCATGTTGGAAATAATTGTAGTAATTATGATGAAGAATAAAAGATGCCAAATTAGAAAGATGTTTAAAATACTGTGTGAGATTTCTGGTTATGATGGATAAGCTTTTATCAGAGTGACCCTGTCACTGAGGACAACTAGAAAAGCCAGACGAAAGAATAAAAATGATCAGTCTGTAGACATCAGAGATCTACCAAGGGAGAGAGGACTCAAAGGGCCAAGATGCTGAAAAAAGAGAAGGAAAGCACAAAAATGTGAGACCAGAAGTGTCACCAAAAAGCATATGTTTTCCCCTCAAGACATTTCCTAAGAGGCAGGAAGTGCCATCAAAGAGGCTGAGAATGTGAGCAGAACCTTCAGTAGTTTAATGGAGCTGGGAGACAGAAATTGAGGCCAGATTTATCAGTAAGGAGGGGCCTTGACAATATTCCATTCCTAGGTATATGCCAGCAGAAATGCATACATATTACATCATAGTATCTGTACAAAAATGTCGATAAACACACTATTTAAAATAGTCCCAGACTGGAAATAACCCACATGGCCATGGACAGTAGGATCAATAGACTGTGTTATATTCACAAAATGGAATGTTATACAGTAATAAAAATGAATGAACTATCTACAACAACATAGATACATCTCTAAATATAATAGGGAGTAAAACAAGCCAGATACAGAAGAGTACATATTATAATTTTCCTTTTGTATAAAGTTTTCAACAGGATAAACTATTCTATGCTGTTATAAATCAGTTATCTTTGAAGAAGAATGGGGTGAGTGGGAGCAAGAAGGAGGCTTCTGGGGTGTTGTAATTGTCATATTTCTTGGTCTGGATGGTGAGTACATATAGATGATCACTCTGAATATTACTTGAGCTCTTGACTTTTGATTGGTTTACTTTTCTGAATGTATGTTTTAATTAAATTAAAAAATATGTCAGCCAAGAGAGGAACAATATATTTTGCTTGAGAAGGCTTGAAGCAGATTTGAAAATTGGCCATGATTATTTTGGAAAAGAATGTTCCATTAAAGGAACAGCCTAAGCCAAATATACAGAAGTGGAAGGATTTATTTTTAATTAACAAGTGTTTGTGTCTAGAATGTTGATTATGTATGGGGAGAAGGGTAGGAGATTAGGCTAAAGATATAGGTTGGATCCTGTTTGTAGAGTGTCATAAATGGATTGCAAAACATAAAGAGATGACAGGTTCTTGAGCAGAAACTGTAACATGGACTTTTGGATTGGACTGCATTTGAGATACCACCAGCTAAAGACTGGTTTTGCCAGAAAATTTCGAGTTTGGAATTTAACTTCCTTTTTCCTGGAAACCCGTTCCTTCTCAGCTTACACATGAATGCAGAGTCTTCCATCTCCTTTTAATTAGTTCCTTGATCTATAGCAACACAAAGTGGAGTGGTTTGGTTTTTTCAATTTGCATAAACAACGCCTTTTTTGTAACTGTTGGCCTATTGTTGTCTCTCTCCTTTATAGATGTCATTAAGTGAATTCCCTAGGTTTAAGAGGGCCTACAATGAGGATCTCAGTGCCTGCGGTGGCTGGCCCATCTCTTGAACCAGCTTGTCCACTGTCTGAAGTGTTACACCCTGAACTATAGTATTTCAAGTGGGCTCTGGATTGGCAGGAAGAGACCGTAAACACACACTTCATTTAATTTCTCAATTTCTCAGGGATAAAAGTACTATCAGAGACGTGGTGACCACATGGGGCAGGAACAGATGTAGTGTTTCCTAATACAGCTTCGCTTGGCGCCCAAAGTCCTTCATAGCAGCGAGCAGCAACAAGAGATACTTCACTTTATTTATTTATTTTTATTTTATTTTATTTTATTTATTTATTTTTTTAACATCTTTATTGGGGTATAATTGCTTTACAATGGTGTGTTAGTTTCTGCTTTATAACAGAGTGAGTCAGTTATACATATATATATGTTCCCATATCTCTTCCCTCTTTGTCTCCCTCCCTCCCACCCTCCCTATCCCACCCCTCCAGACAGCCACAAAGAACCGAGCCGGTTTCCCTGTGCCATGCGGCTGCTTCCCACTGGCTATCTACCTTACGTTTGTTAGTATATATATGTCCATGTCTCTCTCTCGCCCTAACACACCTCACCCTTCCCCCTCCCCATATCCTCAAGTCTGTTCTCCAGTAGGTCTCTGTCTTTATTCCTGTTTTACCCCTAGGTTCTTCATAACATTTTTTTTTCTTAAATTCCATATATATGTGTTAGCATACGGTATTTGTCCTTCTCTTTCTGACTTACTTCACTCCGTATGACAGACTCTAGATCTATCCACCTCATTACAAATAGCTCAATTTCGTTTCTTTTTATGGCTGAGTAATATTCCATTGTATATATGTGCCACATCTTCTTTATCCATTCATCCGACGGCGGGCACTTAGGTTGTTTCCATCTCCGGGCTATTGTAAATAGAGCTGCAATGAACATTTTGGTACATGACTCTTTCTGAATTCTGGTTTCCTCAGGGTATATACCTAGTAGTGGGATTGCTGGGTCATATGGTAGTTCTATTTGTAGTTTTTTAAGGAACCTCCATACTGTTCTCCATAGTGGCTGAACCAATTCACATTCCCACCAGCAGTGCAAGAGTGTTCCCTTTTCTCCACACCCTCTCCAGCATTTATTGTTTCTAGATTTTTTGATGATGGCCATTCTGACTGGTGTGAGATGATATCTCATTGTAGTTTTGATTTGCATTTCTCTAATGATTAATGATGTTGAGCATTCTTTCATGTGTTTGTTGGCAGTCTGTATATCTTCTTTGGAGAAATGTCTATTTAGGTCTTCTGCCCATTTTTGGATTGGGTTGTTTATTTTTTTGTTATTGAGCTGCATGAGCTGCCTGTAAATTTTAGAGATTAATCCTTTGTCAGTTGATTCATTTGCAAATATTTTCTCCCATTCTGAGGGCTGTCTTTTGGTCTTGTTTATGGTTTCCTTTGCTGTGCAAAAGCTTTGAAGTTTCATTAGGTCCCATTTGTTTATTTTTGTTTTTATCTCCATTACTCTAGGAGATGGGTCAAGAAGGATCTTGCTGTGATTTATGTCATAGAGTGTTCTGCCTATGTTTTCCTCTAAGAGTTTGATAGTTTCTGGCCTTACATTTAGGTCTTTAATCCATTTTGAGCTTATTTTTGTGTATGGTGTTAGGGAGTGATCTAATCTCATACTTTTACATGTACCTATCCAATTTTCCCAGCACCACTTATTGAAGAGGCTGTCCTTTCTCCACTGTATATTCCTGCCACCTTTATCAAAGATAAGGTGACCATATGTGCATGGGTTTATCTCTGGGCTTTCTATCCTATTCCATTGATCTATCTTTCTGTTTTTGTGCCAGTACCATACTGTCTTGATTACTGTAGCTTTGTAGTATAGTCTGAAGTCAGGCAGCCTGATTCCTCCAGCTCCATTTTTTGTTCTCAAGATTGCTTTGGCTATTCGGGGTCTTTTGTGTTTCCATACAAATTGTGAAATTTTTTGTTCTAGTTCTGTGAAAAATGCCAGTGGTAGTTTGATAGGGATTGCATTGAATCTATAGATTGCTTTGGGAAGTAGAGTCATTTTCACAATGTTGATTCTTCCAATCCAAGAACATGGTATATCTCTCCATCTGTTTGTATCATCTTTAATTTCTTTCATCAGTGTCTTATAATTTTCTGCATACAGGTCTTTTGTCTCCTTAGGTAGGTTTATTCCTAGATATTTTATTCTTTTTGTTGCAATGGTAAATGGGAGTGTTTTCTTGATTTCACTTTCAGATTTTTCATCATTAGTATATAGGAATGCCAGAGATTTCTGTGCATTAATTTTGTATCCTGCTACTTTACCAAATTCATTGATTAGCTCTAGTAGTTTTCTGGTAGCATCTTTAGGATTCTCTATGTATAGTATCATGTCATCTGCAAACAGTGACAGCTTTACTTCTTCTTTTCCGATTTGGATTCCTTTTATTTCCTTTTCTTCTCTGATTGCTGTGGCTAAAACTTCCAAAACTATGTTGAATAAGAGTGGTGAGAGTGGGCAACCTTGTCTTGTTCCTGACCTTAGTGGAAATGCTTTCAGTTTTTCGCCATTGAGGATGATGTTGGCTGTGGGCTTGTCATATACGGCCTTTATTATATTGAGGAAAGTTCCCTCTACACCTACTTTCTGCAGGGTTTTTATCATAAATGGGTGTTGAATTTTGTCAAAAGCTTTCTCTGCATCTATTGAGATGATCATATGGTTTTTCTCCTTCAATTTGTTAATATGGTTAATCACATTGATAGATTTGCGTATATTGAAGAATCCTTGCATTCCTGGAATAAACCCCACTTGATCATGGTGTATGATCCTTTTAATGTGCTGTTGGATTCTGTTTGCTAGTATTTTGTTGAGGATTTTTGCATCTATGTTCATCAGTGATATTGGCCTGTAGTTTTCTTTCTTTGTGACATCCTTGTCTGGTTTTGGTATCAAGGTGATGGTGGCCTCGTAGAATGAGTTTGGGAGTGTTCCTCCCTCTGCTATATTTTGGAAGAGTTTGAGAAGAATAGGTGTTAGCTCTTCTCTAAATGTTTGATAGAATTCGCCTGTGAAGCCATCTGGTCCTGGGCTTTTGTTTGTTGGAAGATTTTTAATCACAGTTTCAATTTCAGTGTTTGTGATTGGTCTGTTCATATTTTCTATTTCTTCCTGATTCAGTCTTGGCAGTTTGTGCATTTCTAAGAATTTGTCCATTTCTTCCAGATTGTCCATTTTATTGGCATAGAGTTGCTTGTAGTAATCCCTCATGATTTTTTGTATTTCTGCAGTGTCAGTTGTTACTTCTCCTTTTTCATTTCTGATTCTATTGATTTGAGTCTTCTCCCTTATTTTCTTGATGAGTCTGGCTAATGGTTTATCAATTTTGTTAATCTTCTCAAAGAACCAGCTTTTAGTTTTATTGATCTTTGCTATTGTTTCCTTCATTTCTTTTTCATTTATTTCTGATCTGATTTTTATGATTTCTTTCCTTCTGCTAACTCTGGGGTTTTTTTGTTCTTCTTTCTCTAATTGCTTGAGGTGCAAGGTTAGGTTGTTTATTCGAGATGTTTCCTGCTTCTTAAGGTGGGCTTGTATTGCTATAAACTTCCCTCTTAGAACTGCTTTTGCTGCATCCCATAGGTTTTGGGTCGTTGTATCTCCATTGTCATTTGTTTCTAGGTATTTTTTAATTTCCTCTTTGATTTCTTCAGTGATCACTTCGTTACTAAGTAGTGTATTGTTTAGCCTCCATGTGTTTGTATTTTTTACTGCTCTTTTCCTATAATTGATATCTAATCTCATGGCGTTGTGGTCGGAAAAGATACTTGATATAATTTCAATTTTCTTAAATTTACCAAGGCTTGATTTGTGACCCAAGATATGATCTATCCTGGAGAATGTTCCATGAGCACTTGAGAAAAATGTGTATTCTGTTGTTTTTGGATGGAGTGTCCTATAAATATCAATTAAGTCCATCCTGTTTAATGTATCATTTAAAGCTTGTGTTTCCTTATTTATTTTCATTTTGGATGATCTGTCCATTGGTGAAAGTGGGGTGTTGAAGTCCCCTACTATGAATGTGTTACTGTCGATTTCCCCTTTTATGGCTGCTAGTTTTTGCCTTATGTATTGAGGTGCTCCTATGTTGGGTGCATAAATATTTACAATTGTTATATCTTCTTCTTGGATCGATCCCTTAATCATTATGTAGTGTCCTTCTTTGTCTCTTCTGATAGTCCTTATTTTAAAGTCTATTTTGTCTGATATGAGAATTGCTACTCCAGCTTTCTTTTGGTTTCCATTTGCATGGAATATCTTTTTCCATCCCCTTACTTTCAGTCTGTATGTGTCTCTAGGTCTGAAGTGGGTCTCTTGTAGACAGCATATATATGGGTCTTGTTTTTGTATCCATTCAGCCAATCTGTGTCTTTTGGTGGGAGCATTTAGTCCATTTACATTTAAGGTAATTATCGATATGTATGTTCCTATTCCCATTTTCTAAATTGTTTTGGGTTCGTTATTATAGGACTTTTCCTTCTCTTGTGTTTTTGTCTAGAGAAGTTCCTTTAGCATTTGTTGTAAAGCTGGTTTGGTGGTGCTGAACTCTCTCAGCTTTTGCTTGTCTGTAAAGGTTTTAATTTCTCCATCAAATCTGAATGAGATCCTTGCTGGGTAGAGTAATCTTGGTTGCAGGTTTTTCTCCTTCATCACTTTCAGTATGTCCTGCCACTCCCTTCTGGCTTGTAGAGTTTCTGCTGAGAGATCAGCTGTTAACCTTATGGGGATTCCCTTGTGTGTTATTTGTTGTTTTTCCCTTGCTGCTTTTAATATGCTTTCTTTGTATTTAGTTTTTGACAGTTTGATTAATATGTGTCTTGGCGTATTTCTCCTTGAATTTATCCTGTATGGGACTCTCTGTGCTTCCTGGACTTGATTAACGATTTCCTTTCCCATATTAGGGAAGTTTTCAACTATAATCTCTTCAAATATTTTCTCAGTCCCTTTCTTTTTCTCTTCTTCTTCTGGAACCCCTATAATTCGAATGTTGGTGCGTTTAATGTTGTCCCAGAGGTCTCTGAGACTGTCCTCAGTTCTTTTCATTCTTTTTTCTTTATTCTGCTCTGCAGTAGTTATTTCCACTATTTTATCTTCCAGGTCACTTATCCGTTCTTCTGCCTCATTTATTCTGCTATTGATCCCATCTAGAGTATTTTTCATTTCATTTATTGTGTTGTTCATCATTGTCTGTTTCATCTTTATTTCTTCTAGGTCCTTGTTAACTGCTTCTTGCATTTTGTCCATTCTATTTCCAAGATTTTGGATCATCTTTACTATCATTATTCTGAACTCTTTTTCAGGTAGACTGCCTATTTCCTCTTCATTTGTTAGGTCTGGTGGGTTTTTATCCTGCTCCTTCATCTGCTGTGTGTTTTTCTGTCTTCTCATTTTGCTTATCTTACTGTGATTGGGTTCACCTTTTTGCAGGCTGCAAGTTCGTAGCTCCCGTTGTTTTTGATGTCTGTCTCCAGTGGCTAAGGTTGGTTCAGTGCGTTGTGTAGGCTTCCTGGTGGAGGGGACTAGTGGCTGTGTTGTGGTGTATGAGGCTAGATCTTGTCTCTCTAGTGGGCAGGTCCACGTCTGGTGGTGTGTTTTGGGGTGTCTGTGGACTTATTATGATTTTAGGCAGCCTCTCTGCTAGTGGGTGGGGTTGTGTTCCTGTTTTGCTATATGGTTGGCATAGGTTGTCCAGCACTGTAGCTTGCTGGTCGTTGAGCGAAGCTGGGTGCTGGTGTTGAGATGGAGATCTCTGGGAGATTTTCGCCGTTTGATATTATGTGGGGCTGGGAGGTCTCTTCTTGACGAGTGTTCTGAAGTTGGCTCTCCCACCTCAGAGGCAGAGTCCTGACTCCTGGCTGGAGCAGCAAGAGCCTTTCATCCACTCGGCTCAGAATAAAAGGGAGAGAAAGTAGAGAGAATTAGTATAAGTAGGAGGAAATAGGAAAGAAAGAAAGAAAGAAAGAAAGAGAGGAGGGAAGGAAGGAAGGAGGGAAGGAAGAAAGAAAGAAAGAAGAAAAGAAAGGAAGAAGGCAAGAAGGAAAGAAAGGAGGGAGGGAGGGAGGAGGGAAGGAAGGAAGGAATGAGGGAAGGAAGGAAAAAATACAGAAAGAAAGAAGATACAGTAAAATAAAATAAAGTATAATAAAGTTATTGAATTAAAAAAATAATTATTTAGAGGAAAAAAAAAAGGGAAGGATAGAACCTTAGGACAAATGGTGGAAGCAAAGTTATAGAGACAAAATCTTACATAGAAGCATACACATATACCCTCACAAAAAGAGGTAAAGTGGAAAAAATCATAAAACTTGCTCTCCAAGTCCACCTCCTCAATTTGGGACGATTCGTTGTCTCAAAAAGGGAAGGAAGGAAGGAAAGATAGAAAGAAGGTAAAGTATAACAGAGTTCTTTAAATTAAAATTAATTATTAAGAAAAAAATTAAAAAAAAAAATGGTCGGATAGAACGCTGGGACAAATGGTGGAAGCAAACCTATACAGACAAGATCTCACACAGAAGCATACACATACACATTCACAAAAAGAGGAAAAGGGGAAAAAATCATAGATCTTGCTCTAGAAGTCCGCCTCCTCAATTTGGGATGATTCGCTGTCTATTCATGTATTCCACAGAGGCAGGGTACATCAAATTGATTGTGTAGCTTTAATCCGCTGTTTCTGAGGCTGCTGGGAGAGATTTCCCTTTTTCTTCTTTGTTCTCACAGCTCACAGGGGCTCAGCTTTCGACTTGGCCCTGCCTCTGCGTGTAGGTCGCTGGAGGGCGTCTGCTTTTTGCTCAGACAGGACGGCGTTAAAGGAGCCGCTGACTCGGGGGCTCTGGCGCTCTCAGGCCGGGGGCAGGGAGGGGCACGGAGTGCGGAGCGGTCCTGCGGCGGCAGAAGTCGGCGTGACGTTGCCCCAGCCTGAGGCCCGCCGTGTGTTCTCCCTGAGAAATTGTCCCTGGATCCCGGGAACCTGGCAGTGGCGGGCTGCACAGGCTCCCCGGAAGAGGGGTGGGGGCAGTGACCTGTGCTCGCACACAGGCCCCTTGGTGGCAGCAGCAGCAGCCTTAGCGTCTCCTGCCCGTCTCTGGTTTCCGAGCTTTTCTCGCGCCCGTCTCTGGAGCTCCTTTAGGCAGCGCTCTTAAAACCCCTCTCCTCGCGCCCCAGGAAACACAGAGGCAAGAAAAGGTCTCTTGCCTCTTGGGTAGGTCCAGACTTTCCCCCGGACTCCCTCCCGGCTATCCGTGGCGCACTAACCCCTTCGGGCTGTGTTCAAGCCGCCAACCCCAGTCCTCTCCCTGAGCTCCGACCGAAACCGAAATCGAGCCTCAGCTCGCAGCCCCGCCCGCCCCCGGCGGGTGAGCACACGAGCCTCTCGGGCTGGTGAGCGCCGGTTGGCGCCAATCCTCTGTGTGGGAATCTTTCCGCTTTGCCCTCCGCGCCCCTGTTGCTGTGCTGTCCTCCGCGGCTCCGAAGCTCCCCGCTCCGCCTCCCGCAATCTCTGCCCGCGAAGGGGCTCCTAGTGTGTGGAGACCTTTCCTCCTTCACGGCTCCCTCCCACTGGTGCAGGTACCGTCCTTATCCTTTTGTCTCTGTTTATTCTTTTTTCTCTTGCCCTACCCAGGTACGTGGGGAGTTTCTTGCCTTTTGGGAGGTCTGAGGTCTCCTGCCAGCGTTCAGTAGGTGTTCTGTAGGAGTTGCTCCACGTGTAGATGTATTTCTGGTGTATCTGTGGGGAGGAAGGTGATCTCTGCGTCTTACTCCTCCGCCATCTTGGAAAGAGAGCGAGATACTTCACTTTAGATTGAGTCCTTTCAAGTCTTTGTTTTTTTTTTTTTTTTGCGGTACGTGGGCCTCTCACTGCTGTGGCCTCTCCCGTTGCGGAGCACAGGCTCCGGACGCGCAGCCTCAGCGGCCATGGCCCACGGGCCCAGCCGCTCCGCGGCATGTGGGATCCTCCCGGACCGAGGCACGAACCCGCGTCCCCTGCATCGGCAGGCGGGCTCCCAACCACTGCGCCACCAGGGAAGCCCCTTTCAAGTCTTTTTGAAAGCTCAGGTCTTATTATGACTCTGCCTTGTATGATTGGGACTTATGTCACAATCTAAAAGAATTGACACCAATAATCTATGCATGTCCATTTAAAGGAATGTTTTCAAATTCTGGAATATCTTGGCTGTTTATCCAAATGTGGCATGGCAAGGCCACATTTGCACCTGGAGGGGCAATCAGCGTCCACATGCTGGATAAGTAGCTTTGCTTCCAGCTTTGTGGTGTTCTTGAAGACACTTTTCCATACAGAAGCAAATACCATAAGAGAAAAAAATAGAAAAATGGAATTTTTTTTCCTGAATCTTTACTGTAAGATCCTTCTCATGTTTTCAGTTTTCAAAATCAGTGAGATACTTCAGGTTAGTGGTGTGTAAATTGTTCCGTGCAGATTCCTTGATAACAGCAGAGGTGGAAACAGAAGTATGTTCTTTTTTCTTTTTGGGGGGCCAAAGTCATTCCCAGGCAGTGAAATTTCAGTGAGGAATGGACGTGGCTTATTTTACTAACTGCTTGAGCCTAAAGGAAAGTAGCTAGACCTCACAAAGCAGCTGGCTGATTTGCAGGAATTGTCTTCGGAAAAATGGGTCTCCTACTTAAGTTCTCATTCCATTCCCATCCCATGTGTGTCCCATTGGCAGTGATGGAGATTAGAAACCACTCTGGGTAAAAGATGTGCAGGAGATCAGGACATACTCCTTCTCTCAATCCATAATTGATACCCCTTTGCTGGTTCATTCCAGTGTTGGGAATTGGGAGGGATTTGCCAGAACCAATCTGGAACTGGTTTCCATGCTCTGTGATTCTGTTTCAATTGTGTGTTTATTCACTGCCCTGTCTGGTTCTTCTCCAGAACCATAGATGAGTGTGAGTCTGTCTGCATCACAAAGTGACACTGGTGGGAGGAACAGGAAGGCAGGCAGATGCTTATACTGAAGGAAACAGGCAAGGACCCAAAAGAGTGTGGCAGCTCAACAGTAAGTGGGCTGTTGGAGTCTGGGCCTTAATAAGGTGGGAGCCTGTTCCCTTGTGGAATTACCTTAGCCATAGTCTGATCCGCATCCCTGTGGTCTCAGAGTTTCAATTTTAGCTAATGATGATGATGATGATGATGATGATGGTATCATCAACATTAATTGATCACTTACTATATGCTAAGCGGTGTCCTAAGTGCTTACATTATGAACTCATCCAGTCTTCATACTAACTCTTAGGAGATAGGTACCACACTGTCATTGAAGAGAAAAAAAGAAAACCAGAGAACAAAGACAGTTTGCTCAAAAGCCATACAGCCAGTTAAGAGTTGGAAATGAAATTAAAATCCATACAGTCTGGTTTCAGACAACACTACTATAGAGACTGAAAAACATGAATAATATAGAGCACCCTTTTCTTTCTACCTGTAAAACTCAGCCACTGCCATGGATTAGCTTGTGGTCAGCTTGGGGCAGTTTGTCCACTGTTTGAGTTATGGGATCAGAGCAAGAGGTGCTGGTCCATTTTAGGGATATTTCATTTGGGCTGTTGAAGAGCACACTGAACTACTCTTATTCCAACAGAGTTCCCTGGCTTTACAGAGCAGAACATAGAAGGGTAGGTTAAGTGAAAATAAGTGAATACAGATACATAGGTATTGACAGGTAGTTGGGATTCAGACAGGTGGAGCACGACTGCAGATTGTGTCAGTGACAGTGAGTATATTATAGGGCAGGGGAGGGGCCTTATGTACGGCTAAGGTAGCAGCGGGACAAGTTGTAGGGAATCTTGGACGTCAGGAAAAGGAGTGCCTTTAGACTGATGAAAGTTTGCTTTCCAAGTGTCCTTGTAGAATTCTTTATTGATCAGCAGACTATTTTGTCATGATTGGCCTCATAATTTATGAGATATTAAAATTTCCATATTTGGTATTTATGTTAGTGACATCTTAGAGTAAGGATTCCCTGGTGAAATTTAGAAAGACAACTTAATTACACCAGCGACATTTATATTAGTGCTTTCTAAGGATGGTTTACTTGGAGAACTCCCAGAGATGGATATTGCCATCCATTGAATAAAGATTCTCATTTTTCCACTTGGGGGTCTTGTTCTCTTCCTAAACCTTTGTCCCTTAGGGTTGATAAAGGACAGTATCTTATTTGGGGGCCTCTTTCTGCTGGCTGCGTTAACCATACTGATCCTGGAATTGGAAGACCTTGGAAATATGCCAGATTCTAACAGTCGGGGTCTGTGGATCTTGGGCATGTGTTATAACCAGGCTGTGGCTGTGTGGAGTAATGGAGGTCTCTAGAGGGCTGGCACAGAAGAGTCACAATTTACGTGGAGATTACATTTTAAAATTGGCACATGAGGTTAAAAAAAAAAAAAATGCTTACCGTCAACTTTATCCTTAACAAGTCTTTAAAATCACTCCCTGGAGTCCAGGACCCTTGAAAGCTCCAAAACCAAGAGTTAGCATCCTTGATTTCTCTCTGCATTTCTGTTAAGGCAACTCTTTCCAGGAGATATGAAGGCCAGGTCTTCTTGGAATAAGGCAAAACATTAGGTGGTAAATAGACAATTTTCTTACTCCCTCTCATTTCCCCCTGAGTATGGGCAACTGAATTTGTGTAAGTTACATGTAAATATGATGCAACTCTACTGTACTGTTTATTGTGTTAATAAATAAATTGACTTGTATTATGCTTTAACTGTTTCAGGTTCATTGATTCACTTTTTTGTGACGAATGTGTGAAGACAACATTGAAAAAGCGGTTAAGACATGTCTTTCTTTATTGAAGAGCTCTGTCTCAGGTCAGGGAAACAGACAAGTAAACAAATTCTTATCGTGCAATTTGTGAAGTGCTTTAATGAGGCACCGCCTCAGTGTTTCAGGATCATAGTGAAGGGGCCAGTAAAGCGATCTGGGGGTCAGGAAGGAAGGGCTGTAAAGTGGGACATGCTGGTCCAAGGCACCGTCTTTTCTCACTAGATTGTGGCAACAGCCTTCTAAATGCTCTCCCTGCTTCTGTTTTCACCTCTGGTTTTCCCCCTTCCCCAAGTCTATTCTGGCTCCCTAGCATCCAGAATTTTCCTCTTAAAACATAAAAGGGGGCTTCCCTGGTGGCACAGTGGTTGAGAGTCTGCCTGCTGATGCAGGGGACGCGGGTTCGTGCCCCGGTCCGGGAAGATCCCACATGCTGCAGAGCGGCTGGGCCTGTGAGCCATGGCCGCTGAGCCTGCGCATCTGGAGCCTGTGCTCCACAATGGGAGAGGCCACGGTGGTGAGAGGCCCGCATACCGTAAAAAAAAAAAAAAAAAAACCCGTAAAAGGAACATACACACCCCTCTGTTCAAAACCCTCCCAGTGGCTTTCCATCTTGCTCAGAAGCAGAGTTTAGGTTCTTAGGAGGCCTGTAAGACCTTGTGGGCTCTGGCCGGTACTACCTCTCTGCCCTCATCTCCAGTTTGCTCCTCACCATTCCCCCTGATCCAGCCACATCAGCCTGTGATGTTCTTTGAATCTGTCATACTTGACTGCTCAGAACTTAGGTAATTGCTGTCTGTCTGCCTGGAATTCTTTCCCTAAATGTGTACAGGGCTTGTTCTCCAGTGTTTCCAAGTCCTTGCTGAAATATCACAGTATTTTAGAGGCCTTTCCTAGCTATCCTGCAAAAATACTAGCAAGCCTCCACCCCATCCCAGCACACACATTCTCTTTTAGCTTGCTTATCATCTGACATACTGTAAGTTCACTTAAACAAGTGAACTTAAAAATCTGAACATAGAGAAGAATCAGAGCTGGCAAAAATACTTAGGAGCCCTCTGCATAGAGAAGAGTTGGAACTGGGAATGTCAGTGAGCTCTGATAGAAAATGTGTAGAGAAAGAAAAGTGGAGAGATCAAGGTTGAGCCTTAGGGAACACACTTTAATAAAATCAGGAGAAGAAAGTGTAGCTAGTTAAGAAGTGGGAGAAAATAGGTTGACCAGATTATGTCATACAAATCAAAGAAAGAGAGTTTCAGTACCTTTTCAAGAGGTTTTTCTTCTATGTTCTCGTAAATATGTAGTCCACATGCTGTGATTTCAGGCCAGATTTGCTGTAGACACTATTGCAGTTGGTTAATAAATACATAGCTAAGAACTGTGGCACATGTGGGATAATGGATTTTTTTTATCTCAAATACATGGGATTGATGCTTTTCACTTTTCTTTTTGCTATTGTTTCTTCTCATTGTTCTGAAATTTCTCTAAAGCTTACTTAAGAAAGATATTACTAGTGCCATACTCATCACTATCTTTTTCTTCTTCTGTTTCTCTTCCTCTTTCATCTTCATCATCAGTTGTCACCATCATCATTATCAGAATAATTATCAACACCATTAGAGCTCATTGGAGCAGTTCTTTCGGTATTTTAAAAATTTGGCTAGAACTCCTGAGAGGTATGCATTTTAGAACAGCAGGGTGTACTGATAGCACTTTGCATTATATGTTGAGTACTTACTGAGTGCTTATTTCAAAGATGAACATGATTCCTGCCCTAAGTTCTTTCAGTTCAGTTTCCTATAGGAAAGATAACAGAGAATCAGGAAGGAGAAGAAGTGCTCAGAGGGAATACAAGGGATTAAGGCTTCATATACAGGTGTCACTGGAATACTTTGGAGAAGATTTTTCTCTATTCAGGTTAGATATAGGAAGCACATGTAGGCACCTCCCTGGTGGCGCAGTGGTTAAGAGTCCGCCTGCCAATGCAGGGGACACGGGTTTGAGCCCTGGTCCGGGAAGATCCCACATGCTGCGGAGCAACTAAGCCCGTGAGCCACAGCTACTGAGCCTGCGCTCTAGAGTCCGCAAGCCACAACTACTGAGACCGTGTGCCACAACCACTGAAGCCCACGCGCCTAAAGGCCGTGCTCTGCAGCAAGAGAAGCCGCCACAATGAGAAGCCCGTGTACCGCAACTAGAGAAAGCCTGCGCACAGCAACAAAAACCCAACCTAACGAAAAATAAATAAATTAAAAAAAAAAAGAAGCATATGTAGATAAATAGTCGTGGCATGTGGATGCAGGGTAAAGTGGTACTACATATCTTAATATCAAATGGAATAAAAGTGGACTGTCTTTTTCTTCAAGCTAGGGATAATGTGGTTTTATGACACACCTTCCCTGGAGTATAATTTGATTCGTTTTCAGTTCTGGTGGTATGTTTGGCTTCTTGGTCGAACCCTCCCACCCTCTGCTTCTCTCCCTGCTCCCTCCCTTCTTTCTCTCTCCCTCTTCCTCCCTTCCTTCCTTCCTCCCCAGAACTTCTTACTCCTCCTACTGAATTTGTTCTCTCAGTGACGTGATATCTACCTAGTTACCCAAGCCAGAGACCTAGAAGTCATTACTGCTTCCCCTTCTTTCCTTAAACACTCCTCCAAGACCCATCTGTCCCTAAGGTATGTTGACTAGACTCATCTCTGTCTTACCCATTGCCACTTTCTTAGTACAATGGTTCATTCTTTTCTGGATTGTTGTAACGTTATGGACCACAGACCAAGTGTAGGACAGCAGTATGAAGAACAGATTGAAGGAGAAGACATCGGAGTTGGAATTAGTACTCATTAGGAATCTGTATCATACTAGTCCATGTGAGGCTTAATTCAGACTCCAATTCTCCAGGGAAGAATTGACCATTCTGCCTTGAGAATCTACTGCAGCCCATACATATTCCTCTTCTAACATCACTGTACATATATGTTTACTTGTGAAACAGCTCTACTAAGAGGAAAGTTCCTTAAGGTCAGGGACCATACCATTCCTTACAGAGCCTAGCATTTAGTAAGTTCTCTGTGGTTGTTCAGTGGATGATTAAAGAAAATGGAGGCCTGAACAGAACCAGTGGCAGCAGGGA
>NW_006773166.1:769329-773343 GCF_000442215.2 Lipotes vexillifer | reverse complement strand
GGAATGGAGTAGAGAAAATGAAAGACTTGTTGGATGTGGAACCAAATGGACTTGGTAACAAGTTGATACTAGGGGCAATGAGGAGGGAAGGATCAGATATATCTTCAAAACTTTGAACTTGGGTGACCATTAACAGAAATAAGGAATCTGGGAGGAGGAGTCGATGAGTTTGTTTTTAAACAGGTTGATTCTAAGGTTCTTTGAAGAATTTTCACTTTAGGTAGATGATTGTTCCAGCAGACAATTCAGTTTGGATTGTGGGGCTTTGGAAAGTGTTTGGTCTAGAGATAAATATGTGTGAGTGGAGGATATTACCAATTGAGATAGAGTAGTGAAAAGGAGGAAGAGAACCTTCGTCAGATGCGTGGGGAAAGCTTCTTTTTAAGCACTTTGGAAAAGATGCTGATGACAGAGGCAGAAAGTGAGTCATCAAAGAGTTACTTGGAAAATGTACAGTCACGAAACCCTGGAAAAGAGAATTTTGAGAAGGAAGTGATAGACAAAAAAAAGCTATTTCACAGACATTGACTGTTGTGAGGACTGAGGCCTATTTAAATTTAGTTAATAAACATTAGTAATCTTATTTCAGAATTATTTACTCATAAGTTTAAAATGGTTTCTCTTAGAAAGCCACTAAGTTAAAACACAGTATCTTGAATGCTGCAAGGACAAGGTGGTAAAAATTCTCTCCTCTTGCATCTGTGGTTAAATAAAATACCTTTTATTGGTTTTTCTTGGAACTGTATCGTCTAGCCACACAGTCAAGTGGAATCCAGTGAAAGAAGCCAAAGAGATAAAAGCTAAGTGTCTCGATTTATCCCGTTGCCACTTTTGATTTTCTCTGTTCATTGTAAGGTATTAAGCAGTAGATTTAGGGTTACTGATATAATTCAAATTGATGCCTTGTCTTTTATTTGCCCTGGATCTAGGGACATTCTAGTCTCTCTTGATTTTTTCCCCTTTCTGTACATTCATAGTTTGAGTAAGAGTAAGAGAGCCCTAGATAGACCCCAACAATCTTTTAGGTGCAACAGGCCCTGCTGTCAGCATTTTCTTCAGGGCAGCCCATGAGGAGGCCAGGGAGGAGGATGCCATTATTCATGTCGTGTCTCTTCCTCAATCCTTGGATTGTGGTAAATACAGAAGACACTTGCTGGTCAAAATTATTTCAGGCAGGAAAATAAACATTTTCTACCTTTGGGATGAAAGAAAACATAGACAAGGGCACGGCCAGTTAAATGGTCCATTAGAACTGGGGAAAATAGTGACCATGTGGTCAGTGCTATGAAAGTTCCAGGAAAGGTCCTTGGTAAACTCTGCAACCATAAATTTAATTTTATACTGTTTGCTTTGTTTACAAGTAGAAACACTTTGCTATCCTTTTTAGTGTCAGCACCTCCTTAGGAAGCATTTAAAGTAACACATGATAGTGGTTACTTTCATGCCAGCCCAAAAATAAATTCCAAAAATCAAAGAGGCAGAGGCAAAAGTGGGTAGGTTTTTCCAAAGTCTTAGCTTCCTCTCACGATATCTATTAGGCCTTTGGTTACAGGAAGGTCCCCCAAATGCCATGTATTCCCTAGGCTCATTGCCTATTTTTTGTTTCCTTGATCACTCCAGTTTGGCCTGATTAGATGGTACCAAGCTTTCCAGCTGCTGATTTGGATTTCAAGGAAAGCTGGTAAATGCAGTGACACACTGATTCATATATACAACAGTATATAAGTCTTGGTTGTGGTTTTGTCTGTGAGCAGAGGAGTTCCTAGGTGGGGATGATTTCCCGAGAAGTAGTAATAGCATTGTGATTGAAAAGGTTGTTTCTAAACTGTTTTGTCCAAAGTAATTGGAATATACGGGCCAACCATGCAGACTAATGGTTTTTTGGTTTTTTTTAACAGCTTTATCAGAGTATAATTGCTTTACACTGGGAGCCTAATGGTTTTGAAAATCCATTTGGGAGTCAGATAGACTTGAGTTCAAATCCTTCCTCTGCCAGTTGAAAGCTTTGTGAGCCTGGGTAAGTCATTTTGACTTGTCCAAGTCTCAGTTTTCTCATCTGTAAAGTGGGACAGTGATGCTACCACATAGAATTGTTGTGATAATTACAGGGGATTCTAAATATAAAGCATTTATCACCGTTCTTGGCACCTAGTATCTGTCCTTCATTATCAGTGTCAGATGGAGAACTGGATGCCTCAGCCGACCCAGGCAGTATAGCCTTCCCAGGGCCTCCAGCAAGTCATCAAACCCTCTCAGCTTTATTTCTGAAATTTTTCTAGAATCTTCCCCTCCTTCCATTTTCATCATCACTGCTCTAGACCTGGAAATTACTTTCTCTTATTTGGATATTTTTTTAATATACTGCACACAGTTGCCATATTGTTTTTCATAAAACTTGGTTTCTGATTACGTTTTTCCTGCTCTGGATCCTCAGTGCTTAGCTTCTTTTTTTTTTAAGTCTTTATTGAATTTGTTACAGTATTGCTTCTGTTTTATGTTTTGGTTTTTTGGTCCCGAGGCATATGGGCTCTTAGCTCCTCAACCAGGGATCGAATCCGCACACCCTGTATTGGAAGGCGAAGTCTCAACCACTGGACTGCCAGGGAAGTCCCCTTAGCTTCGTTTTTAAGACTGTGATTTGGCATGAATTAATTTTTTCAGCTTGATCCTTTCTTCTTCATTTTCTTTACTCTTTTCTCTTACCTGACACATACATCACCAAGCCATAATAATTCTATTCATTGCACTTTTTATACTTTTGGTCTTACATATGTCATGTTGCTGTAGATTTTCAAGTTGTTTTTTGGCTTTTTTAAAAATTTGCTTCCTTTTAATTCATTTCCTATGGCCACCAGATTAATCTTTTATACAGTGCCAACCTGACCTCATGACTCTCCCGCATGAGTGGTTCCCCATTGCCTTTAGGACCAAATTAAAACTTTGCAGCCAAATGCAGGAGGTCGTCTGGGGTCTTAGCCAGTTTCCTTTTTTACCATCTTCTCTACCATCACCTCCATCCCTCCCACTACTCTGTGTAATTCAGCCATACTAATCACTGTCCATTCTGTGAATATGCCAAGATTTTTCACCCTTGTCTCTCTTTCCGCATGTTGTTTCTCTTACTTTCCTCTTTTTCCTGGCTGATGCAAGTCATTTATTAAGTCTCACCTTAGTACTGTATCCTTTGGAAGGTCAATTTTTTGATTGACCCTTTCTCCCACTCATAGGTTGAATTAGGGCGCATCCTTGCTTTCATGGTAAGTAGGAATACTTTTTAGAAACCTTTGTCATGCAAATTGATAACTTTTCTGACTGTCTCCCCTTCTAACAGAGGACTTATCTTTTTCATCTTTGCATTTCCACAGAGCATGACACTGAATGAATAGACAATGAGCATATGAATAACTGAATAAATGTGTATGTATCTTTTTCCTTTAATAGAGTAAAAAGAAAAAAAAAATCTCTGAGGGAAGAGCCAGTGTCTCTTTCTTCTTTGTATCCGTCACACTTCCCAGCATGGTCCTTTGTATATAGTAGTTGCAAGGTAAATGCTCAGTGAATGAATAACAATATACGTGTCTATTTTCCCCAGAACATGCGAAGTTCTTCAGGAAAGAGATTGTGTTGTAAAAATTAGATGGCTTCTAGCACAGTGAATTGTATATAATTCATGTTTTAATTCTTATATTAGTTTTTGCTTTGATTTGAACTCCAGCTATGGTGGGTTATGAGAGTCAGGCAGCCTCTCTTTATTATATAAGCACATACTTGATAAAGCTGTGGGATCAAAAACCTGATAGCTAAGCATAGCTGGTAATTTAAACTTAAGAGACAGTGCATCCTAGGATTGGATTACTAGTGTTGATAGGGCTGGACAATTTTCTACTTTTGCTTGGTTCTTCCCCGCCAAACCTGAGAAATCCATGTATGGCAAGGCTCAAAGCAGGCAGGCTTTGCCTTGAGGGGGGGTTATCGCAAGTCAAACTTTAATAGGGGCTGGGGAATGAGAAGAGA
>NW_006773166.1:754861-769319 GCF_000442215.2 Lipotes vexillifer | reverse complement strand
AAAGAGTGTACCTATTTCCTTTGGCTGCTGTAACAAAGTATCAGAAACTGGTGGCTTAACACAGCAGCAGAAATTTATTCTCTCACAGTCTTGGAGGTCAGAAGTCCAAAATCAGTTTCCTTTTTCACCAGGCGGAATTCAAGAGGCCAGCAAGGCCACGCTCCCCCTGGAAGTTGTAGGGTAGTATCTGTTTCTTGCCTCTTCCAGTTTCTGGTAGCTGCTGCTATTTCTTGACTTGTGGCTGCATCTCTCCAATCCTGCCACCACCTTTGTCGTCTTCTCTCTGTATGTGTAGTCTCCCTTTGCTTCACTCTTACAAGGATACAGGTGATTGCATTTAGGGCCCACCTGGATAGTACAGGATAATCTCATCTCAAGAGCCTTAACCACATTTGCAAAGGCCCTTTTCCAGTAAGGTAGTATTTTACAGATTTTAGCCATTAGGACCTGGTATCTTTGGGAAAAATTATTCAGCCTTTCAAAGAGACAGATGTTTTTCCCCTTGGCAGACTCAAAGTGCTTATTCTTCTAGGAACTTGGTTTGCTTACAGGCATACCTCATGAGTAAATCATTTTCAAACTGATGGCCCACTTAAAAGAAGCCAGGGGCTATTGTGAGGACAGGGCTAATTTAGGTCAGTCTCATGTCACTGGACAGGTGGCTATGGTAACGTTCCTAGCTCTCATTATGAAAATAAAGTTAATACTTATTGAGGATCTGAGTAAGTACCAGAAGAGCTGGTTGGAGTTCTGGGCAAGTCAGCAGTGGCAGCCAGTTCCTGGCCCTGTTTTGGATGGATCATGGTCTAGTTCTGGGGGAACAGATGTGCTCAGCTAGCCTGGCACTCACTCTTCTGTGTCCAGCAGTTGCTTTTGCCATCTTTTTCATTAGGAGGGTCACAAAGGATGCAGGAGGTCACTGGGAGGGAAATTCAGGTGGACTCAAGAGAGAAGAGCTCTGGATTGGGCCCCGTGTGCGTGGTCGGAGCCGGGTCTTCACCAGTTTTTGAATTAGTGAACTTCAGCAGTTGAGTTTGGGAAGCAGATTCTTCCTGGCTCCTCCACACCTCCTTTACACCTCTCTCATACAGCCTAAGGAGGGCATGGGTCCCAGGAGAGATCTTCCACAGGGCTGTGACGGATGCCCTGAGCATACTTCATTCAGTGTGCCTTCTTGACTGTAACCTGCTAGCCTAAGCCTCAGGCAGGAGAGACTCCCATTTCTAGTGGTTCTCTTATAGTCCAGCTGGTTGGAGAAACTGGATTATAGGAGGGATCTTATGGAAACATTGTTTGTTTTCTTCTGTTCATAGAGGTAGGATAGTAATAGTTATTGAACACAGGCTCTCAAGCCAGACTTACTCTTAATTGATCTTGGCTCCACTACATAATAGCTGTGCGACCTTAGACAGATATTAAAATCTCTGATTCCCGTTTCCTCTTCCGTGAAATGCAGATAATTGTAACCAACACTTACAGTGTGCCAAGAGCTATTCTAAACCCCCTACATTTACTTAATCTTCTAGTCCTCACAGCAACCCTATGAGGTGAGAGTACTGTTATTATTCCCACTTCAAAGATGAGGAAGCTGAGGTACAGAGAGGTTCGATAACTTGTCCAGGTTACACAATAACAAGAAGCAAAGTAAAGATTTGAACCCATGTAGTTTGACTTCGGCAAAAGTCTCAACCCTATGTATGGTCAGACCATTCAAGATGGACGTTCTCTTGCTCTCTGTGCATCCCCTACTCAACCACTTCCTGCTTCACTCACATGACCATCCAATCCTGTTAATTATAGGGCTTAATCAGTAACTGCCTGCATGGTTGCCCCCTGCCCCAGCTGCTGGTTTCCCTGGTAACTGATGAGCCAACCTGATGTCAATTCCCCCTATAAATGGTAGCCTCTTTCCCCACCAAGTAGCAAAGATGGCTGCCATGGTCTGCTTGTCAGCTGCTGTTCACAGTGGGGTGTCACTCCAGGACCTTTTGCTGTGGACCAGTAAGATCCCCTGTCCAATAAAAAACGTTAATGTCTCTGTTACTGTCTCCGGGCTCTTTCTTCAGTCTCCAGACTGGGCAATTACAAGGCTTGCAGGCCCTCGGGTGCAGCCCAACAACTGAAGAGCCAGCCAGGAGGCTGAGAAAACTCCTGCGAGTGCCAATGTCAGGAAATAAGGATGGGGAATGGAAAACTGCAGGGATGATCCCGAGGTGGCCGTCCACTGGCCTGTGGGGCCCCGGGGCAGCCGACTGCCATGGGCGATGCCTTTCTCTTCCATTAGATTGATGATATCCTGTTAACCTTGGAATCTCTTACCAGTTTAAAAGTAACAGCCCTATGCTTGTGGTTCCTCTGACCGCACGGGGATCCCTGGTGAATACAGAAAAAAACGCAAGGACCTGGATTACCTATCAGATACTTAGGTGTTGTCTGACCCTCCACCCCTAAACAGTTACAGACACAGGCTTTAGGGATATTAACTCAGGGATAGACTTGTGACTTGGACGTGGCCAGTTACCCGGAAGGGTTTGCTTGGGGCCTGTGGCAACGGCAAACTAATAAGAGTGTCCTTGGGCTCCTGATCCCAGCTACGGAAGTGGGCAGAGCAACCGTATAGTGTGATGGATCAGCAGCCATATGCATCTACACAGCGTTACAACAGGTGGGAGACCTTACAAAAGGCCTACCCGAGACCTCGAGCAACGCCAAAAATCACTATTCGGGTTCTAGAACAGCTGTGCGTGATGTACAGGACCCCCATGGACATTGGATAGTGACCCAGGGATCCACTTTACCGGCCATGAAGTTCAGGAGTGGGCCGATAAAAATGACATACGCTGGCATTTCCACCTGCCCTACAACCCCACTGCTGCCCAGCTAATTGGAAGGATGAACAGGCTACTTAAACAGCAGCTGAGGCGGGAAACCGCTCACTCAACACGAGGACCAGGAGGCTAACTCGAGCCCTATGAACTGTAACTGAATATCCCAGGAGCAGTGGTCCCAGTGCCTACGCTGCGTTAACCCAGAGGCAACTAGTCAACACCATCGGAGTACAACCGTTAACCGCAAAGGACCTCGGCCAGCTGTCGGTCAGGACAGTAACTCACTTTTGCCCTCGCCACAGGATCTACCCCGGGGGACACGTTATAAAAAGGCCCTGGGACTGGCGGTAAGTCCTCGGCTGTTGGGGTGTACCGCCCCGTGGGGAACAGGATTAGAAAAGAACTTAGATTTCACCTGTCTTCTACCTACCCCACTTAAGACGACTAAGGTAATTAATCCAGGCCCCCTACTGGAGAAAGGCACCATTATATTAACCCTGTGGTCTGTTGTTAAACCGCCTTTCCAGTATTTGGCCTCAGCTGTGGGGACTGAGGACTAAGGGTGGTATCTCAGGATGCTGTTACTGCTTGTATGTTGCCTGATGGTAATGATCTCACCTGTATCGTGCCTGTTAAACATCTTACATTTCACCCCTAGTCTGAGCAGAGGGAGATCTGTTTGCAGACTGGCCTAGAATGGCGGCCTCACTGTGAAATGAGTCTGATTGCTGGGTCTACAGTGAGATGCCATTGTTGTCCTCCTCTGAACTTTCATGAAAAATTGACCCAGTAAGCACCTGGCTTACGCTTTAGCTGCTGTCTGTGTTGCATTTGTGGTATCCGGTTGCAGTGCACCTCTAAATGACCCCAGGCGTGTCGCAGAAGAGGAGTGGACCGACTGTAAGGGTTGTGCAGGGTACGTTGGGATGAAATGTGTAGTCAGGCCACTCAAGATGGATGCTCTCTTGCTCCTTGTATATCTTTCTGACCAGTCCCTGCTTCACTCACATGACCATCCAATCCTCTTCATTATAGGGCTTAGTCAGTAATTGCCTGCGTGCTTTCCCCCTGCCCCAGCCCTGGTTTCCCTGGTAACTGATGAACCAACCTGACGTCATTTCCCCCATAAATGGTAGCCGCCTCCTCCCCTGAGTAGGGAGTATGGCTGCCGTGTCCTGCCTCCTGTCTGCTCGACACAGTGGGGTGTTGCTCCAGGCCCTTTTGCTGCAGACATGTAAGATCCCCATCCAATAAACTGTTGATGTCTCTGTAGCTGTCTCTGGGTTCTTTCTTCAGTCTGGAAGCTGGGCAGCTACAAGGCTTGCAGGCCGATACCTTAGTTATGCTGCCTCTCATGCCTCAGGTTGTTGTGAGGATCAAATAGGGTGACCATCCAACTCAGGTAGTCTTGGAAAGTTCTGGGTTACCTGTTGTCCAGGTGAATTATTAAGTGCTCTCTTTTACTCTCAAAAGTAGTGTCAGGGCTTCCCTGGTGGCGCAGTGGTTGAGAGTCTGCCTGCCGATGCAGGGGACGCGGGTTCGTGCCCCGGTCCGGAAATATCCCACGTGCCGCGGAGCAGCTAGGCCCGTGAGCCATGGCTGCTGAGCCTGCGTATCCTGAGCCTGTGCTCTGCAACGGGAGAGGCCAAAACAGTGAGAGGCCTGCGTACGGAAAAGAAAAAAAAAAAAAAAAAAGTAGTGTCATATCTTGGTTTGGGTTTATATCTTGATTTGGATATTTGCCATATGAGGATTAAATTATTTTATGTAAAATACTAAGAACAGTACCTGGCCAATGGAAGGCCCTCCACTAGGGTTAGCTGTTGCTACTTTTGCTACTTCTAGTACTACCATCATCATTGCTGCCATCACCCACGGTCATCCCAAGTCCGGGAGGCTTAGAGCTGTGGGTTAACTCAGGTTCTGCAAATGCGTATCATGGGAGCCACCATGCCGCATTTTCATAACCATATTAGATGTTTCTCATTATTGTGCTGTCACCAATCTTTCCTGTTTTGTGTCCTAGGCAGTCACTCTTAATT
The DNA here is from genome assembly GCF_000442215.2 of Lipotes vexillifer. Classification (NCBI taxonomy): domain Eukaryota; kingdom Metazoa; phylum Chordata; class Mammalia; order Artiodactyla; family Lipotidae; genus Lipotes; species Lipotes vexillifer. The sequence goes on along the minus strand of NW_006773166.1, from coordinate 764,449 downwards.
GATCAAACTTGACATGTGAAATTAAAATTATTTGCCACACCTAATCTCATTGAATCTAACATTCCAATATATGGAGACTGAATTTAAGCTTAGCTTGTGCGTTTCTCCAGTTATATTGAAACTTATTTGATTCCTAAAAGTGATAATGAACTTTGGATCTCTTTAGACACCCTATATCCCTTTCCTGCAATACTCCTCTCTATTTCTCTATCATTTCTACCTCTAAATTTTAATTCATAAGTTTCCTGTTCTCTACCTGTAACTTAATATTTCATCATAAAAGACTATCGAAATACTGTAGAAATGAACAAAATATAAATAAGGAGAAGGAGTGAGTTGTAATAGGAGTTATAGTTGACACCTAAGATCCAAGACTTAGAAAAGCTTTCTTTAAATATGATTTGTGTAACTGGTAGTGAAATTTTTCTCGGGTTGGTTTTGCGTGGCATAAGGGACATCTAGTGGCTATGTAGGTCTCTGCAGATTTACTAAAGGTAAGGTCACAGGTGTAAGTACTGGGGCTAAGGGCCATCACCTTGAAAGGGAGCCCCTATAAGGAGGTTGGGCTTGTTTGTTGCACGACTCTTTATTTTGAAATTAACCAAGGGTAAAGGAACCTGTTTAGAAAAAAGTTCTGCAGTTCTAGCATTTGAGTCCTAGCATTTCTGTCTATATTATTTGAGTCCTAGCATTTCTGTCTATATTATTGTCAGTTTAAACCCAACTCTTTTTGCTGTCTTTTGCACAAGGTTGGAAATGATTATGTTATCAGGTACCCGCCAGCCTGGCATATTCTTCCTATACTTTCCTCACCTCTTCTGCTGGTTGCAGAGGGGCTCTTTGGATCACTTTGAAAAGCCATCTGATGAGAGCCTTTATTAGGCTGGAAGCAGAGCTGCTTAGCAGGCTAGGCAAGAAATAGTTGATAATTGCCTCTGACAGGTAGATCCCCTTCTTAGAAAGTTGGGTGACCATCAGGAGGCCATACATCTCTGGTCCACATGTAGTTTATATGAATGAATGGGCTTCACATTGTAAGAGGGTGAACTGCAAAGCCCCTATGTGAACTTGCCCTGTTAGCCTTAGATAGTCCTCCTGGAGCTTGTGCGTTGGTCAGCACCTCTTGGTGTAGTCTGTCCCTGGCCATGGTTCTGAACTCACTTCTTTCATTTTTCTTGGCTGCATGGAATACTTGGCTTTCCTGATATGCTACTGTAGTTTCCAGCCAACTATGTTAGACAGCTTGAAGGTTCTGTTTCATTGAGTCCTTCTATAGTAGTTGTCCCTTGCTCTTTTGCCTTTGGGCTTTTCATACAATTTTTCTTCAAAAGCTGTTTGGCATTGCTCTTGTAATCTATATTCTTGCAGGGTAGTTGGTGGCGGCCAGAAGTTGCTAGCCATGGCCAAAGACTTCATTGTTGGGGATTCATTCTTGGTTTTTTGACTCTGGGTGCAGGGGATAAAGGCTCTGAGGTATTGTTTCAAAATATGTTTTCTATGACAGTCCAGGCTACATAGTCGTAAAGAAGTGTACAGTAGTCTCCTAGCATGCTACAAGAGTGGGAGGCAGTGCTGGTGCTGAGCTTTGTCAGGCAGTCTCCTAGAGTACCTTGCTAGAATTTGTGATTGGGTTTTATTCACTGCTGCTTCTGTTAGTGTTCTGCCAAGACACACAGGCTAATGACAGCTGCCACTCTTGGGTGCAGAACTTTCCATATTTATAGCCTTAAGATACAAACACACTTCTTAAGCACACACACTAGGGAAACAACTATTCAATGGTTCTATCAGATTCTTTTTAACTGTGATACTTTAGCTTTCTACATTCTTTTCTCATCACTTACTGTCAAGCAGAATGAATGAAGAGGCTTCTTTCTGCATTTCAGTCCTCCTTGGCATAGAGGCGTCAGGATGTAGACTTTGTGATCTTCCTTGCCCTTCTTCCTCTCCATTCTTCCACATCCTCCTAAAAACATATACTGACTTTGTGCCAGGCACTGGGATAGACCATGGGAGACAGACAATTACAGCACAACGTGATAAATTCTGATAGCAGTTGGAATATGGAGCTTTGGGAGCAGAGGGAAGGAAATCAGCCGTGGGTGGGAGTGAAATGGGCAAGAATGTTGGGAAAGGCTTCCAAAGTAGGTGATACCTCAACTGTGCCTCTCATGGTGAGCAGTAGTTATTCAGATAGAGAATCCAAGTGAGGTTTATCCTGGGGTGGGGGGAGTGGTGGCAGTGGTTTATTGGAAGAACTGCAGAACTTTAGCAAGGCTGGTGATGATGAGGAGGGGGCTAGGTCAGGAGGACTTTGCTTCAAAGTTTGCATTTGATTCTGAAGTTGGGAGAAAACCATTGAAGGGTTCTAAGCAGGCAAGGGCATGTAATCCCCAGGGAAAAAATAAGGTGATTAGACTCATGTCTAGTCCTCAGAATAAAAATAACAGTAGGGCTTCCCTGGTGGCGCAGTGGTTGAGAGTCCGCCTACCGATGCAGGGGACACGGGTTCGTGCCCCGGTCCGGGGAAATCCCACATGCCGCGGAGCGGCTGGGCCCGTGAGCCATGGCCGCTGAGCCTGCGCGTCCGGAGCCTGTGCTCTGCAACAGGAGAGGCCACAACAGTGAGAGGTCCGTGTACCGCAAAAAACAAACAAACAAAAAAAACGGTAGATTCCTAGTGATTCAGGAAGGTACCTTTTAAATTTTGTCATCTTTCTAATGAAACCACGAAAGGCTTCCTGTCTACTCTAATGGTTCCTTTTTTCCCAAATGCATAATGACTATATTTTTTAGACCTTTTCATAATCAGGTACCACCTACTCATCTGATCTTAGTTCCTCTGCTTTGTGACATGTAACTTTCACTGTAGTCAGGTTGGTGCCCTCATCAAATATTCTAATACAGAAGGAAATGTAGGTATTCACTGGGTAAGTGTAGTACATAAGAAAATACAAGAATTTAGAGTGTATATTTGTTGAGCCTCAACTGTGTGCCAGACACTGGGGATGCATTGGTTACGCCATCAGAAACACACAGGTTCTTTGTTTATAAAGTCTAGAAGACCATAACAGTGCCATTCCTAGAAAGCAGAGGGAAGAGAAATACAGTCTGGGTCAAGTTTCTGATTATAGGTCCTTGCATGTTCATTAACTGGAGTGACAGATAACTCGCTCCAATTCTGATATAAATTATAAAACATCCTCCAACATTTCTAAGCATGTTGGTACCAGAGATTATATCTCATGTTACTTTGTGTCCTCCATGGTCTAGAGCTAAAGTTACTTGGCACAGTTACATGGATTTTGTTTTGTTTGTTTCCAATGTTTTTAGCTTACATTTAGTTAGCTTAATTAATATTCTTTTTTTAACATCTTTATCGGAGTATAATTACTTTACAATGGTGTGTTAGTTTCTGCTTTATAACAAAGTGAATCAGCTATACATATACATATATCCCCATATATACTCCCTCTTGCGTCTCCCTCCCACCCTCCCTATCCCACCCCTCTAGGTGGTCACAAAGCACTGAGCTGATCTCCCTGTGCTATGCGGCTGCTTCCCACTAGCTACCTATTTTACATTTGGTAGTATATGTATGTCCATGCTACTCTCTTACTTTGTGCCAGCTCACCCTTCCCCCTCCCCGTGTCCTCAAGTCCATTCTCTATGTCTGTGTCTTTATTCCTGTCCTGACCCTAGGTTCTTCATAACCATTTTTTTTGGTTAGATTCCATATATATATATATATATATATATATATATATATATGTTAGCATATGGTATTTGTTTTTCTCTTTCTGATTTACTTCACTCTTTATAACAGACTTTAGATCCTTCCACCTCACTACAAATAACTCAATTTCATTTCCTTTTATGACTGAGTAATATTTCATTGTATATTTGTGCCACATCTTCTTTATCTCTTCATCTGTCAGTGGACACTTAAGTTGCTTCCATGTCCTGGCTATTGTAAATAGAGCTTCAGTGAACATTGTGGTACATGACTCTTTTTGAATTATGTTTTTTTTTTCAGGGTATAGGCCAAGTAATGGGATTCCTGAGTCATATGGTAGTTCTATTTTTAGTTTTTAGGGGAACCTCCATACTGTTCTCCATAGTGGCTATATCAATTTACATTCCCACCAACAGTGCAAGAGAGTCTCCTTTTCTCCACACCCTCTCCAGCATTTATTGTTTGTAGATTTTTTGATGATGGCCATTCTGACCTGTATGAGGTGATACCTCATTGTAGTTTTGTTTTGCAATTCTCTAATGATAAGTGATGTTGAGCATTCTTTCATGTGTTTGTTGGCAATCTGTATATCTTCTTTGGAGAAATGTCTATTTAGGTCTTCTGCCCATTTTTGGATTGGGTTGTTTTTTTGTTATTGAGCTGCATGAGCTGCTTGTAAATTTTGGAGATTAATCCTTTGTCAGTTGCTTCATTTGCAAATATTTTCTCCCATTCCGAGGGTTGTCTTTTCATCTCGTTTATGGTTTCCTTTGCTGTGCAAAAGCTTTTATGTTTCATTAGGTCCCATTTGTTTATTTTTGTTTTTATTTCCATTTCTCTAGGAGGTGGGTCAGAAAGGATCTTTCTGTGATTTATGTCATAGAGTGTTCTGCCTATGTTTGCCTCTAAGAATTTTATAGTGTCTGGCTTTATATTTAGATCTCCAGTCCATTTTGAGTTTATTTTTGTGTGTGGTGTTAAGGGGTGTTCTAATTTCATTCTTTTACATGTAGCTGTCCAGTTTGCCCAGCACCACTTACTGAAGAGACTGTCTTTTCTCCACTGTGTATTCTTGCCTCCTTTATCAAAAATATGGTGACCCTATGTGCGTGGGTTTCTCTCTGGGCTTTCTATCCTGTTCCATTGATCTATATTTCTGTTTTTGTGCCAGTATCATACTGTCTTGATTACTGTAGCTTTGTAGTGTAGTCTGAAGTCCGGGAGTCTGATTCCTCCAGCTCCGTTTGTCTTTCTCAAGGTTGCTTTGGCTATTCAGGGTGTTTTGTGTTTCGATACAAATTGTGAACTTTTGTGTACTAGTTCTGTGAAAAATCCCATTGCTAGTTTGATACGGATTGCATTAAATCTGTAGATTGTTTTGGGTAGTATAGTCATTTTCACAATGTTGATTCTTCCAATCCAAGAACATGGTATATCTCTCCATCTGTTTGTATCAACTTTCATTTCTTTCATCAGTGTCTTAGTTTTCTGCATACAGGTTTTTTTTCTCCTTAGGTAGGTTTATTCCTAGGTATTTTATTCTTTTTGTTGCAGTGGTAAATTGGAGTGTTTCCTTAGTTTCTCTTTCATATTTTTCATCATAAGTGTATAGGAATGCAGGAGATTTCTGTGCATTAATTTTGTATCCTGCTACGTTACCAGATTCATTGATTAGCTCTGGTGGTTTCCTGGTGGCATCTTTAGGGTTCTCTATGCATAGTATCATGTCAACTGCAAACAGTGACAGGTGTACTTCTTCTTTTCCCATTTGGATTCCTTTTTTTTCTTTTTCTTCTCTAACTGCTGTGGCTAAAACTTCCAAAACTATGTGGAATAATGGTGGTGAGAGTGGGCAACCTTCTCTTTTTCCTAATCTTAGTGGAAATTGTTTCAGTTTTTCACCATTGAGAGCAGTGCTGCTTGTGGGTTTGTCATATATGGCCTTTATTATGTTGAGGTAAGTTCCCTCTGTGCCTACTTTCTGGAGGGTTTTTATCATAAATGGGTGCTGAATTTTGTCAAAAGCTTTTTCTGCATCGATTGAGATGATCATATGGTTTTTCTCCTTCAGTTTGTTAATATGGTGTATCACGTTGATTGATTTGCCTATATTGAAGAATCCTTGCATTCCTGGGATACACCCCACTTGATCATGGTGTATGATCCTTTTAATGTGCTGTTGGATTCTGTCTGCTAGTATTTTGTTGAGGATTTTTGCATCTATGTTCATCAGTGATACTGGCCTGTAGTTTTCTTTCTTTGTGACATCTTTGTCTGGTTTTGGTATCAGGGTGATGGTGGCCTCATAGAATGAGTTTGGGAGTGTTCCTCCATCTGCTGTATCTTGGAAGAGCTTTAGAAGGATAGGTGTTAGCTCTTCTCTAAATGTTTGATAGAATTCGCCTGTGAAGCCATCTGGTCCTGGGCTTTTGTTTGTTGGCAGATTTTTAATCACAGTTTCAATTTCAGTGCTTGTGATTGATCTATTTATATTTTCTGTTTCTTCCTGGTTCAGTATCGGAAGGTTGTGCTTTTCTAAGAATTTGTCCATTTCTTCCATGTTGTCCATTTTATTGGCATATAGTTGCTTGTAGTAATCTCTCACGATGCTTTGTATTTCTGCAGTGCCAGTTGTTACTTCTCCTTTTTAATTTCTAATTCTGTTGATTTGAGTCTTCTTCCTTTTTTTCTTGATGCATCTGGCTAATGGTTTGTCCATTTTGTTTATCTTCTCAAAGAACCAGCTTTTAGTTTTCTTGATCTTTGCTGTCATTTCTTTTTCACTTCTGATCTGATCTTTTTGATTTCTTTCCTTCTGCTAATTTTGTTTTTTTTTTTTTGTTCTTTTTGCTCTATTTGCTTTAGGTGTCAGGTTAGGTTGTTTATTTGAGATGTGTCCTGTTTCTCGAGATAGGATTGTATTGCTATAAACTTCCCTCTTAGAACTGCTTTTGCTGCATCCCATAGGTTTTGGGTCGTCGTGTTTTCATTGTCATTTGTTTCTAGGTATTTTTTGATTTCCTCTTTGATTTCTTCAGTGAACTCTTGGTTATTTAGTAGCATATTGTTTAGCTCCCCTGTATTTGTATTCTTTACAGTTTCTTTTTCCTGTAATTGATATGTAGTCTCATAACGTGACTGGAAAAGATACTTGATACGATTTCAATTTTCTTAAATTTACCAAGGCTTGATTTGTGACCCAAGATGAGATCTATCCTGGAGAATGTTCCATGAGCACTTGAAAAGAAAATGTATTCTTTTGTTTTTGGAAGGACTGTCCTATGAATATTAGTGAAGTCCATCTTTTTTAGTGTATTATTTAAAGCTTCTGTTTCCTTATTTATTTTCATTTTGGATGATCTGTCCATTGGTGAAAGCGGGGTGTTAAAGTCCCCTACTATGATTGTGTTACTGTCAGTTTCCACTTTTATGGCTGGTGATTATCATCTGCCGTATGTATTGAGGTGCTCCTGTGTTGCGTGCATAAATATTTACAATTGTTATATCTTCCTCTTGGATTGATCCCTTGATCATTATGTAGCGTCCTTCTTTGTCTCTTGTAATAGTCTTTATTTTAAAGTCTATTTTGTCTGATATGAGTATTGCTACTCCAGCTTTCTTTTGATTTCCATTTGCATGGAATATCTTTTTCCATCCCCTCACCTTCAGTCTGTATGTGTCCCTCGGTCTGAAGTGTATCTCTTGTACACAGCATATATATGTGTCTTGTTTTTGTATCCATTCAGCCAGTCTGTATCTTTTGGTTACAGCATTTAATCCATTTACATTTAAGGTAATTATCGATATGTATGTTCCTGTTAGCATTTTCTTAACTGTTTTGGGTTTGTTATTGTAGGTCTTTTCCTTCTCTTGTGTTTCCTCCCTAGAGAAGTTCCTTTAGCATTTGTTGTAAAGCTGGTTTGGCGATGCTGAATTCTCTTAGCTTTTGCTTGTTGGTAAAGGTTTTCATTTCTCTGTCAAATCTGAATGAGATCCTTGATGGATAGAGTAATCTTGGTTGTAGGTTTTTCCCTTTCATCACTTGAAGTATGTCCTGCCACTCCATTCTGGCTTGCAGATTTTCTGCTGAAAGATCAGCTGTTAACCTTATGGGGATTCCCTTGTATGTTATTTGTTGTTTTTCCCTTGCTGCTTTTAAAATTTTTTCTTTGTATTAAATTTTTGATAGTTTGATTACTATGTGTCTTGGTGTGTTTCCCCTTGGATTTATCCTGTATGGGACTCTCTGTGCTTCCTGGACTTGATTGACTCTTTCCTTTCCCATGTTAGGGAGGTGGTTTGTTTTGGGGTGTCTGTGACCTTATTATGATTTTAGGCAGCTTCTCTGCTAATGGGTGGAGTTGTGTTCCTGTCTTGCTAGTTGTTTGGCATAGGGTGTCCAGCACTGTAGCTTGCTGGTCATTAAGTGGAGCTGGTCTTAGCATTGAGACGGAGATATGTGGGAGAGCTTTCCCCATTTGATATGACATGGAGCCGGGAGGTTTCTGGCTGACCAATGTCCTGAACTCAGCTTCCCATCTCAGAGCCACAGGACTGACACCTGGCCGGAGCACCAAGACCCTGTCAGCTACACGGAAAAAGAGAAAAAGGGAAAAAAAATATATCATTGCTCCCAAAGTCCACCTCCTCAATTTGGGATGATTCATTGTCTTTTCAGGTATTCCACAGATGCAGGGTACATCAGGTTGATTGTAGAGATTGAATCCGCTGCTCCTGAGGTTGCTGGGAGAGATCTCCCTTTCTCTTCTTTGTTCACACAGCTCCCGGGGCTCAGCTTTGTATTTGGCCCCGCCTCTGCGTGTAGGTCGCTGGAGGGCGTCTGTTCTTCGCTCAGACAGGACGGGGTTAAAGGAGCAGCTCATTCGGGGGCTCTGGCTCACTCAGGCTGGGGGGAGGGAGGGATACGGATGCAGGGCGAGCCTGCGGCGGCAGAGGCCAGCATGACATTGCACCAGCCTGAGGCACGCTGTGCATTCTCCCGGGGAAGTTGTCCCTGGATCCCAGCACCCTGGCAGTGGCGGGCTGCACAGGCTCCCGGGAGGGACAGTGTGGATAGTGACCTGTGCTTGCACACAGGCTTCTTGGTGGCTCCAGCAGCAGCCTTAGCGTCCCATGCCTGTCTCTGGGGTCTGCGCTGATAGCCGTGGCTCGCGCCTGTCTCTGGAACTGTTTTTGGCAGTGCTCTGAATCCCCTCTCCTGGCGCACTCTGAAACAATGGTCTCTTGCCTCTTAGGCAGGTCCAGACCTTTTCCTGGACTCATTCCTGGCTAGCTGTGGTGTAGTAGCCCCCTTCAGGCTGTCTTCATGCAGCCAACCCCAGTCCTCTCCCTGGGATCTGACCTCCGAAGCCAGAGCCTCAGCTCCCAGCCCCTGCCTGCCCCAGCGGGTGAGCAGACAAGCCTCTCGGGCTGGTGAGTGCAGGTCGGCACCGATCTTCTGTGCGAGAATCTCTCCGCTTTGCCCTCCGCATCCCTGTGGCTGCACTCTCCTACATGGCTCCGAATCTTACCCCCTGCCACCCCCGATCTCCACCAGTGAAGGGCTTCCTAGTGTGTGGAAACCTTTCCTCCTTCACAGCTCCCTTCCAGAGGTGCAGGTTCTGTCCCTATTCTTTTGTCTCTGTTTATTGTTTTTTCTTTTGCCCTACCCAGGTACGTGGGGGAGTTTCTTGCCTTTTGGGAGGTTTGGGTCTTCTGCCCAGCGTTCAGTAGGTGTTCTGTAGGAGTTGTTCCACTTGTAGATGTATTTCTGTTGTATTTGTGGGGAAGAAGGTGATTTCTGCGTCTTACTCTTCCACCATCTTGGAGGTCTCCTAATATTATTCTTTTTT
>NW_006773166.1:749745-754452 GCF_000442215.2 Lipotes vexillifer | reverse complement strand
TTTGCAGTACGCAGGCCTCTCACTGTTGTGGCCTCTCCTGTTGCGGAGCACAGGCTCCGGACGCGCAGGCTCAGCGGCCATGGCTCACGGGCTCAGCCGCTCCGCGGCATGTGGGATCCTCCCGGACCGGGGCACGAACCCGTGTCCCCCTGCATTGGCAGGCAGACTCTCAACCACTGCGCCACCAGGGAAGCTCTCCCCTAATATTCTTAATTTACATTAAGTTGGCTTTTGTGTTAGAGGATAGCCAGAGTGGAGATAAGATTCACCTCGAGTTCCAGCTCTGGGACTGGTGGTAACTTCATAGAGCACTACCTTGAGAATTCTGAGGCTTCATCTGGGTTTAATGAGAAAGGGAGTAGAATAGAATGACATCAATTCTCAATGGATTCCATCATCTAGGAAGGAAGAGTAGAGAAATGTGTTTGCCCATATGGCTCTAAGAGGTGGGAGAGTTTTCTGTCTAGGTGTGGCTGAAAGGATCACCTGGAAAACTTCTCTAAATTATCTGGAAACTTTTTCAGTATTCGTTAAGGCCGGTCTTGGAGAACTGTGGCCCATACACACGCATTCATGTCTTATTTCTTTGCCTGAATCTGGTTATGCCAAGTCTGTGGTTCATTAATTTAGGAAAAGCTTAGCAGGCTCTGTGAGGATGATGCAGCCTGAACTGGCACATCTTATCTCCTGTGACAGACTGAACCTTGACAGTATCCTAAATACCCCACAAATTGGATTGGCTGAAAATTTTTTCTACAGGATACATAGACATATGTTCTTAATCAGCCTTTTTAGCTGAATAAGAGTCCCAAGAAAGTTCTTCTTGAGAATAAGATTGAGACCTTCATGATGCCAGAGGTTGGAAGTTTTAAACTTCTTAGTGTTTCTGTCTGTAGTTGAGCACAAACTTACCTGATCATTGCTTTCTCACAAAGAATCCATCAAAATAAATGTTTGTGTAAGTCTTGAGGTCTTGAGTGTAAGTGATAATGACTTGCATCATTAGTGAGGCTCTTGGGCTGGCACCCATCGCCCTGGGTTTATGAGGTTAGAGTAACTGGCTGGTCCATAGTGTTTGCTCGTGTGCTCTCTCTCTCTGGACTGCTTGCATGGCCAGGTGACAGATGGCTTTCTTTATTTTTTTTTAAATGAGGAAGGGACTGAGGACTTGGCTGGTTCAACTTCAGTTCTCAAGTTTGTCTGGATTGTTCCTACTACTCCTGCTTGCTTTCCGTCCCTTTTATCTTTGCCTACCACTCTCTTACAAATTAAACCATAGATCAGAAACTATATACTGGTAGTCTTTGGTGAGATCCAGCTTTCAGATATGTTTTGTTTGACCCACAGAGTGTTGGATCACACAGCCTTTTTAAAATTTAATTAATTGCCAACATTTCTACTACTGGTTTCAACTTTATCTGGAGTCTTTTGGGCCTTTATTTTGAACCCTAGAACTTAGACACTTTTTGGCTCCTGCCTTGCAAGTCTGAAACTCAATTCCCATTTTCTATTTCTGGTGCTTAGTTTTTATCTTTGGCAGATCCTGAACACTGTGAACAGAATATAAAGCATGAAAAGGGTGGTGTCCCTGCTATGCAGCAGTGGGGACTCTGGGCCCCAGGTTGGATGTCAGCTGTAGCTCATCAGGCAGAGTTAGTTTACTGATCCCTGTTAGAAAGACCAGAGATGTAGATGTGGCCCCAGCCGTGCCAAATATTAGCTTCCTCTGACTTTGGAAGCTAGGGGGACCATCTGCTGCCCCATTTGTGCTTGAACTTCACTGTTGGAATTTGGTCAGTGGAACACTGTGATAGATAATGATGTTAATGCTAATGAATCCTAAATCTGTGCAAGTGCATGGTGTGTGTGTGTGAGAGACAGAATAGCTACCATTAGGCATTTTCACATATTATAAATGCCACGTTAGGCAATTATATAATTTTTAATTCTTATTTTAACTTCAGAATTTGTTAAATCCAGAGTCTGTCACTAGTCTCTTGAGCTGACGGCTGGCTTAGAACTTAGCCTCCGAGGCAATCTTTCCATTCTAATGACTCCATGCCAGGCTATCCTGTCTGGTGATATAGTTATGGGTTCTCAAAGAGAATAACAAAATTAATCGTGATAACTACCATTTATTGAATGCTTATGAAGTGCCAGGAACTGCTAAAGTACTTTTATATATGATCATATTATCTCATTTATTTCTTAAAACCCTGTGAAGTGAGACTTGTTACCTGTAGTCTACAGGTGAAGAACCTGAGGCTGAGGCACCTTAACTGTTGTCCAAAGGGTGGAACAGAGCTCACACCCCACTTAGGGTGGCTGTGAAGTCTGTGATCTTAACCACTACCCTGTGCTGCCACTTGAGCCCAACATCTAATTTAATGAAGATACAAGCATTTATCAAGCACCTGTACAACTAGGTGCTGTTTCAGATTTTAAAAGCTGTAATGTGTATTTTTTGCTAATGAGGTGTTTGAGGTTTGCTTAAAAGATAAGACCTGTGCTTATTCAAAGATAACAAGGTTGAGTGTTTTGAGTGACAAATGAGCGGAGCAGATAATTCATAGGAAAGAAAATCACAGCCGACCAGAGTCATCAGTTGCCTGAAGGACAGAGGTGAAGTGGTGGAGAGAAAGTAGGATGTGTGATTCTGTGGCAACCCCAGAAGCAAGATTCTTTCACAGGGCTTCTTATTTATTTACCCTGAGTAGGAATGTCACATGATAAGAAGATTAGCACCCCCCCCCCCAATTTATCTAGAAGCTGCACCATCCTGTAAGCTGAAGAGAATAAGCTCATTTTGTTATTATCTATTGTCGAGGGATTAATTTGGGGTGGGGAACAAATCTTTGTCTTTTGCTTGTTGTATGTAAACTGCTCCACACATAGGTATAAAGTTGAAAGGCTTTATTGGGATTTGTTGTCAACACTGTTCCACATCAAGGCCCCCTGACACTGGCTTTTTGCCACCGTTCTGTTTCATCTGGCCTAGATACTCCAGAGAATGTCCCCCAGTGTCCTGACTTCAGATATCCTCCACTGACCTGGATCAGGTGCTCAGACATCAGGTCACAGACCTGTAAATCATGGTCCCATAAGCCGATCTGGTGGTTTTTACTGAAATTGCCCTATGTGTAGACACATAGAGGATTAAAGGTGCTTTAAAAACAAGAGAAAGGAAAGGCCACGTGGTAAACCTTCTCTTCCTGGACAGGAGAAACAGTACTAAGAGGGCATCTGGACACTGCGGGGCACACACCCTCCCCCCATTCCTTCCGGATCCCTTGCTGAAGTGCATAGGAATGTGGCATTTACAGCAGAATTTGTGGACATAACGTTCTCAGAAAGCTGAGAACAGGGTGTCCTGGGATAAGATGGAAGAGGGAGAAAAATACTCCTGTGAACTGGGACTGTCTCTACCCCTTAGATTCACTCTCATGGACCTGCTGTATGCCTCGAGCACCATGGAAGAGTTTAACATGAAAAAGCACATCTTGTAGATTAGAACAGCCTCTCCTTTTCCAATCAGGCTTAGTGGTTTGGCCAGTAAGGCAGACAGCTTCATCATAAGCAGGCAGTGTAAGAATTCTAAGTTTATCAAATGGGTGGGCATCAGTAAGAACCAGAGTCATCAGAGAGGTCCTGGAATGGGTTTGGCTATAGGTCCTGGTGAGGGGGCACCATTAGAGGCTGGAGACCAGAGGAAGGCACTGTAGGCTGGGAAACCTACAAGGTGAGCAAGTATGTAGAAGTTCTAATACTGAGTTCACACAGAGGCCTCCAAGTTGCCTTGGAGTGGGGAGGAGTAGGGATCCGATAGAGAGGAGAGACCAGGTATGAAGGGCTTAGCGCCTCTGCCCAGAGCTGGGTGTGTTTTATGTGCCTGACTTAAGAGGTTTCTGCTTTGTGGGTAGGCATGTGCTACCGGAGAGCTTAGAAATTGCCACCTCTGGAGGATGGCCTTGCCCCCATGCAGTCAGAGAGATCTGGGTTCAAGTCCTGGTTATGCCCTTAAGGGGCTATATGATCTTGGGCAAGTACCTATCACCTCTGAGCTTCTTTTTTTGCAAAATGATGCTAATGCTACCTATTTCACTTCCTTAATTTGGATGATATACATTCGAGTTTTTATTAAGTGTCTGGTACATAGTAGGCTCTCAATAGGTGGTAGCTGTTTTCATTGTATTGTTCGTGTTGTCATGGCTTGCCTTACTCCTGGTATTGTTCCTGTGTGCCTCTGTATCAAAGATTAGGGAGACATACAAGAGTAGCTGTTCCAAGAGAGTCTGTCTTAACCCTGAGACTCTTGTCCCCAGCTGTTTTACTGTCTGGCCTTCTAAGCATGAGCTGCAAGTCCAAACAGCAGCTTTTACAGGCCCACGGTTGGGGTGCTCAGACCTGCTTGTCACTCTCTTGACTCTGCCTCTGTGCCTCCCAGGTTGTGTGTCATCTCCCGCGGGGAGCTGTTACCACTCTGTCTTTAATTGCTCCTTGTTGGGGCCATTGTCAGCCAAGGCTGCTTTCTGTCACTTGCTGCCACATCTCTTCCTAGTGCGGTCATCGGGTGCGGGGTGGGGGGGTGGGGGGAAGCGTTCATTTAGATGAAAGTCTGAATTTATGAAAAACACTCTACCAGATACTAATTTGCCTTGTAAGGGGGTCCAGCAGGGTTTCTTGCCACGACGCTTTGCCCACAGTACT
>NW_006773166.1:664658-749675 GCF_000442215.2 Lipotes vexillifer | reverse complement strand
TCTGCCCAAAGTACTGCTACACTTCTTCCTGGCCATGCCGTGGTCTTGCACCGGGCAGGGGGGTAGGGGGGAAGGTGAAGATGCCAGCCATGGAATTTCTCAACTGAGTATCACTGGGCTACAAGACCCCTGCCCTCCTGTCCCTTTCTTATTGGTAGGAGATCCTCAGAAGAGCATCAGTCCAGGCCCCTGTCAGTTTCCAGCAGTACCCCAGTACTGCTGGAAACCAAGGTATACTATTGCTTGTTCCTAGGTTTGTGTACCATTGAGGATTTTCTGTGTTCTACCATGTATAATATCCCATTTAATCTTGATAACTGCCTGGGGGTTGGGGAAGGGAGCAGTTTCTAGAATAGGTATTGAGTCGCCTGCCTTTGGAAATAAATAAAATGGGACTCAAAGAGGTTACTCAGCCGTCAGTGGGAAAGGTGTGGAAACTGCATATAAATAGACAAGTAATTTCAGGGCCGTGGAGTAGATAGAGAGCTCATTTTCAAATAGCTTCTGAGAGAAGTCTTTGTCTGGCAGTTTCTGGCCCGGATTCTCTTGTCTGTCTCTCCAGAAATCTGCATTGTATTCACTGTGTGTCCCAGTCTTGGCCATATACCCATTTCACAGAACAGTTCCTCCTCATAGGACGCTGCATCCTTTTAAAAGGCCTTTTTCTTTTTATCCTTCTGCCTCCTGTAGGGGTGTTTGAGCTCTTTCTTCACTTATAGTTCAACGAAGCCAAGCCTTAGTCTGTCCCTTTGGGATGAGCTATTGTTCTACATTAATAATTAACCTTTACAAGAGGTCTGGTCGTAGGCATTTAACCCAGATTCAGAGAAAGCTGAAGTTTGGTTATGACAGAGAGATCTCACATGTTGGGGAGTGGGAGTTAGAAGGGAGAAGCTGTCGGTCATTAAACTTTTATCGTTTGTTTTCTCGTTTAGTCACTTGAGTGTTTGCCTAAGGATCTTGCAGTTTTTCCCCTTTGCACATGGTCAGTCCAGTAGAGCTAAGATGAGAAATTTAGCTTTTGAATTGGGAAGATGAATATGCATGATTTTCTATGTATTATTAAAGATGAGCTTCATGGGTGCTGGTAGTAACTGTTGTTGTTCTGAGTGTGCACAAGTGGTAAAGCACATGGACTCCGGAGCCTAACTCCTGGGTTCAAGTCCTGCTCTGCCAGTTACTGGCCACGTGACCATGGGCTGGTTCCTTAACTACTCTCCATGTCTGTTTCTGCATCTGTAAAATGGGGGAACGATGGTAGGTATCTCAAATGGGTGTTGTCAGGATCTAATGGGATGCTAGGCTTCAGATCCTTAGCACAGTGCCTGGTAGTAGGTGCTCAGTAAATATTAGCATTGTTATTATTTTCAGTGTTATTGACTATGGTTACACCCATGGTGAAGGTCATCTAGTAGGTGAGACATTTTCAATTCTTTGTTGTTAGTTAGATATTAAAAGGCAAATATCTCTGCTTGCTTCTCTCCTGGTGCTGGAGAGAAGGGAAGAGGTCCTACAGCTTGATGTTAGGGATTAAATAGTATATACTGGAATGACTCATCCAATTAACTTTTTATCACTGAGATGGATTGTAAGACTTTAGCACTTAAGTCTTGTTACTTTATTAAAAAAGGAGAGGATAAGACAACCTTCTCTGTGGAAGGGATAAAATGAGTTAACAGCCACGACAGCCACCCCCAAATAGCTGAGATTTTTATGCCCATACCATGTGCCATTTCTAAGTGCTTTGCATGTATTAACTCATTTCATCCTTAAGAAATAGTCTACTCCTATATTCGCATTTTCAGAGGAGGAAGCAGACCCAAGTAAGTTAAATAACTTTGAAGTTCACACAGCTTAGAAGTAGTGGATGTGGGATTTGAACCTAAATGGGGGTCCTCATCTAGAATTTGAATAAGACAATGTGAAGGACCTAGCAACGTGGTTTGCGTAACCAATACTCAGACGCTAGCCCCTTTGCCTTCTGTTTTTGCTTGTTTATTATTATAGTATGGATGTGACATTGCATGGAGATCAGAGGACCAAGACCTATCCAAGGTTACTGCATCAAAATTCAGTTCTAATAACAGCAAAACCTTTTTGAAATTCTGATCTTGGGGAACAAGTTTAATCCCTGCTTTTATTTGGATTATACCGGGTTTAGAAAGTCACAGTAGGTTTTTAAAAAATGTTTTAGGGTGTTCCATTCTCCCACTGTGTGTATATAGAGGACGTGTGCAATTGTGCAAAAAAAATATAGACCTCCTTCTCCACCAGTGCTTAACACTCAATAATCTTCTTTAAAAAGAAAAACAGTACAACAGGGTAGAGTGAAAAGTAAGTCTCCCTCCACTCCTGAATATTAATCCCACAAATCCTCTCCCCAGTGACAATTTTATAGTTTCTTGTGTTTCCTTCCAAAAATGTTTTATGCATTTACAAGCATATATGCATGTAACACACACTTCCCAACACACACACTCTTTGCACAATGGTAGCATAATGCACGCTGTCCTGTTCCTTACTAATTTCACTTAATGTTACTCAGAGTATCTGTGTCAAAACTGGGAGCACTACCTTGTTTATTAGGGCTGCATAATGTTCCATTTTAAAGATGGGCCAGTCTGTTACTGCTGGTCATTTAGGTTGTTTCTGGTCTTTTACTGAGGACATTTCAGTAAATATCTCTGTAGGTAAGTATCTGTGTCTGTGCAACTCAGATTTCTACTTGCAAGCTTGATTTCTACTTGCAAGCTTGATTGATTTCTACTTGCAAGCTTATATTGTTTAACTTTCTGACAGTGCAAAAAATTGGCCAGAAGGAAACAGACAAAAGGAATATAATGGAAATATAGGGGCTTATTCAGGGCTTGTGGGCACCTCAGAGGTCTGTGCAGATGCTTTTTCAAGTGCTGTATCTCATGTTTCTCATTGTTTCAGACTGTTGTGTCCTGAAGCTTCATTTTGGGCCTTTTCCCTGGGTGCCCAGTGAGCAATGGATGGTTACTGTTTGCAAGATTGATTCATGTAGCACTTGTCTGGCTTTTGACAGGTTGTTTATAAGAATAATGACATCCGTCTGGAGCTGTCTCGCTTGGCCAGAATTGGGGACACCAAGATGAAAATCTACGGTGAGGTTGTATTCAAGTGTGAGAATGTGGCCACACTGGACCCCATCAACTTTGAGACCCCGGAGGCTTACATCAGCTTGCCCAAATGGAACACCAAACGCATGGGCTCTATCTCCTTTGACTTTCGCACCACTGAGCCCAACGGCCTGATCCTCTTCACTCACGGCAAGCCGCAAGAGAGGAAGGATGTTCGGAGCCAGAAGAACACCAAGGTGGACTTCTTTGCCGTGGAACTCCTCGATGGCAACCTGTACCTACTGCTTGACATGGGCTCAGGCACCATTAAAGTGAAAGCCACTCAGAAGAAAGCCAACGATGGGGAATGGTACCATGTGGACATTCAGCGAGATGGCAGATCAGGTAGGAAGAAGCAGGGTGTGTGACTGAGACTAGGGGAAAGCTTCTGCTTCCTTATATTTTTTTATTTTAGTTTTTGACTTGTTTACTTGTTGATTCTTTTGCTGTTCTCCTTAATGCTTGTTATATGATTGTGTAAGATTATGTTTCTGAACCAGACACCTGTCTCATCGATGGCTGGCATTCTCCTCATCTCCCCTGTCACTCACTGCACAATGGTCTCAGCGATAGCTCCAAGACCCTGGGGCTAAGGATGGTTTTACAAGCAGCATTTCCACTGCTACCAAAGTGACTGTCATGTCACTTGTGTGATGGGTTTTTTCCCTCTTTATTCTCCTTTTTCCATCACCATGGAAACCAATTGTGACATCACAGATGCTGCATTATGTGATTACTCTGTAGGATAAGCTGCACTGTGCAAGAGTTTATGCAGTGATACACCCTTCAGTAATTGGCAAGAGTCACATTGCAGGGAAAAATTATGACAAGAAAGGAAAAGGCAGATTGATTTTTCCTAAAGTCATGTTCAATTTAAAGCCTTCCTTTGGTGTGAAAGCCTATATTTCACTCTTTGCTCAGACCTTACTAACTTTCCCTTCCTCTTCATAACCTTTTACATTGGGTTTAGACGGCTTTGTTTGTTTCTGCAGCCGCAGACCAAACAAGCTAGCCCCAGGCAGTACATAGCCACTCTGGAATAGTAACAAAGCGGGGCAGGGGAAGGAAACACAAATACTGAGTCTGAGGCTTTTGAATGCCTGAACAGTCTGCCTCACTTTCTGTGGACATGTGGCAGTGAAGGTCACATTCTGTGCCATCAGAAAGGGCATTTCAGCCAGAGTAGTAATTAGAGCATTTGAATTTCACACTTATTTCCTGATTCTCCATTTAGGTAGTATTGTACTCAGTAAGGGTCTTGGCTATATTTTCATATTTTTAAGGATTTACTCTCCTGGTAAACACAAAAATGTCTTCCTTTTAGACATTTTTGCATTTGGCCAACAATAGAAAGCAATAGGTTCCCCTAAAAGGCTGTAGCCACTAATGGCTGAGCTTGCGGGGATGGCTTTTCTCCGTAATTCCAGAGCTAGAGGGGTGGCGGAGATGAGCAGTGTTGCCCTTAGGTAAGCAGCTGGTTGGGTTCTGTGCAGAGGGCAGACAGGTGGCAGATTGCAGACCTGGATGGTTTATTGCCCAGCAGGATGCCTTATCAATTGCCTGAAATTTGATCAGAATCAAGAGGCTTCAAAGTAAATGTGCTTGTTGGGCAAGAATGAACACTTTGTTCTTTTTTAAGAGAAAAATACACAAAAAATCATTTCTGAGGCCAAATCTTTTGAAGTTTATCCATTAAAAAGTGTCAGCAGGGGCAGAGAGCTAGAAAGCTGCCTCAGAATTATAAGGGACACACTCCTGTTGGTTTTTAAGGCTATGCGTTTTGGGACTCTGGAGTTCAGACATGGTTGATGGGTTTCATGATTGACTAACCTAGACCTTGGCACAGCTTAAATGTCACCTATCTGTGTCACAGGCAGGCTAGAACATGTAAAATTGCCACATGTCTGTTTCTGATATTCTCAACACTAATTGCCTTTTCAAGTAGGGCAGTTATTTTGTTTTGTTAGAACCAACAGTAGACCCATTTTTTGACAAATAAGTTTGGATTACAGAAGCCTTAAATTTTATACCTGGGTGCTATGGCATTGGCTAATATTTTGAAATACTGATAAATTTGATCAAAGCCTATAAAAATTTACTGAGTAAACAAACAGTTGTCATGTAAAAGCAGCATAACAAAATTTTAATATGATATACTAAACTTCATTTCTTCATGAGGATATTTTCTGGTATGTTCTTACAGACCTGTATTAAAATGACTAGTTATAGAAACACAAGTGTATCTAACTGTGGTACCTCCTTCTCTGCTCATCCTGAAGGATATGACTGAGAGGTGATCTCGGGAATCTTTCATCTTCATTCCCCAGCTGAGGGACTGATTCTCAAAACAGTTGTGGTCCCACACTCTGAGGATGAATTTTCCTCAGGATGTATTTAAGGGTCCACTATTTAAATCAGTTCGGGTACTGTTCTTACTTGGCAATAGATGCTCCTCCCTGTTAGTTGGTGATCAGATTGACTCTGTGGACATGTGGTGGGTAAAGAAAGCAAACTGCAAGGGAGAAGAAAAGTACCCAAGCCTCAACCTCCTCATTTGTGAAATAGGGGAAATACGAATGCCTACCTCACAGGATTGTTTTGAGGATTGAGTCCAGAAAAGCACAGAAAGTACTAAAAATGGTGGCTGGGACATTTTTATTGTTATGTAGGTTTTTAAAAGATTAAAAAGCAAACAGGCAAAGCAGATTTCTCCAGGAGAAAACTTCCAGGGAAGAGTAGGGGGAAGCAGGCCTAGCTGAACCCTCCAGAGACCCCTCACGCTCTTTCTACTCTTCTGTCCCTGGGGTGACTGTGATTTAGAGTGTACTTCACTTTCTTGATCTCATTTGATCTTCTAGGCCCTTCAGGCTTTCCCCTGTCATAGCTGAGGGAATTGAGACTCAGATAAGTGAAAGCTGGCTGATGGATGGCCCAGTTATCTTGGTACCAATAAAGCACTTTAAGAATAGTAAATTTCTCAAATTTCTGGCATGAAGTTTAGATGTCACTCTGATTTAACAGTTTAGGAAATTGAGCTGTTGAGGAAATCGAGGGGTTCAGTGACTGGTACAGGGTCAGAAAGACTAGAATCCCTGTTCCCAAGTTCCCAGGTAAGGCTCCAGGGTTACATCTTCTGTGATTTCATGTGCCTGGTCTAGCTCTGATCTCATCTCTTCTTGACTTCCTCTGGCCCCCTGTACTCTAGCCACACTCCTGCCTGTCCCAGGGCCTTTGTAGGTGCCATTCCCTGTGCCGGGCACATTCTCCCCCTGGGACTTGGCATGGTTGGATCCTTCTCAACATCCTGGTTTCAGCTTACCGACCGTACACTTTAAAGTTGAACCCATGGGCTGCTGTAGCACCCATTTTACTCTCTTCCTCCCACTCGCCATTTTCCAATTTCTGTTTATTGGGTGATTTGTTTATTTTCTGTTCCTCTGCTGAGGAACATCAGCTCCATGAGAGCAGGCATGCCTGTCAAGTTCATGTATGTGTCTAGAACTATACTAGAGACAGAACAGGTGTTCAATACATGTTTGTTACATGAGTACATAAGGAAACATGTTTCGAAGATGATGGAGGAGTAAGACGTGGAGATCACCTTCCTCCCCACAAATACATCAGAAATACATCTACATGTGGAACAACTCCTACAGAACACCTACTGAACGCTGGTAGAAGACCTCAGACTTCCGAAAAGAAGGCAGAGCACCACCTAAACAAGCTCCAGAGATGGGTGTGAGCCGTGCTATCAGCACGGACACCAGAGACAGGCATGAAACGCTAACGCTGCTGCTGTAGCCATCAAGGAGCCTGTGTGCAAGCACAGGTCACTATCCACACCCCCCAGGAGGCTGTACAACACCCCACTGCCAGGGCCCTGTGTTTCAGGAACGACTTCCCCGGCAGAACACACATCACGCCTCAGGCTGTTGCAATGTCACACTGGCCTCTGCCACTGCAGGCTCGCCCCACATTCCAAGTATAACAACCGTACCCCTCCCTCCCCCGGGCCTGAGTGAGCCAGAGCCCCCTAATCAGCCTCTGCTTTAACCCCCTCTTGTCCGGGCAGGAAGAGATGCCTGAGGGCGATCTACACGCAGAGGTGGGGCCACAACCAAAGATGAACCCCAGGAGCTGTGCAAACAAAGAAGAGAAAGGGAAATTTCTCTGTGCAGCCTCAGGAGCAGCGGATTAAATCTCCACAATCAACTTGATGTACCCTGCATCTGTGGAATATCTGAATAGACAACGAATCATCCCAAAATTGAGGTGGTGGACTTTGGGAGCAGCTGTAGACTTGGGGTTTGCTGTCTGTGACTGATTTGTTACTGATTTTTATGTTTATCTTAGTATAGTTTTTAATGCTTGTTATCATGGGTGGATTTGTTTATTGGTTTGGTTACTCTCTTCTTTTTTTCGTTCCTTTTATTCCCTGTGTTTTTTTGGTTTGTTTGTTTTTTTTGCGGTACACGGGCCTCCCACCGCTGTGGCCTCTCCCGCCACGGAGCACAGGCTCCGGACGCACAGGCGCAGTGGCCATGACTCATGAGCCCAGCCGCTCTGCGGCACGCGGGACCCTCCCGGACCGGGGCACGAACCCGCGCCCCCCGCATCAGCAGGTGGACCCCCAACCACTGCACCACCAGGGAAGCCCTCCCTTTGTTTTTATTATTAGGTTTTTATTTTAATTATTTAAAAAAATTTATTATTTTTTTTCTTTCTTTTCCTCTTCTCCCTTTTCTTCTGAGCCTTGTAGCTGACAGGGTCTTGGTGCTCCAGCCTGCTGTAAGGCCTGAGCCTCTGAGGTGGGAGGGTGAGTTCAGGACATTGGTCCACCAGAGACCTCCGGGCCCCACGTAATATCAACTGGCGAGAGCTCTCCCGGAGATCTCCGTCTCAACACTAAGACCCAGCTCGACTCAACTGCTAGCAAGCTCCAGTGCTGGACGCCCCATGCCAAACAACTAGCAAGACAGGAACACAACCCCACCCATTAGCACACAGGCTGCCTAAAGGCATACTAAGTTTACAGGTACCCCCAAACATACCACCATATGTGGCCCTATCCACCAGAAAGACAAGTTTCAGCCCCACCCCCAGAACACAGGCACCAGTCCCCTCCCCCAAGAAGCCTACATAAGCCACTGAACCAACCTCCCCCACTGGGGGCAGACACCAAAAACAACGGGAAGTACGAACCTGCAGCCTGTGAAAAGGAGACCCCCAAACACACTAAGTTAAACAAGATGAGAAGACAGAGAAATATGCAGCAGATGAAGGAGCAAAGTAAAAACCCACCAGACCAAACAAATGAAGAGGAAATAAGCAGTCTACCTGAAAAAGAATTCAGAGTAATGATAGTAAAGATAATCCAAAATCTTGGAAATAGAACGGAGAAACTACAAGAAGTGGTTAACAAGAACCTAGAACTAAAGAGCAAACAAACAATGATGAACAACACAATAAATGAAATTTAAAAATCTCTAGAAGGAATCAATAGCAGAATAACTGAGGGAGAAAATGGATAAGTGACCTGGAAGATAAAATAGTGGAAATAACTGCCACAGCAGAATAAAGAAAAAAGAATGAAAAGAATTGAGGGCAGTCTCAGAGACCCCTGGGACAACATTAAACGCACCAACACTCGAATTGTAGGGGTCCCAGAAGAAGAAGAGAAAAAGAAGGGGTCTGAGAAAATATCTGAAGAGATTATAGTTGTAAACTTCCCTAACATGGGAAAGGAAAGAGTCAATCAAGTCCAGGAAGCGCAGAGAGTCCCATACAGGATAAATCCAAGGGGAAACACACCAAGACACATAGTAATCAAACTATCAAAAATTAAAAACAAAGAACCAATTTTACAAGCAGCAAAGGAAAAACAACAAATAACATACAAGGGAATCCCCATAAGGTTAACAGCTGATCTTTCAGCAGAAAATCTGCAAGCCAGAATGGAGTGGCAGGACATACTTCAAGTGATGAAAGGGAAAAACCTACAACCAAGATTACTCTATCCATCAAGGATCTCATTCAGATTTGACAGAGAAATGAAAACCTTTACCAACAAGCAAAAGCTAAGAGAATTCAGCATCGCCAAACCAGCTTTACAACAAATGCTAAAGGAACTTCTCTAGGGAGGAAACACAAGAGAAGGAAAAGACCTACAATAACAAACCCAAAACAATTAAGAAAATGCTAACAGGAACATGCATATCGATAATTATCTTAAATGTAAATGGATTAAATGCTGTAACCAAAAGACACAGATTGGCTGAATGGATACAAAAACAAGACCCGCATATATGCTGTCTACAAGAGACGCACTTCAGACCTAGGAACGCATACAGACTGAAGGTGAGGGGATGGAAAAAGATATTCCATGCAAATGGAAATCAAAAGAAAGCTGGAGTAGCAATACTCATATCAGACAAAATAGACTATAAAATAAAGACTATTACATGAGACAAAGAAGGACGCTCCATAATGATTAAGGGATCAATTCAAGAAGAAGATATAAGAGTTGTAAATATTTATGTACCCAGCATAGGAGCACCTCAGTACACAAGGCAAATGCTAATAGCCATAAAAGGGGAAATTGATAGTAACACAATCATAGTAGGGGACTTTAACACCCCAGTTTCACCAATGGGTAGATCATCCAAAACGAAAATAAATAGGGAAACACAAGCTTTAAGGTACACGTTAAACAAGATGGACTTAATTGATATTCATAGGACAGTCCTTCCAAAAACAACAGAATGCATTTTCTTTTCAAGTGCTCATGGAACATTCTACAGGATAGATCATATCTTGGGTCACAAATCAAGCATTGGTAAATTTAAGAAAATAGAAATCATATCAAGTATCTTTTCTGAGCATAACGCTATAAGACTAGATATCAATTACAGGAATAAAAGAAAACTGTAAAAAATACAAACACACGGAGGCTAAGCAATACGCTACTAAATAACCAAGAGATCACTGAAGAAATCAAAGAGGAAATAAAAAAATACATAGAAACAAATGACAATGAAAACATGGCAACCCAAAACCTATGGGATGCAGCAAAAGCAGTTCTAAGAGGGAAGTTTATAGCAATACAATCCTACCTCAAGAAACAAGAAACATCTTAAACAAACAACCTAACCTTACACCTAAAACAATTAGAGAAAGAAGAACAAAAAAACCCCCAAAGTTAGCAGAAGGAAAGAAATCATAGAGATCAGATCAGAAATAAATGAAAAAGAAATGAGGGAAACAATAGCAAAGCTCAATAAAACTAAAAGCTGGTTCTTTGAGAAGATAAACAAAATTGACAAACCATTAGCCAGACGCATCAGGAAGCAAAGGGCGAAGACTCAGCAGAATTAGAAATTAAAAAGGAGAAGTAACAACTGACACTGCAGAAATATAAAGCATCGTGAGAGATTACTATAAGCAAATAGATGCCAATAAAATGGACAACCTGGAAGAAATGGACAAATTCTTAGAAAAGCACAGCCTTCTGAGACTGAACCAGGAAAAAATAGAATATATAAACAGACCAATCACAAGCAGTGAAATTGAAACTGTGATTAAAAATCTTCTAACAGGGCTTCCCTGGTGGCGCAGTGGTTGAGAGTCTGCCTGCTGATGCAGGGGACGTGGGTTCGTGCCTGCCCCGGTCCAGGAGGATCCCACATGCCATGGAGCTGCTGGGCCCGTGAGCCATGGCCGTTGAGCCTGCGCGTCCGGAGCCTGTGCTCCGCAACGGGAGAGGCCACAACAGTGAGAGGCCCACGTACCAAAAAAAAAAAAAAAAAAATCTTCCAACAAATGAAAACCCAGGGCCAGATGGCTTCACAGGCGAATTCTATCAAACATTTAGAGAAGAGCTAACACCTATCCTTCTCAAACTCTTCCAAAATATAGCAGAGGGAGGAACACTCCCAAACTCATCTACGAGGCCACCATCACCTTGATACCAAAACCAGACAAGGATGTCACAAAGAAAGAAAACTACAGGCCAATGTCACTGATGAACATACATGCCAAAATCGTCAACAAAATACTAGCAGACAGAATCCAACAGCACATTAAAAGGTTCATACACCATGATCAAGTGGGGTTTATCCCAGGAATGCAAGGATTCTTCAATGTACACAAATCAATCTCATTATCAAACTGAAGGATAAAAACCATTTGATAATCTCAGTAGATGCAGAAAAATCTTTTGACAAAATTCAACAGCCATTTATGATCAAAATCTCCAGAAAGTAGGCATAGAGGGAACTTACCTCAACATAATAAAGGCCGTATTATGACAGACCCACAGCCAACATTGTTCTTAATGGTAAAAAACTGAAACCGTTTCCTCTAAGATCAGGAACAAGACAAGGTCACCCACTCTTGCCACTATTATTCAACATATTTTTGGAAGTTTTAGCCACAGCAGTCAGAGAAGAAAAAGAAATAAAAGGAATCGAAATGGGAAAAGACGAAGTAAAACTATCACTGTTTGCAGATGACATGATACTATACATAGAGAACCCTAAAGATGCCACCAGAAAACTACTAGAGGTAATCAATGAATTTGGTAAAGTAGCAGGATACAAAATTAATGCACAGAAATCTCTTGCATTCCTACACACTAATGATGAAAAATCTGAAAGAGAAATTAAGGAAACACTCCCATTTACCACTGCAACAAAAAGAATTAAATACCTAGGAATAAACCTACCTAAGGAGACAAAAGACCTGTACTCAGAAGACTATAAGACACTGTGAAAGAAATTAAAGATGATACAAACAGATGGAGAGATATACCATGTTCTTGGATTGGAAGAATCAACATTGTGAAAATGACTCTACTACCCAAAGCAATGTACAAATTCAGTGCAATCCCTATCAGACCACCAATGGCATTTTTCACAGAACTAAAACAAAAAATTTCACAATTTGTATGGAAACACAAAAGACCCCGAATAGCCGAAGCGATCTTGAGAAAGAAAAACAGAGCTGGAGGAATCAGACTCCCTGACTTCAGACTAAACTGCAAAGCTATAGTAATCACGACAGTTCAGTACTGGCACAAAAATAGAAATACAGATCAATGTAATAGCATAGAAAGCCCAGAGATAAGCCCATGCACCTGTGGTCACCTTATCTTTGTTAAAGGTGGCAAGAATATACAGTGGAGAAAAGACAACCTCTTCAATAAGTGGTGCTGAGAAAACTGCACAGATACATGTTAAAGAATGAAATTAGAATACTCCCTAACACCATATACAAAAATAAACTCAAAATGGATTAAAGACCTAAATGTAAGGCCAGACACTATCAAACTCTTAGAGGAAAACATAGAACACTCTATGACATAAATCACAGCAATATCCTTTTTGACCTACCTCCTAGAGAAATGGAAATAAAAACAAAAATAAACAAATGGGACCTAATGAAACTTAAAAGCTTTTGCACAGCAAAGGAAACCATAAACAAGACGAAAGGACAGACCTCAGAATGGGAGAATATATTTGCAAATGAAGCAACTTACAAAGGATTAATCTCCAAAATTTACAAGCAGCTCATGGAGCTCAATATCAAAAGAACAAACAACCCAGTCCAAAATTGGGCAGAAGACCTAAATAGACATTTCTCCAAAGAAGGTATACAGATTGCCAACAAACAAATGAAAGGATGCTCGACATCGCTAATTATTAGAGAAATGCAAATTAGAACTATAGTGAGGTATCACCTCACCACGGTCAGAATGGCCATCATCAAAAAATCTACAAACGATAAATGCTGGAGAGGGTGTGGAGAACAGGGAACCCTCTTGCACTGTTGGTGGGAGTGTAAATTGATACAGCCACTATGGAGGTTCCTTTAAAAACTAAAAATAGAACTACTATAAGACCCAGCAATCCCACTGTTGGGCATATACCCTGAGAAAACCATAATTTTAAAAGAGTCATGTACCACAGTGTTCATTGCAGCACTATTTACAATAGCCAGGACATGGAAGCAACCTAAATGTCCTTTGACAGATGAATGGGTAAAGAAGATGTGACCCATATACACAATGGAGTATTACTCAGCCTTAAAAAGGAGTAATATTGAGTTATATGTAGTGAGGTTGATGGAGCTAGAGTCTGTCATACAGAGAGAAGTAAGTCAGAAAGAGAAAAGCAAATGCCGTATGCTAACACATATATATGGAATCTAAAAAAGAAATGGTTCTGAATAACCTAGGGGCAGGACAGGAATAAAGACACAGACGTAGAGAATGGACTTGAGGACACGGGGAGGGGGAAGGGTAAGCTGGGACAAGCTGAGAGATTAGCTCTGACATATATACACTACCAAATGTGTAATAGCTAGTGGGAAGCAGCTGCATAGCACAGGGAGATCCACTCTGTGCTTTGTGACCACTTTAGAGAGGTGGGATAGGGAAGATGGGAGGGGACATGGGGATATATGTATGCGTATAGCTGATTCACTTTGTTGTACAGCAGAAACTAACACAACATTGTAAAGCAATTATACTCCAATAAAGGTGTTAAAAACATTAAAAAAATAAAATATTTGATTTATAGTCAAGAAAAAAAAAAGAGAGAAAGAAACATGTTCCAGTTAAAATTTATCAAAGGCAATGAATGTCGAAAATATGCCCTGGTAGGGCTGGTAGCTAAGGCCAGTACAGAGGGTATCAACTCATGGAGAGAGAGAGAGAAGAGCAGGTTCCATCCTTCTGGTGATGGTGAGCCAGTGATGAAGACTCAGGCAGGACCTACAGCCTCTGTCCCAGGTACAGAGTAAGAAGCACCTTACGTATATGAGCTCATTTACTTATCACACCAACCTGTGAGGTGGGGACAGTTCTTTTCCCATTTTACAGATGAGGAAATTGAGGACCAGGAAAGAGAAGTCACTTCCTCAAGGTTATCCAGCTAGTACGTGGCGGGGCTGGGATTTAAACACAGGCACGGTCTGTGCTGCTGTCAACCTGTGTGATGTGCAACCTCTCAGCCAAGACTTTTAGGTAGAAAAAAAGATAATCATACTAGGTGCTAGGCCACTGAGATTCCTCTGGGCCAGGCTGTCTTAGCTGGCAGGGATTGGAGCCAAATGGCGTACATTGTCCTTTTTACTGTTTTGCGGCATTTCATTCCCTTGCTTACATTGTTCCTTCCTGGCCAGGCAACAGTGGTCTCCCGTCTCACCTGCTAGGCTCCTTTCATTTGGTTCATCAACTGGCAGCCTCACCTGTGATGCCAAGAGGACTGTTGGCTCACTTTGTTTCTGTCCTCCCATCCCAGGTACCATATCAGTGAACAGCAGGCGCACGCCATTCACCGCTAGTGGGGAGAGCGAGATCCTGGACCTGGAGGGGGACATGTACCTGGGCGGGCTGCCGGAGCACCGTGCTGGCCTCATCCTCCCCACTGAGCTCTGGACCGCCATGCTCAACTATGGCTACGTGGGCTGCATCCGTGACCTGTTCATTGACGGGCGCAGCAAGAACATCCGGCAGCTGGCGGAGATGCAGAACGCTGCAGGCGTCAAGTCCTCCTGTTCACGGATGAGCGCTAAGCAGTGTGACAGCTACCCCTGCAAGAACAACGCCGTGTGCAAAGATGGCTGGAATCGCTTCATCTGCGACTGCACGGGCACCGGCTACTGGGGCCGAACCTGCGAGAGGGGTGAGTAGGCCCTCGTGGTGGCACACTGAGTCTGAGTGGGGGTGATGTGCTGCAGCTGTGTCCCTGGATACACCTGCCTGTGCTTCCTTTGCTACTACAGGCTCTCCCTTGGGACCTCCCTGTGCTTGCATTCTTCTGGAGAAGAATTTTCTAGGGTTCACTTCTTTCCACATCATACCCTTTCTAGTTCTGGATGCTTGGATTTGTTTGACTAGGGTTGGGTTGCAGAGAGGGAAACTTTAGAGTAAATATTACCATGATCATGCTACTTTCTTGATTAAATGTTAGACATCTATTTGAGAAGGTGAATTCTTTTGGGATTCTGGGTGGGCTCACCAACTGGCTGTTTCCTTTGTTCATTTAACTCATGCTTTTTTTTTTTTTTTTTTTTTTTTTTCGTTACGTGGGCCTGTCACTGTTGTGGCCTCTCCCGTTGTGGAGCACAGGCTCTGGACGTGCAGGCTCAGCGGCCATGGCTCACAGGCCCAGCCGCTCCATGGCATGTGGGATCTTCCCGGACCGGGGCATGAACCTGTGTCCCCTGCATCGGCAGGCGGACTCTCAACCACTGTGCCACCAGGGAAGCCCTAACTCATGCTTTTTGATGCTTTCTTCTTGCTAGCTCTTGGATTAGGCTTTAGAAATACACTATTGAACAAAATAGCCCCAGCCCTGTTCTGTGGAGCTTGCTGCCTGGTGGAATACTTAGCTGTTAAATAATCACAGACATGTTGAGTTCTATAAGAAGCAGTGTTATGTGTTGGTTAAGAACATGAATTCTGGGGCCAGACTTGGTGAGAGATGTGGCCCTCATGGAGTGATACAGACTTTCTCAAGATAATAGCTTTGAGACTTGATTTCCTCATTTGCAAAATGGAGATAATTAGGTACCTACCTCACAGGATATTAGTGAGGATTAAGTGAGTCAGTAGGTTCCTGGACTATGGAAAGCGTTTAGTAAATGTTAGTGATTGTTACAGTCGTAATTATTGTCATCAACATCATTAAAGGAAAAGCACAGAGAAGTTTGGGAGGCCTTTGCAAGGGGACCCAACATGCTGTAGAGGTTCATAGAAAGCTTCTTCAAGAAAGAAATATATAGGTTGAGACTTGAAATATAAGTAAGAGTTAGCTTGGCAACGAGGTGGGAGGAAGCCGGGTGTCTTTTACATGAGGGCAACGTGTGCCAAGAGGTAAGAGACCATGGCACACCGGGACTTCCCTAGCGATCCAGTGGTTGAGACTTCACCTTCCAATGCAGGGGATGCGGGTTCGATCCCTGGTCGGGGAGCTAAGATCCCACATGCCTCGCAGCCAAAAAACCAAAACATAAGCAACAGAAGCATTATTGTAACAAATTCAATAAAGACTTTAAAAATGGTCCACATCAAGGAAAAAAGAAACTTAAAAAAAAAAATTCTCCTCTAAAAAAAGATCAAAAGAGACCATGGCACAGTTGAGGAACCAAACAAAGTCCATAAGAGAATGGAGTGTGTAGTGAGGTGGGGGGAAGGGTGTGAGAGGTAGCTGAAGAGTTGGGGGACAAAGAGTGGGGGCTGACCATTTACAACAGGCCAGGATGCTGGGGGAAGCCCCTTTCTCTCTACCGCTTTAGGATCTTACACTTGCACTGAATTTACAGTTTGGGTAAAGGGCAGAGATAAAGGTAAGCAAAGAGACAACATCAAGACAAGGAGATCCTAGTCTATAAGCCACATCCAGATTGCAGCTTGGTTAATTGTTTTTTGTGCCAGGCACACAGAATCTGGCTGGCTGTATATGAGTTGTCAGTCTCTATTTTGTATGAAAGGATAATTTACATAGTTATCAAGTTTTGCCGAGGGCATAGTTCTAGGGCTTTGAGGATACTGTGTGTGTAGAAGAGATAGTTTCTGTCTACAGAAGCTTATCATTTCTTTAGCTGAGGAGTTGACACATTGATATAAGAAGCAGTAATAAAATGATACAAGGCAGCAGCATGGGCTGGACCAATAAGGGGACATGGAAATTTAGTGAAGACTTTCCTGAGGAGAGGGTCATGCAGGGTCACACCCTTAAAGACTACCAGTGGCCAGAATTGTCCAGGTATCAGAAGTCTGGTGATAAGGAGTGATCCTGGAACATGCTTGGATAACCAGTCAAGAATTTTCAAGGAGTCATTTTTGTGAGGTCAACCATATTGCTAGTTAAAGTATATTTCAAGAGAACTGCAAACCTTCCCTACAGCTGGACCAAAAGGAGGACACAGGATATTGGAGTAAAGCAAAAGGAGCTTTTTGGGGGCTCATAGAAGTGAAATTCAGATTCACTGAATTTTCAAAGCAGCCACCCCAGAACATGAACTAGGATGGGGAGGCGGCCATCCAGCACAGAAGTGGGTCTCATTTGGCTGGCCAGTCTGTCAAGCTCCTGAACTCCTTCCAAATCTCTTTTTAGGGTAGACTATCCTGGTTGCTGGTTTGGGGAGATAGAAAAGTCATTCGACCTCTGGGATGCATGAGACCATTTTGATATAAGCCAGGAAATTGTGGATCCACTGTCTAGGAAGGTAGTGTAAGAACCAAAGGTCCCTTCAGACATCTCACTTCTTTCTCCTGGGTATCTTTCCAACTCAAGGGCCTGCAGCAGGGACTGGAGACCGCTGAGCAAGGTGTCCCTGAGATCAGCTGTTCCAAGGGCAAATCAATGGGAGTTGGTCCAAGATTTGCCAAGTACAGTGAAAGTCACTGCACCTTTTACGTTGTCACTTGCTGACTAGTCATCAAAAGGCAGCTGATTGGGGATATATGAGGGACAATTATTCCTGGTACAGTGCAGCCAAGAATCATCCATTGTGGCCAAATGAGAAGGAGCCTGGCAAATTTAAGACATTTAATCTACATGTCGCCCAAATCCCAGATGGTTCAACTGATGGTTTTGTTCCCCCGCTAATTGTTTATTGGCCCTGTATTGTTCCTGACACCATGTTCAGAGTGAATCAGTGGAGTGTAAAAATGATAGGACTCTACTTTGCTGGCAAAGAAAATTGTTTCCCTATGACACTGTTTTTCTTTATTGAAACTGATTCGTCAGTGGAGATGGTTTTGACTTTTGTTCATTTTTCGTACATGCAGCAGACATTTATTGAAACCCTAATTTGTTCCAGGCACTGTATTAGATGCTGGCAATGCAAAAAAACAACAACAACAAAAAGACCGACACAGCTTCTGGTTTTGATCAAGGGGTGTATAGTCCTACTGGACAAGGAAAGGTGGGAACTGTGCTAACGCTTGGTAGATGTCATGCCTGATCTTTTAGGGGAATAGCAGGGCAGACAGATGGGAGAGGCCATGGCTACATGGGTGAGTGATGCTTGGGAAAAGGGGACCTGAGGTTTCTTAGATTTTCTTGTCTGCTATTAATAATAAAACTATGGCCTCTTTTTACCTCTGACCCTCAGTATCCATTATAGGCACTTCTGAAGAGTGGTAAAGGAAGAGCATTAACATTCTTTATGCAAGAGCGTGATCCCCCTTGTCAAGGAATGCTGCCCCATGCACCATAACACCATCAACAAGTTCACTCAATTTACCATTCTCTAATTTTTTTCTAGAAACATTAACCCTAAGCCTAGAATTGATCATTTGTACCAAATGTGATAAGACTAAGACAATTCCTAAGGCAGTGTGTCCCATCTAGCCCCAGCTGTGTCCTATACTTGGGCTTCATAGTAGTATCCATTCCTTGGTATCACTAACCCCACAACAGGAATGGTAGTGTTTGAAAGAGGCACTTGTTTCTATAAAATGGAGAAAGCATAGGTGGGTTGCTGAAAACTGGTATTCAGAGACAAAGCAGAGTCAGGGATGGCTCAGTTCAGACACTGGATCAAAATAGCCGAAGAACCCAAGCAAAGTGGGCAAGCACGTCAGTCTAAGGTACAATTCCCAGGTTAAAGGTGTCAGCCAAAGACAAGGGAATAAGGCAAGGGAACTAGGAAATATATGAGTACATCAGACTAAGGTTAATTTGCATGAGTGTCTTTCTCTGATAGTAAAAATGGGTGTCTCTTGCTTGTACCCGCACAAGAGTGCTTCTACTGCCTGTGAAGATGAGCAACTCTAAATTTTGACATATAACAGTTGGCTTGATGTTGTATTTAGACATTTTTTTCACCATGATCTGATACTGTTCTAAGGAGATGTAGATAGATCCACCCATTCCAGTTGTTCAGCTGTAGCTGTTCCGGTTGGTTATTTGTTAATCATATTGATGTGGGAGACATCTCCATGACCTAAAAAGCTAAGGTCTGCTTAGCTCCTTCATGCCAATTTGTTTGGTTGAAATGCTTTACTCTGCTGGAAGATTGCCTGCCATTTAAAAAATCCTATTGTGTAGAGGAAACATTCTGTCTTTTCTAAGATGATATGATCACTTGACTTGGGACAACAGAGGCATCTTCTCTTTGTCAGTGTAGCCAAACTGCTTAGTTCAATTAGTGGGGACCAAGTGTCAATAGGCAAGGCTATGGATTTAATTTATTTGTGGACTATCGAACTTCAATTTGAGGCCACTGCAGATTCTGCCCCCTTCCCTAGATGGCTTTTCCTGAATGCATGCCATCATTTGTTTAGCAAGAAATAAAATAGGACTCAGCACAGGTTCATCCCTATGACAAAAATAACCTACGCTATAGCGCTTAGAGTCAGGATTGCCTAGTGGTTAATGGCATGAATTTTAGCCAGATGGGCCTTGGTTCCTGAGTTGGTTCTGTCAGTAGCTAGGTAATATACAACAAATTTTTTATTTTGTCCAAGTCTCAGTTTCCTTATCTGTAAAATGGGGACACTGATACTTACTAGGTAAGGTTCTCTTGGTTGCAAGCTACAGAATTGACAATGGCTAACAGAGTAAAGGAAGAAGACATATTGCATGATTATCTAGAGAGTTATTGATCAAATAACGATCTCACCAATTACATCTTGAAAAGGGAGGCAGAACAACTCTGGGGATCCCAAGGCACTGTGATTGAAGGGATGCATCTCTCTTGACCTACGGGTTCTGGAGTTTTCCATTCACAGTTTACATTTTCCAGAAAGAGAGCCCGATTGGCCCAGTTTAGTTCATCTGTCTATTCTAATACAGTCAGCTCTGTCCAGGTGGGCAGTCACCTAGAATAGGTATAAAGGATCACCTAATATGTAAATATATAATCTTACTGAACCATTTTCTTAGTGTTCTTTCATGGTGAAGCTTGGGGTACCCTGATCCATAAGGCCATGTCCTGTTATAGATGCCCAGCCACATGGACTGCTTCTGTGTGATAAACTAAAATATTTCCTGGGGTCATGGAAATTGGTTGCCTTTGAGAATATTAAATTGTAGAACTAAGAAAATGTGATAGAGAGGGTAAATCTGCTCTTCTCACTGGTTCTCGGGATTCCATTTATCTGACATAAACACCAGCTGAAAACCAAGAATGCAGATATTATGAGTTCTCTCAAATGACCCTGTTCCAGCAGGAAAGGCTTGCAGGCAGCAGCTGCTCGGGGACTTCGCTTTCAGCCAGCCCCTCTGATGACTGCTGTGTGCTCCTGGGGCAGCAGTACATCCTGCTGGGGAGGGTGAGACACTGACTTTAGAGGAGGCTAGAGTGTGTCATTTGGATGCCACATGGAAATCAAGACATCAGGACATAGCAGGCCTGGCAGATTCAGTTGATGTTACCTGTACCTAATCCTTATTTCAGCAAAGGAGCAGTTGGAAGCCCTGAGAAGTTAATGTCACTTTAACTTGGAGCAGCTGTAGAATGGTTAAAATTCATGGATCCTGACTCCTAATCCACTGTACTTTCCATTACATTGAGTAGCCTTTCCTCCTCTTATATATGAAAGGGGTTGGATTATAAGGTCATTGAAGGAAAAACAGTGCATTAGGTATTTTTGTTTTCCCAGTCTCCAGCACTGTGCTATACACATACTACGAGGTTATTAAATGTTGGAGGAAGGGTCCCAGTCCTCTGTCCTGGGTCTCCTCCTGGTCTGCACATTGCCCTTTGTGCCCTCATCCACTGCCATGGTGTCAAAGGTTATCTATATGTCAGTGATTCCCAAATCAGTCTCTCTAGCCTTGAACTCTCTCTGGAACCCCAGATTTCTATATCCAGTTGTCTGCTTGACATCTTCATTTGGATATCTGATAGATATCTTAATCATGACATTGAAAAATAGAAATCTTCAGTGCCTCCTCCCTGCCTTAGACTTTTTTTTTCTTTTCTTTCTTTTTTTTTACTTTTAGTTTTTCCCATCTCACTAAATGGCATCACCATTGTCCTTGGCATTTTCCTCGATTTTTCTTCTCCCGTCTCATTCAGTCTGTCTCAGCAAGTTCCTGTCGTCTCCTCATCTAAACCCATCCTGCCTCTGTCCACTTCTCTCCCTCTCCACTACTATGATCCTAGGTCAACCTACATCGATCTCTTCTTTGGAAAACTAGGTAGCATGTCATATGTTATGAAAAGTTCAAATTCATTTTGCGCCATCTTCAGAGTATTGAAGTGAGATTATTAAAATGTTTAAATATTCAACACATTCTTAAGTAGCTTTAGTTTCAGTGACTTTTGGTCCCTCAAATTGCAGGAAATGAAGCTATGATACTTCTTTGGAATTAACTTCAACGTTCACATTTCCTTTCCTTTTCTCTGTACCAAGCTTGGTGAGCTCAGTTGTTAGGATACAGATTTGTAGAAGACATAGTTTCAGTTCTTGAGCTCACAGTCTAATAATCTGCAAATTGTAACGCAATCTACCAAGGGCAGTGATCCAGGAATATCATACGAAAGAATGAGATAACAATTAGAAAGCAAAATATGTCCAACATGATATTACCACTTTATAACCAGTTCTGGATCTACTGGGGTCTGCTCAGACTGACTCACTGGTGTGGGAACAAAAGAAACCCTGGCTTCCAGGGTCAAATATAAAAATGCTCGTTGCTTTCCCTTGTTCCAGTGCCATTTGAGGCTCTGCTCTTATTCCCCTAGGAACATCCAGGCCCTTTATTTATATATGTGACCTTGAGATTCTTACTGGGATCCTCTGGCCTCTCTGTTCTGCAAAAACAAAATGAGGCAATTGGGTTTCATGCTCTCTCAGGGCCCATCCAGTTATAAATCTCTGTGATTCTCAAATGTCATCAGCTTGGCAGTTGCTTCCCTTATCCTGAGTAGAGGGGTAAAGGTGAGTGAAGGGCAGGGCAGGGATGCTAGTCCTTGTTCCTTGCAGTCTGCAATACTGTCTGGGTTAGGAGGCTCAGTTTAGTCATATCAGCACTGTGACGAAGTTGTCACGTCTCTGATTCATTCATCTGAAAATACGAATACCTTGATATACTGGGAATACTTCAGGTCCATGACTTAAAAGTTTTAATTGCTGGATTAATGAGTAGAGCCTTGGATTTCTTAAGATCATTAAAAGACTGTCTCTTTTCCAGTCCATTGTTTACCCGCTTTCAAGGGTAAATACATGTATTAGAGAAAGAGTGCCCTCAAGAAATACATAATTCATCATCATCAACCAACATGTCCCCATTTTTTCTTATCCATTGGTGCTTTTTAAATTTTTATTTTATATTGGAGTATAGTTGATTAACAATGTTATGTTAGTTTCAGGTGTACAGCAAAGTGATTCAGTTGTACACATACGTGTATCCATTCTTTTTCAAATTCTTTTCCCATTTAGGTTATTACAGAGTATTGAGCAGAGTTCCCTGTGCTATACAGTAGGTCCTTGTTGGTTATCTATTTTAAATATAGCAGTGTGTATATGTCATTCCCAAGCTCCCAATCTATCCCTCCCCTCCCACACTTCCCCCCTGGTAAGCATAAGTTCCTTCTCTAAGTCTGTGAGTCTGTGTCTGTTTTGTAAGTAAATTCATTTGTATCATTTTTTAAGATTCCGCATATAAGCAATATCATATCTTATTTGTCTTCCTCTGTGTGACTTACTTTACTTAGTATGATAATCTCCAGGTCCATCTATGTTGCTGCAAATGGCATTATTTCATTCTTTTTAATGGCTGAGTAATATTCTATTGTATATATGTACCACATCTTTTTTTAAAAAGATTTTTATCGGAGTATAGTTGCTTTACAATGTTGTGTTAGTTTCTGCTGTACAGCAAAGTGAATCAGTTATACGTATACATGTATCCCCTCTTTTTTGGATTTCCTTCACATTTAGGTCACCACAGAGCATTGAGTAGAGTTCCCTGTGCTATACAGTAGGTTCTCATTAGTTATCTGTTTTATACACAGTAGTGTATATATGTCAATCCCAATCTCCCCATTCATCCCACCCTGCCACCTCCTTGGTATCCATAAGTTTGTTCTCTACATCTTTGTCTCTATTTCTGCTTTGTGAGTAAGTTCATCTGTACTATTTTTCTAGATTCCACATATAAATGATATTACATGATATTTGATTTTCTCTTTCTGACTTACTTCACTCTGTATGACAGTCTCTAGGTCTGTCCATGTCTCTGCAAATGGCACTATTTTTCATGTCTGAGTAATATTCCATTGTATATATGTGCCACATCTTCTTTATCCATTCCTCTGTTGATGGACATATAGGTTGCTTCCATGTCTTGGCTATTGTAAATAGTGCTGCTATGAACATTGGGGTGCATGTACTCTTTTGAACCATGTTTATCTCCAGATATATGCCCAGGAATGGGATTGCTGGATCATATGGTAGCTTTGTTTTTAGTTTCTTAAGGAAGCTCCATACTGTTCTCCATAGTGTCTGTACCAATTTACATTCCCACCAGCAGTGTAGGAGGGTTCCTTTTCTCCACACCCTCTCCAGCATTTATTGTTTGTAGACTTTTGATGATGGCTATTCTGACTGGTGTGAGGTGATATACCTCATTGTAGTTTTGATTTGCACTTCTCTAATAATTAGTGATGTTGAGCATCTTTTCATGTGCCTCTTGGCCATCTGTATGTCTTCTTTGGAGAAATGTCAGTTTAGGTCTTCTGCCCATTTTTTAATTGTGTTAAGACACACAGCTATATCTCTGCTGATGACCGTAGCGTTGCTCAGATTCAGCCTCTTCTTGTTTCTCTTCCTGTTCTCCTTTCCACGGTCCCGGGATTGTATGATCCCAGGAAATTGTCCTATAGTCCATGACCCCTCCCTAAGTGTTATTCTGCCAGGTTGGGGTCTGAGATACCCCTGATCACAGCTTCTCCTGATGGTCTAAAGAAGAGAGTAAGGGAAGAAGATTCTAGTCATTTGAGAAGCTTGAAGCTCCAGGGGTCTCAGAAGGACAGGCTGGGGACTTTGGCGATCTTTGGAAAATCGACAGCTAGGCCTGTGTTCAGCCTGAGAATGTGAAGGTCAGCACTTTGAGGCAGCGCGTGACAGCTGCTTAGAACTGTGACACACCTGCTGTTGGCTGTGATTCTGTCAAATGCAGAGACATGGTGGCTGTTTATATTACTGCTTTGTACCCTTATTACTGCCTTTG
This sequence comes from Lipotes vexillifer, assembly GCF_000442215.2. Classification (NCBI taxonomy): domain Eukaryota; kingdom Metazoa; phylum Chordata; class Mammalia; order Artiodactyla; family Lipotidae; genus Lipotes; species Lipotes vexillifer. The sequence goes on along the minus strand of NW_006773166.1, from coordinate 725,338 downwards.
CTAAAAGCTGCTTAACTGCCAGCAGACATCTGCCCATTATAGATGCAATAAACTGAGATGCTGCTAAATTATGAGAAACAAGTGCTTCAAAATGCAACACAAGGGGATTGTCATAGCATTTTTTAGCATCTCTGGCTTCTTGGGTCTTTTCACAGATAGATGAATCCTTCCTTGCTCCAGTCTGGATTAAGAGGAAAGGAAAGTTAACTTTTTTGAGAGAAATTATATGCCTGCTTTGTATTCTTAATATACAGTGGGCCATTTAACCCTCACATCCATTCTGCAGGCTGCATAATCTTAGCCTCGTTTCCTAGATGAAGAAAATAAGGCCCCAGGTCATTCATTCCAAAGCACCTGTTGAGAACTGTGTGCCAGCGGCCACCGCATTGATCCTTCGAGATACAAGAGAATTGATTGTGATGTTCCTCATAAACATATCAATATATTCTGATACTTGAGGAAAGGACATAAATGCGAGGAGGAATATCGTGGACAGTGTCAGAGACTGGGTGACACTAGAGCTGAGGCTTGGTGGAGTAGCAGGAATCTCCCAGGAAGACCAGGCAGGGAAAAGTATTTCAGGCAGAAGGAACAGATATGCAAAGATGACTTCTGTAAACAGGAAGTTTTCCTCGTGGATGGTATCTAAGTCTTAAATTTGAGGGGATGTTTTAGAAGGTGTGGCTGAAGAAGTGGTAGGGCCAGTTGTGAGGCACCTTGTTTGTTCTCCCCAGAAGTTTGGACTTTACCAAACTCGTAAGGGGGCATGCCAGTTTTAGCAATGGGATAACAAAGTCAAATCCCTCTGGCAAGGGATGATTGGCACGTGGGAGACAGTAGGCCAAGAGACCAGTGTGCGTTAGTTCAGTTTGCATTTATATTAATTCAGGGTGGGAAATAAGAGTCCTAACTGTGATAGGGAGAATGGAGGTCAAGTTCTGGGGACACATCCAATAGATATTTAAGGGGCAATGTTGATAGGATTTACTAACCAGTCGTACGCAGCTAGAGAGTGGCCGAGACTGGATTAGAATAAGGGTTTGGTTGTAGAAGCATATTGTTTCTTCCCTGTGCTACTCAAGCATCTCAGATCAGTTGGAGAGTCTTGGGAGGAGTGGGGAAGAGTGAGGTAGCAATTAAGGGGATGTAGCTAGGAGTCACCTATATATACTGGTCTCACTCTGAACATATGTGACTTATTCTCTCTCTGTGCCTCAGTTTCCGTATTTACCACTGAGAATATCAACAGTGGTTGCTTAATTGGCTTTTTGTGAGCCTCTTTATTATAGAGTCAAAGTGTATGTTGTGTTCACAGAGATCATAAGCCAGCATGTCCCTTTCTGAAGCTAGAATTCTGCAATTCAAGAATGAAAAAATTCTCAGACTGGTGTTTTTTTTAATTCAGTTTTTCCTTGTGTTGTAGAAATGACCTAGATATGATTTCTGGGTTTAAGTATATGATATAGGATAGAACTTAACAGGGGGAAGGAAGGTTGCACCAGAAGGGAACATACCAAAGGATGCTTTTCTCCATACTTCACATGGTTTGTATTTGGAATCAAGACATGACTACTGTAATCCCAGATTTTGAAGAATTATGCTAAAATGGTCTGTTGTTAACTGTGATTATCTCAACCAAGCTTTGCATGTATTTGGTGGAAAAATGAATTCTTTCTCTTTCTCTTGTAAAAGTGGCCATATTTGAAATTAAGCTAAAAGATTCTTTCCTTATAGGTAGGAAAAATCGTATTTTTAATGTCTCTGTATTCTGGTCCCCCATTAGGACTTCACATCAATGACACCCAATACTGAGGATTGTGTACATGTGAGTGATACAGCACACGTGTAGTTTCCCTCTAGTTTCTGAGATGTTTTTCTGTTCTGTTTTTAATATAATCAGATATTATTAAGGAAGAGAAATGCAAACATGTGACAGTCAGGAATAGAAGGGCCAAACTGAAACCTAGACCTGGATTGATCCAAAGAAAACCAGATGAGTGTAAAGCGCTGTAGAATTATTTATCTCGCCAGAGGCCCAGATACCATCTAGCACAACCACCCTACCCCCAGTTCTAGATCAGGAAACTGAGGGCTTCAGGTAGGAAATAAGTTGCCCAAGGAATAGTGTTTCTAGCCCCTCCTTTTGGGGGGGCTAGCCCCCCCAAATAGAGTGTTTCTAGCCCCTACTTTTGGGGGCGCTAGCGTTTCTAGCCCCTCCTTTTGGTTCTCCTATCATTGGATTTTTCAAAGAAATCCGAAGATACCGCAGGAGCAGTATTTGTGCATATTTTATGAAGATGTATGTTTATGTCCCCATGGATTACTAAGCAGTACAATCATGCATTGTAACAAAGGTATTTGGTTAGTCTCCAGTCTTATTCTTGTTGGTAAATTTATTTAGAATGTTGGCAATTGATTTAGAGAAAAGAAATATGAAGGGAAAAGACATGTGCACGTCTCTTATTTCATCAACGATCCCGTATTACCCCATATGACAAATAAATCCAGCCCAACAGAGAGAATTTTGGAGTGACAAGTGCATTTGGGACTTGGGGCCAGAAACTCTGGGTATATAGCTCTCAAAAGGCCCCCTTCTGTGGAATATTGGCCAGCTATGTCCCTGGCAAGGAAATGCAAGGTTTCTTGGAGATCACTTTATGCTTCTTAGCATGTTTAACCTTTACAGTAAGGCATTCTCATCAAAATGACAACCCCCCACAGAGCCTTCTGAGAGGCCAGTTAATCAGAAACCTTATGAAATCTGTGGGGTTAGCACGCTCCCCATCTTTTTTCCTCCAGGGAAAGAAAGCCCTGTGTCTTTCAGATTTCAGTCTTCTCTGCAAACCCCTTGTCTGGAGCTTCCTGCTGTGACCCACAGATATTTGAATATTGTTTTCCTGTGGTCTCCCAGGGCCACATACTGACACCAGCTAAGGCTAGTACATTTTTAATCTCCATTAGCGGCATTGTAAGGAAAGATGACTGCTCTGATGTTTGCTTACTTGAATTCTCCCTACTCCAGAAGTCTTCAGACCCCCAGAAAGGATCTGAAGATAGTGCCTCACTCTTAATGTCACCACATATGGTGGCAGGCGGTTGCTGACAGGGACCTCAACTCCAGCTGGCTGTCTCTGCTCCCTTTGCCCCATTTCTCAGGCTGTAATGAAACTTATTTCACAAGCAACCCAGCTTCTCCAGATACTGTAAGATGGAGCCTCCTGTGGAAATCCACAAAGTCAGGTCTATGTTGAGAGCAGAAGTAGAAAGAGAAAAGATTGATAAGTAAAAGTCAGGTAGCTGTACGGGTGATAAAAACATTTATTGGGATGAGGGTGGGGGTGACTCTGTCAGAATTTAGATTCATATTTAGTTGGAAAAGACCTCTGAGGTTTTTGAGTCTGACCTAACATCTGATGCATGAACACACTTGACAAAATCTCTGAAATGCTATATGGACTCTATGGGAACATTTTCTGTTTCCATATGCTGTGCTAAATGCACAGTAGTGGGTAGCTTAATCATTGCGATAACTGTGTAAGATAGGTGCTATTTCATTCTCAGTTTACATCTGAGGAATGGAGGTCACGGCTAGGTTAAATAACTTGCCTAAGGTCACCTAGTTCTGGACCTTTCACTCCAGAGCCTACTCTTCTGTGATCAATACATTCTACTGCTCGCAGTGACAAGGGAGCTCACTCTTCAAGAAGCTGCTGTTTCAGTTTTGGAGAGTACCAAATACAGACATACCCTGGAGATATTGCAGGTTTGGTTCCAGACCACCTCAATAAAGTAAATATCACAGCAAAGTGAGTCACATGAAGTTTTTGGTTTTCCAGTGCATATGAAAGCTATGTTTATGTTATACTGTAGTCTGTTAAGTGTGCAATAGCATTATGTCTAAAAAATGTGTGTACCTTAATTTAAAAATACTTTATTGCTAAAAAATGCTACCCATCATCTGGGCCTTCAGTGAGTTTTCATCTTTTTGCTGGTGGAAGGTTGGAAATATTGCAAGAATGACCAAAATGTGACACAGAGACACAAAGTGAGCAAATGCCATCGGGAGAATGGGGCTGATAGTCTTCTCGTTCAACACAGGGTTGCCATAGATCTTCAGTTTGTAAAACACACAATATCTGCTAAGCACAATAAAGCAAAGTGCAATAAAATTAGGTATACCTTTATTCTAAATATCTCCCGTTTACTGTAAACTGAAGTCTCTCTTCTTCTAATATCTTTCTTTTGATGTTGGTTCTGGCTTTGGGTACTGTACAGGATTTAATCCCTCAATTAATATTTACTTGGTACTTACTGTGCCTTGGGCACCTGGGATATATAGAACTATCCAACCTAAATGCTCTTCTGTAGTAGACCTTTAGGTAGTTAAAGAGGACTGTCATTTTTCCACTGAAAGGTTGTCAGTCATTCTCAGGATAAACTATTAGTTTCTTCAAGTAGTCCTCATCTGTTGTGGTCTTGAGTTCCTCCATCATCCAATAGTCATTGAGGGAATGAAGGAAGGTGAGGAGGGGCTGTGTATTCACTGAATGTAAGGATGGCTTCCAGGACCAGGGAACTTTGTGGCTCTGCCCCTTTAAGCAGCAGGCATTTGTTACTAATGCAATAACCCCTATGATCATTGGACATTGTAATGTCACATGGACTATGGATTTGTGAGGCCAGTGGGACTCACTGGTGTATTTCTGAGAGGTGATTGCTAGTTGTATATCCTGAAAAAAGTTATCTTGAGCCCACAATAGGCGGCATCACATTTATTTCCTAATCTTATTGCTCAAAATAGTCCTAGACTGAGTGTGGTTAAATCACATATTTCAAAAGCAAGGCTACATTTATCTTTGGCCGTAGGAATATCTCAGGGTATCACTTGACAAGGAAACCATGGCTTTGACAAATATCAGCTGATATAGAATCACTGAATGCTGGAGTTGGTCAGAAACATAAAAATCATATATTCTGGTGCTGATAAGTTACAAAGGAAGAACTGAGGTTCGGATGGTTATGTATTACACAGGTGGTCCAAAGTCATACAGGTAGTCATGGTGGGACTCGTATCTCAATATTTTGAGACCTGGACCATAGCTCTCGATCCTAAAGTAATGTCAGGAGGTGCTCTAGCTTTGTGCCTTTGGGGTGGTCTTCCTGTATAGCTGACAGTTAGATCCTTGTGCAACGCAGCTCCGAACCTTTCTGCACAAGCTCCATGGGTCCTTGTGATTTTTCTTTTTTTACATGTAATAGTCCCTTTATTTATTGCAAATAGACTAGGCAGTTAATTCAGTTAGCAGCTTATGGCCTGGGAAATCTCATTACCCAAACCTTACATTATCAACACATCTGTTTAAAAAGAGATGCTTAAAGAAGTGGTCTGAATATTCAGATTCCTGATCATCTCCAAGAATAGGGGAACTACTGAAAGGCAACTTTGGAGAGAGTGTAGGGTCATACCAAGGTTATCAAACCCACTGAAATGCACACCTCAGGAGCTATAAAAAGGGAATTCACATTTACTGAGTACCTGTTATGTGCCAGGTATAACTTGATGTTTAAGATGCAGGAGCTCTGGTGTGGAACAGAGCCGGATATGAATGCTAATTCCATCAATGATTATTATATGATCTTGGGTTTGTTTTTAACCTCTCTGAACCTCAGCTTTCTGATCTATAAAACAAACTCTTTGGGGTTGTTGTGAGGCTTAAATAAGATGATTATGTAAAAATCTTAGCACAACGCCTGTAACTTTGTGTTTAATACCTGGAGGAGTATTAGTCTCTCATTTTAATTTAGAACAAGCTTATAAAGTTTGAGGTATCATTCATATCTTTTAATTAAGCCAAGGCTCAGAAATATGAAATAACTTGTCATAGTCACAACGTTAGTGAATACTGGAGGTAGCATTTGTAAAACCCAATCCATCAGATTTTCTATTATGCTTTGCCATTCCTTAAAATGGGAGGTCTTGGAGGTGGGATCTGGTATCACATGAGGGAAAAAGAGCTGTGGGGAAATGGAGAGATCCTTGTTTGTCTTCTAACCCTGTCTATTCTCTGCTTCAGGACTTTCAGGGGTGAATCTAAGGAATAAGCAGTGCTAGAAGCTGTGCATTTGAGGTAAATTCAGGCTTTAGAAGAGTGATCAGCATCTTCCACATCCTCTTGCCTACATTCTTGATTCCTAAGTAAAAGAGAGGAGCTCTTAAGTTTCCATGGGGCTGCTCCAGAAAAGCACAAAATCTATACAGCTTGGGGCTGGTGAGATAGACTTTGCCCTATCACAGTTTATCCAGGGCCACCATGTACCCAAACTCACACCTACATTCACACCCACATGTACACACAGACACACCAACACACCACATGCTTCAGCCATAAACCTGGACCTCTCTGTATTTTGTTTTGCTTATCTGTCTCCTGCCATCAAGCATGTATCAAGTATCCCGCTGCCAAGGATAGAAAAGCAGTTCGCTCTGTGTTTGTGGAGGGAAAAAAATGAAAGGCTGAATGAAAGCCTAAATGAGTGGGGTTAACTCTAAGAGTTACTCTACTGAAGTTAGGATTCTGGTTTACTAGCTGAGAAATTTGGAGAAACTTGGGGCCTGAATGTCCCTCCTCTCTACCCCCAGACACACACACACACACAGACACACACACACACAGATTGGGATTTTCTGGTGGGCAGGGGTGGAGATGTGCCTGGAGGGGAGTCGTCCAGCAGCTCCCTTAGGCTGAGGCCTAGCATCTTTGCCCTGTAACAGCTATTGCCAGCATTGTCTGTAGAGAGGCAAGAGTCAGTGTTGCCTAGTGGACAGATGGGCAGGCTTGGAAAGAACAAAGCTCGGCTAGAAGGAGAAGCTGACTCGTGCATCCTGGGCAGGCACTTCTGCCGTCTGAGACAATGAACTGACCTTGGTGAGAAAAGTTTCCAGCTCCCTTTTGCTCCCTCTCACTCTTTTCCCTTGCCTTTCCCTGTCCTCCTTACTCCTCCCCCTCTTTCCTCTTCTTTATCCCCTCTTCTTTATTTCTTCCTGATCAGTCTCACACAGTCCTTTCTTCCCTTGTCTATCTATCTTTTAGGCTTGATACAGCAATAATGTCTACCTTTTAATGGACAGCTCCTTGCCAGAGGGATGAAATTGACCCTTCTTTGTTCAAAATGATTGGCACGGAGGCTGCCGTAAAATGTGGGCTGGCACTTATGTCTGCCTAGACAGGTGACAGAGGTAGAAGGGAAGGACAGGTCCCCAAGGCCTCTGCAAGCACATTGCCTAGCCTGGAAACAATCTCTTTTTTCTTTCTTTTTTTTTTTTTTTGCAGTACGCGGGCCTCTCACTGTTGTGGCCTCTCCCGTTGCGGAGCACAGGCTCCGGACGCACAGGCTCAGCGGCCATGGCTCACAGGCCCAGCCGCTCCGCAGCATGTGGGATCCTCCTGGACCGGGGCATGAACCCGTGTCCCCTGCATCGGCAGGCGGACTCCCAACCACTGCGCCACCAGGGAAGCCCAACAATCTCTTTTTGAACTGTGGTAATGAGAGGTGGTCTTGGCAAGAGGGGGTCATGACTCTGCAAAACAAAATGGCTAAAATTCTGTGGGGAACGCAGAGCAGTGCACTGGGATATCAGTCCCTACTCGAGGGTATGACTTGGCTGCTGCAGAAGAGGCTGTCTCTTTCTAATGTTGGGTCTGCCCCCCGGGGCTTCTGGAAATGGAGGTTGATGGCAGTGGTTTGATGGGGAAGCACTATGTCCTCAAGATGAAGCTGAACAGAAAGGTTTCTTTGTAAGTTTTCTTTTCCCCTTTCTTCCTTCAATTCTCTCACTTCTTGCTCACCCTTCTTTCACCTTCCTGCTTTTCTTGCCCTCAGCCCTTTCAGAACACTTGTCATTTTTTTCCCTCTGTGTATGACATGTTTGACCCATCCCATTTTTTTTACTGCAAAGAAGTGTTCCTGGGGGCTCTGATGGAACAATTGAAATAATGAACCTTGACTTTGGTAGGACTCTTATTATTATGTCTTCATAAAATGCTAATCAGTAAACCAATCTCCAGGTTATAGTTCTGTTAAGAGTGTTTACCACTGCTGGGAAGAAGCCTCATAAAGAATTGTCACCGTTGGATTATTACCAATATTCTAGGTCATGGATCTCCATTTTTAAAAATAAACACTTGTGATTACAAAAGTGATATATGTTCACTGTAGAAAATTTGGATATATGGAAATTTATTTGTTCAACTTTTTATTTAGCCAATATTGAGTACCTATTTCATGGCAGATAATATAAAAGCTAAAATCAAGCATAATTATACCAACCAGAGATGGTCATTGTTAACATGCTGGAATGCTTTATTTTATTCCTTTGGGCAATGTATGTATAAAATATGTATCTTAAAAGTAATTTTCGGGCTTCCCTGGTGGCGCAGTGCTTGAGAGTCCGCCTGCCGATGCAGGAGACGCGGGTTCGTGCCCCGGTCCGGGAAGATTCCCACATGCCGTGGAGCGGCTGGGCCCGTGAGCCATGGCCACGGAGCCGGCGCGTCCGGAGCCTGTGCTCCGCAAATGGGAGAGGCCACGACAGTGAGAGGCCCGCATAACGCAAGAAAAAAAAAAAAAAACTTTTAAGTTTTTTTTTATAATTTGAGATAAAGGTTATAACATAATGCTAAACTGACATTATGATATAATTTTGAAATTATGATATAATCGAATCTATGAAAGCTAACTGAAAAACTCAGGATAGAAAATTACTTTTTTTTTTTTTTTCTTGCGTTATGCGGGCCTCTCACTGTTGTGGCCTCTCCCGTTGCGGAGCACAGGCTCCAGATGTGCAGGCTCAGCGGCCATGGCTCACGGGCCCAGCCGCTCCACGGCATGTGGGAATCTTCCCGGACCGGGGCACGAACCCGTGTCCCCTGCATCGGCAGGCGGACTCTCAACCATTGCGCCACCAGGGAAGCCCAAAAGTATTTTTTAATGACTTCACAGTAGCTATATTTGCCAGTTATTGTCTCGATAATGTTGTTAATAAGCCACTCCAAAACGTAGTGGCTTACAGCAAACAACATTTAAATTTTATAACTATAGATCTGTGGATAGGTCGGGGAGGCTATCCTCCAAGCTGTGAAATGGCTGGACATAGCTGCAGGTTTTAAAATTGGATTTGAGTCCACTCCATGGTCTTCACATTCTCCTTGGACCAGAAGCTACTCAGGTTATATTTTCTTGGCAAGATAATACTTATGACCATTATTGCAGAAGGGCTTAAGGAGAAGAAGCCTAAGACCCAGCAGGATCAGTTGCGGAAAATCATCAGCCTCAGCATTAGAGAGAGGTGAGGCAGAAAGATTTGATACCTGGTTTGAGGGTGGCTCCACAAAACAACAGAGACCAGGAGACTTCAGTGGGATAAGGTGCTCAGACATTTGGGCTCTATAGGAATAGTAAGGAATGATTGAATCCCATTTTTTTGTTTTAAAATTCAGAATCACTGAATTATGCTCTTGTAATCTGTGCTGATTTACTTTTTTTTTTTTTTTTTTAGTCTGAGAGTCAGTGAGATCTTCTAAACATATAATTCAAATTGGTGACGTTGTCTCTACTTTATATCTGTTTCAAATGCTGCTTCCAGCAACTCTCTTGATGGTTGGCAGATGTTTCTTTTCTCATTTCTTCAATGCACCCCGCGTCTCCTGCATCGGCAGGCGGACTCTCAAGCACTGCGCCACCAGGGAAGCCCCTGATTTACTTTTAAGTCTGGAATTCTTTTCCTGCTTGAGGTTTTATCAGGGCTCTGAATGTGTGCTGCTTAGGGTTCTGGTATTCAGGCTATTATTTTCATTTTTTTCAGGATATTATTTTTGGTACTTCTCTGTTCTTGTTTTTTTTTTTTTTGCGGTACACGGGCCTCTTACTGTTTTGGCCTCTCCCGTTGCGGAGCACAGGCCCCGGACGCGCAGGCGCAGCGGCCACGGCTAACGGGCCCAGCCGCTCCGCGGCACATGGGATCCTCCCGGACCGGGGCAGGAACCTGCGTCCTCCGCATCGGCAGGCGGACTCTCAACCACTGCGCCACCAGGGAAGCCCACTTCTCTGTTCTTAATGCTTGGTGTCCTGTGTCTCTCCTGATGGACCTCTTAATTTTGTTTCTTTTGTATCCCTTTGCTTTTAGTTGGTATTTATTTTTTGAAATACATACTCCATTTTGCACAGTAGATAACATGCTCTAGGAAAGCCAGAACCATGCCTTCACCACTGCCCAGGGCCTGATGTACAGTGTGTATTAACACATGTTTGTTGATAATGATAGATTCAGGGCACAGGTACCCTCAATCTTTTCATCCAAAGACTTGACAAATCTTTTTAATCCATATATTCTCCCTCCCATGTACATCGTCTTGCTCTAGGCTTATATTTCATGCTTACAGCCAAAAATTTCCTGCAGGAAACCTAGTCTTTATGTGTTTATTTCAAATATAATTTTCTAAGGAAGGAGCATGATTATCCAAGCAGAGTTTGCCAATATCAAGGCATCAGTCAGTGTTAGAAGAGCTGATTTAGAGTGGTCAGTGGTAACAGAGACTGATGAAATTGATGAGGCTTAATAGCTTGTATTCTCTCCAAAGAGAAACTTTTCCTGGCCAGAATTTCATACGGAGCTTGTTGCCCTAAGTCAACTATATTGCATTAGGACCCTGTGAGTGTGAAGGAAAGGAGAAATTGATTTGGGGGGTGGTGGAAGGGATATTGTGTGGGTAAGGCTAATGCCACAGAATGTTAGCAGGAGACCATCTATTACCACTATGGTTTACTACCATTCAGCAAATATTGATTGAGACCCTATCATGTGATAGCCACCAGGATAAGAACAGAGGATACAAAGGGTAAATGATGTCTTCAGTCTTCAGGAAGCTCAAGGTCATGCTAGGTGGCTGCCTCCAGGAGGATAGATTGGGCATGAGGCCCATATAACCAAGGTCCCGTTCTTACTGTTGCATGAACGACCTTATTTAAGATGCAGGATTTATTGGAGGTGGAGGAGGAGAGGGGAAGAGAATGGGTCGAGATCTGAGTCAGAAGAGAACCACAATTTCTCTACTCCCAGAAACAGTGAGCAAGGTAAGACTTTTCTCTAAAGTGGCAGAAAAACTTCTGCTAGGTTAGGATCAGGGTATTAGTGTAAACTATTAAAAGAGAGCCAAATAACACACATCTATATCTGTAAAGATAAATGAAACAGCCACGCACACACACACCCTTTCCCGTTTACTGGTTCATTTATCTGCTATTCTGTGACTGATGGAATTATTGCAGTTTCAGATGCAGGATCAAAATAAAGTCATTTTAACATGACTGTAGTTAACACTGCTGTACGGTATATTTGAAAGTTAAGAGAAATCTTAAGATCTCAAGATTTCTCATAATAAGGAAAAAACACTTTTTTCTTTCTTTTTTGGGGGGGGGGTATCTGTATGACATGATGGATGTTAACTTACTGTGGTGATCATTTCACAATATGTATAAATCGAGTCATGCTGTACACCTTAAGCTCCTACAGTGCTGTATATCACTTATATCTCAGTAAAACTGGGAAAAGTCATTTATTCCAGCGACTCACCATTTCAAGGATGTATCGTACTATATAAAAGAAAGCTCTTGCATGTTACACCGTTCTTCACACCATCATTTAAAATGATATTCATTTGAATATTACTTAGTGCCTACAATATGCCAGACAGAATATGACAACCCCTGAGTGATACAGTGGTGAGCAAAAATTGACCCAGCCTTGGCCTCATAGAACTTAACAGTCTGGCGACAGGAGAAAGGCATCAAATAATCATCAGCTAAACATAGAATTTGAAACTTTCTTAAACTTGAGAGGTGTGGAAAACCTGGCCTAGTTGGAGGATCCAGAAATATTTTCCCGAAGTAATGATGCTTGAGCTGATCTTTGGAAGATAGGCAAGAGGTACCCAGGCAAGGGTGGATGTAGTCTTCCAGGCAGAAGGTTGTTGCAAGCCCAGGGGATGAAAAGGAGAAGGTCAAGTTAAAGACCAAGGAACAGAAGCTGGGTTGGTGTGGTTGGAGTACAGAGAGGGAGAGTGGAGGGGAAGGCAGGGGCATGGTCATGTAGCCCTCTGATAGTACAGTGTGGTACTGATTTAGACTTTATCCTAAAGGCAGTGACAAATTGTTGCATAGTGATAAGCAGAGAAGTAACATGACCATGATTTATATTTTATTATTTATTTTCATGATTTATTTTTATTGCTTTATTTTCTTTTTGGCGGTATGCGGGCCTCTCACTGTTGTGGCCTCTCCCGTTGCGGAGCATGATTTATGTTTTAAAGATCACTTTGGCTATGGGATGGAGAGTGGATTGGAGGAGACTAACAGTTGATGCTAAAATACTAGCTCTCCAGGAAAGAGTCAGTAGCGGACTAAATTTGGACTAGGGCAGTGACTGTGAATGTGAAGGGAAGTGAGAGAATTTGAGATATCTTTAGAAAGTCGTGTATTTGTAGCATTTGAGATGTCAAAGAAAAACAAATCAGGGCTTAGTAAGGAGAGACTTTGTTCATAAAGATTATTGCAAGGGAAGGAAAGGCACTATTGCAACAGGGAGAATGCTGTGACAGTGAAGTCTGAAAGTACTGGCAAATCAAACAAAACAGAAAAAAAAGGTTTCTTCTTTTCTAGGGAGAAAAAGGCAAGCAGGGATAAGCAGAATCTTTGGAGGGGATGTTGGACAAGCATGGGGAAATAACCATTGGATCTGACAGCAATAAGGTCTCACTGTGGTTGGCTGATTCCCAGGAGAAGCTGACAAGGGAGTCATGTTCCACTTTTTGTGTCTGTGTTCAAGCTTAGGGGCACACACAGTTCAAGGTCAGGGGCCTGTAGGAATGACTCAAGTTTGGTCAAGACAAAGCAGAGGATAAGAAATGGCAATTGTGAACGCTTGGTTAGAGTACAATCCACCATGACCCAAGAGGTGACTTTTCAGGGGCAAACAGGAGAGGCCAAAGCTTCTCAGTGGATCAGTGAATCCTTGTACCCCTTTCTGTAGGGGAGAGTCAATATCTTCATTTTATATTAGGGGTTGGCAGAGTTTTCTCACAGCCTTGAGTTCATTTACCCTCACAACACCCAAAGAAGTCTATTAGAGTAGGAAGAGTTGGATTAGCAGTCAGTCTTCTGTCCACTTCTTTTACAGAAGAGGAAGCCATACTCTAGAGAGGGAAATTGACTTACCCAAGATATGACAGCTAGATGGTAGGAAGACTGTGACCTGGACCCTGAACTTCCAACATTCAGTCTGGGAATGATCTTGCTTTATATAACTGCTTCCCATCTGGGAATTTTCATGACACTTCAGTGTAGCACTGTAGATTCCTCCCAGGTAGCAAATTGAAGTGCTTTCCACCCTCTCCATCTGCTACACAGCTATATCCACAGATATTTACTATACACACATCATGCCTATCTTATTCTGAAGGATGCAAGACGTCAATTTGAAATTTAATGTAATTCGCTTACTTAAGTTTTTGATTCCCATCATCGTGCTCTATCTTGTGCTTAGCTTGGCCATCCTGGGGTTCAGGATGTAGTTGAAAGGGAGATGTGACTTTACTGTGACAAATAGATTATGAATGTGGTGTGGCAGATAGACTGTAGGCTTTGCGGGCAGGCAAAGCTTGGTTAGAAGCCTATGTCTAACATTCACTAGCTATTGTCACCTAGGTCAAGTCATTTATGTTCTTGAAACCTTATTTTTTTCATTTGTGGAGTTGGATACTTATAATTGCTTCATTTGATTGTTCCAGGTATTAGATGGGGGTATAGTGATGTTAGCCATCCTTTTATTGGGCTTGTACTATGTGTCAGGCATAGTGCAAAGTGATTTACAGAATTATCTTTTTTTATTCACTTATTATTGTTCACTTTTTATTCACATATGCCTAATATGTTCCAGGCATCCTTCTAGGGACACAGAGAAAAAAATCTGACAAAATTTCTTGCCCCCACGGAGTTTACAATCTAGTGGGGAGAAATAGAAAATAAGCAGAAGACATAAAAATATGTATATGTCAGATAAGTGCTCTGGAGAAAAGTGAAACAGCTAAAAGAAAAACAAAGTAAAATAGGGGATGGGAAAGTGTCAGGGAGTTGCTGAGTGTGGTGTAGCAGGGAGGTCAGTCAGTGTGCCTATGGAGATGGCAGGCGCAGTTGAGCTAATTTGCTTTTTGGTAAAATATAGCAGTTGGTAGATTTCCCCTTCCCTTCCTTACCCCCCCCCCACCGCCCCCGCCTGCCTTCTTTTAATCCCTTAATGCATTGAGCATCCATGGTATTGCTTATGTTAGTCACTGGGGACGTGAAGTTGAATGTTTCTTTTATCCCCTAATCTATCTACCCTTCTACCCACTTAATCTCCAGTTTGTTCCACAAAGATTTAAGACAAATAAAACAAATACGAAGTGGTCCCATCTTTTAATTCCTCTGCTTGGGCCATGCAGGTCTGCTGGAGTGGTTTGGCATCTGGAAGCTGAACTGTCTCAGGGGTCCAGTGCATTTCTCAAGTGCACTGTAGGAAGTTATAGAATTGGCACTATCGTACCTTAGCCTGCACCCCTGGGGTGATCCCTAAAAATCTGCTCCACCCGTTGCATGCTTCCTGTCGGGCTTCCCCAGCCTGTCCTCTTTGCAGATGGTGAGTGCCTTCATTCAAACTGTAGGTAGGGCCTTGAGGCTTGGAGCTGCAGCTGCAGCCCAGGAGAGCTTTGCTTCCAGCACCTACCCACCCCGACCCCCAGGAGAGGGAGGGAAAGAATTTACCAGGATGCAGTAGAAAAAGGGCATAGGGATGTAAACATTTTCAAATTAGTTTCAGAAATCCAGTCATAGCTGTGTGGGTTTAATCACTGAAACTCTTTTTCCATTTGGGAGCAGCATGTGTCCCCTGAGGAGGGGCGCCATTATCAAGCAGTTAAATCGTTAGAGGCTGCTTAGGGGCTGGCAGGCAGTCTGCTGGGAAAGGGGAGGATGGATCCCTTTGTGGCAGTGACCGGAGTGTAGCAGCACCCTCTGCCTCAGGCTATCCCCCTAACCCCCGCAGACTCTGAAGATTGCTCTGATATGTTTGTCACTGAGCGGGGTGGGAGGTACCATCCCTTACAAGGGAAGCTAAAAGGGCCAGGAAAAGCCATGCTTCTGCATTGGCTTGAAGAACCTAATGGACTGCTTTTTTTTTTGAATTTTTGAATTTTATTTTATTTATTTTTTTACACAGCAGGTTCTTATTAGTCATCCATTTTATACACATCAGTGTATACATGTCAATCCCAATCGCCCAATTCATCCCACCACCCCCACCACTTTCCCCACTTGGTGTCCATACGTTTGTTCTCTACATCTGTGTCTCAATTTCTGCCCTGCAAACCGGTTCATCTGTACCATTTTTCTAGGTTCCACATACATGTGTTAATATATGCTATTTGTTTTCCTCTTTCTGACTTACTCTGTATGACAGTGTCTAGGTCCATCCATGTCTCTACAAATGACCCAATTTCGTTCCTTTTTATGGCTGAGTAATATTCCATTGTATATATGTACCACATCTTCTTTATCCATTCCTCTGACGATGGGCATTTAGGTTGCTTCCATGAACTGGCTGTTGTAAATAGTGCTGCAGTGAACATTGGGGTGCATGTGTCTTTTTGAATTATAAGGTTTTCTCTGGGTATATGCCCAGTAGTGGGATTGCTGGGTCATATGGTAATTCTTGGGGTTTTTTAATTTTTATTTTTTTTTAACATCTTTATTGGGGTATAATTGCTTTACAATGGTGTGTTAGTTTCTGCTTTATAACAAAGTGAATCAGTTATACATATACATATGTTCCCATATCTCTTCCCTCTTGCGTCTCCCTCCCTCCCACCCTCCCTATCCCACCCCTCCAGGTGGTCACAAAGCACCGAGCAGATACCCCTGTGCCATGTGGCTGCTTCCCACTAGCTATCTACCTTACGTTTGTTAGTGTATATATGTCCATGCCTCTCTCTCGCTTTGTCACAGCTCACCCTTCCCCCTCCCCATATCCTCAAGTCCATTCTCTAGTAGGTCTGTGTCTTTATTCCTGTCTTACCCCTAGGTTCTTCATGACATTTTTTTTTCTTAAATTCCATATATATGTGTTAGCATACGGTATTTGTCTTTCTCTTTCTGACTTACTTCACTCTGTATGACAGACTCTAGGTCTATCCACCTCATTACAAATAGCTCAATTTCGTTTCTTTTTATGGCTGAGTAATATTCCATTGTATATATGTGCCACATCTTCTTTATCCATTCATCCGATGACGGGCACTTAGGTTGTTTCCATCTCCGCGCTATTGTAAATAGAGCTGCAGTGAACATTTTGGTACATGACTCTTTTTGAATTATGGTTTTCTCAGGGTATATGCCCAGTAGTGGGATTGCTGGGTCATATGGTAGTTCTATTTGTAGTTTTTTAAGGAACCTCCATACTGTTCTCCATAGTGGCTGAACCAATTCACATTCCCACCAGCAGTGCAAGACTGTTGTTACCTTTTCTCCACACCCTCTCCAGCATTTGTTGTTTGTAGATTTTCTGATGATGGCCATTCTGACCGGTGTGAGGTGATACCTCATTGTAGTTTTGATTCTCATTTCTCTAATAATTAGTGATGTTGAGCACCTTTTCATGTGCTTCTTGGCCATCTGTATGTCTTCTTTGGAGAAATGTCAGTTTAGGTCTTCTGCCCATTTTTGGATTGGGTTGTTTGTTTTTTTAACATTGAGCTACATGAGCTGTTTATATATTTTGGACATTAATCCTTTGTCTGTTGATTCATTTGCAAATATTTTCTCGCATTCTGGGGGTTGTCTTTTCATCTGGTTTATGGTGTCCTTTGCTGTGCAGAAGTTTTTAAGTTTCATTAGGTCCCATTTGTTTATTTTTGTTTTTATTTCCCTTGCTGTAGGAGGCGGATCAAAAAAGATCTTGCTGTGATTTATGTCAAAGAGTGTTCTTCCTATGTTTTCCTCTAAGAGTTTTATAGTGTCCGGTCTTACGTGTAGGTCTCTAATCCATTTTGAGTTTATTTCTGTGTATGGTGTTTGGGAGTGTTCTAATTTCATTCTTTTACATGTAGCTGTCCAGTTTTCCCAGCACCACTTATCGAAGACACTGTTTTTTCTCCATTGTATATCCTTGCCTCCTTTGTCATAGATTAGTTGACCATAGGTACATGGGTTTATCTCTGGGCTTTCTATCTTGTTCCATTGATCTATATTTCTGCTTTTGTGCCAGTACCATATTGTCTTGATTACTGTAGCTTTGTAGTATAGTGTGAAGTCAGGGAGCCTGATTCCTCCAGCTCCACTTTTTTCCCTCAAGACTGCTTTGGCTATTTGGAGTCTTTTGTGTCTCCATACACATTTTAAGATTTTTTGTTCTAGTTCTGTAAAAAATGTCATTGGCAATTTGATAGGGATTGTATTGAATCTGTAGATTGCTTTGGGTAGTATAGTCATTTTCACAATATTGATTCTTTCAATCCATCTGCCTGGTATCATCTTTAATTTCTTTCATCAGTGTCATATAGTTTTGTACATACAGGTCTTTTGTCTTCCTAGGTAGGTTTATTCCTAGGTATTTTATTCTTTTTGTTGCAATGGTAAATGGGAGTGTTTCCTTAATTTCTCTTTCAGATTTTTCATCAGTAGTATATAGAAATGCAAGAGATTTTTGTGCATTGATTTTGTATCCTGCAACTTTACCAAATTCATTGATTAGCTCTGGTAGTTTTCTGGTGGCATCTTTAGGATTCTTTATGTATATAGTATCATGTAATCTGCAAACAGTGACAATTTTAATTCTTTTTCAGTATGTAGCCTTTTATTTCTTTTTCTTCTCTGATTGCCATGGCTAGGACTTCCAAAACTACGTTGAATAATTGTGGCAACAGTGGACATCCTTGTCTTGTTCCTGATCTCAGAGGAAATGCTTTCAGTTTTTCACCATTGAGAATGATGTTTGCTGTGGGTTTGTCGTATATGGCCTTTATTATGTTGAAGTAGGTTCCCTCTATGCCCACTTTCTGGAGAGTTTTTATCATAAATGGGTGTTGAATTTTGTTGAAAGCTTTCTCTGCATCTACTAAGATGGTTTTTATTCTTCAATTTGTTAATATGGTGTATCACATTGATTGATTTGTGTATATTGAAGAATCCTTGCATCCCTGGGATAAATCCCACTTGATCATGGTGTATGATCTTTTTAGTGTGTTGTTGGATTCTGTTTGGTAGTTTTTTGTTGAGGATTGTTGCATCTATATTGATCGGTGATATTGGTCTGTAATTTTCTTTTTTTGTAGTATCTTTGTCTGGTTTTGATATCAGGGTGATGGTGGCCTCATAGAATGAGTTTGGGAATGTTCCTACCTACCTCTGCAATTTTTTGGAAGAGTTTGAGAAGGATGGGTGATAGCTCTTCTCTAAATGTTTGATAGAATTAACCTGTGAAGCCATCTTGTCCTGGACTTTTGTGTGCTGGAAGATTTTTAATCACAGTTTCAATTTCATTACTTGTGATTGGTCTGTTCATATTTTCTGTTTCTTCCTGGTTCAGTACTGGAAGTTTATACCTTTCTAAAAATGCATCCATTTCTTCCAGGTTGTCCATTTTATTGGCATAGAGTTGCTTGTAGTAGTCTCTTAGGATGCTTAGTATTTCTGTGGTGTCTGTTGTAACTTCTCCTTTTTCATTTCTAATTTTATTGATTTGAGTCCTCTCCCTCTTTTTCTTGATGAGTCTGGCTAATGGTTTATCGATTTTGTTTCTCTTCTCAAAGAAGCAGCTTTTAGTTTTATTGATCTTTGCTATTGTTTTCTTTGTGTCTATTTCATTTATTTCTGCACTGATCTTTATGATTTCTTTCCTTCTGCTAACTTTGGGTTTTGTTTGTTCTTCTTTCTCTAGTTCCTTTAGGTGTAACGTTAGATTGTTAAGATTTTTCTTGTTTCCTGAGGTAGGCTTGTATAGCTATAAACTTTCCTCTTAGAACTGCTTTTGCTGCATCCCATAGGTTTTGGATCGTTGTGTTTTTACTGTCATTTGTCTCTAGGTACTTTTGATTTCCTCTTTGCTTTCTTCAGTGATCTCTTGGTTATTTAGTAACGTATTGTTTAGCCTCCATGTGTTTGTGATTTTTACATTTTGTCTACCCTGTAATTCATTTCTAATCTCACAGCATTGTGGTCAGCAAAGATGCTTGATATGATTTCAGGTTTCTTAAATTTACTGAGGCTTTATTTGTGACCCAGGATGTGATCTATCCTGGAGAATGTTCCGTGCACACTTGAGAAGAAAGTGTAATCTGCTGCTTTTGGATGCAATGTCCTATATATATCAATTAAATCTATCTGGTCTATTGTGTCATTTAAAGCTTGTGTTTCCTTATTAATTTTCTGTTTGTAAGATGTGTCCATTGGTGTAAGTGAGGTGTTAAAGTCCCCCACTATTATTGTGTTACTGTCGATTTCCTCTTTTATAGTTGTTAGCAGTTGCCTTATGTATTGAGATGCTTCTGTGTTGGGAGCATATATATTTATAGTTGGTATATCTTCTTCTTGGATTGATCCCTTGATCCTTATGTAGTGTCCTTCCTTGTCTCTTGTAACATTCTTTATTTTAAAGTCTATTTTATCTGATATGAGTATTGCTACTCCCCCTTTCTTTTGATTTCCATTTGCATGGAATATCTTTTTCCATCCCCTCACTTTCAGTCTGTATGTGTCCCTAGGTCTGAAATGGGTCTCTTGTAGACAGCATATAGATGGGTCTTGTTTTTGTATCCATTCAGCAAGCCTATGCCTTTTGGTTGGAGCATTTAATCCACTCACGTTTAAGATAATTATTGATATGCATGCTCCTATGACCATTTTCTTAATTGTTTTGGGTTTGTTTTTATAGGGCCTTTTCTTCTCTTCTGTTTCCGACTTACAGAAGTTCCTTTAGCATTTGTTGTAGAGCTGGTTTGGTGGTGCTGAATTCTCTTAGCTTTTGCTTGTCTGTAAAGCTTTTGATTTCTCCATCGAATCTGAATGAGATCTTTGCCAGGTAGAGTAGTCTTGGCTGTAGGTTCTTGCCTTTCATCACTTTAAGTATATCATGCCACTCCCTTCTGGCTTGTAGAGTTTCTGCTGAGAAATCAGCTGTTAACCTTATATGTATGTTATTTGTCATTTTTCCCTTGCTGCTTTCAAAAATTTTTCTTTGTCTTTAATTTTTGCCGATTTGATTACTATGTGTCTCGGTGTGTTTCTCCTTGGGATTATCCTGTATGGGACTCTGTGCGCTTCCTGGACGTGGGTGGCTATTTCCTTTCCCATGTTAGGGAAGTTTTAGACTATAATCCCTTCAGATATTTTCTCGGGTCCTTTATCTCTCTCTTCTCCTTCTGGGATCCCTATAATGTCAATGTTGTTGCGTTTAATGTTGTCCCAGAGGTCTCTTAGGCTGTTTTCATTTCTTTTCATTCTTTTCTTTTTTCTGTTCTGCAGCAGTGAATTCCACCATTCTGCCTTCCAGGTCACTTATCCGTTCTTCTGCCTCAGTTATTCTGCGATTGATTCCTTCTAGTGTAGTTTTCATTTCAGTTATTGTATTGTTCATCTCTGTATGTTTTTTCTTTAATTCTTTTAGGTCCTTGTGAAACATTTCTTGCATCTTCTCGATCTTTGCCTCCATTCTTTTTCCGAGGTCCTGGATCATCTTCACTATCATCATTCTGAATTCTTTTTCTGGAAGGTTGCCTACCTCCACTTCATTTCGTTGTTTTTCTTGGGTTTTATCTTGTTCCTTCATCTGGTACATAGCCCTCTGCCTTTTCATCTTGTCTCTCTTCCTGTGAATGTGGTTATTGTTCCACAGGCTGCAGGATTGTAGTTCTTCTTGCTTCTGCTTTCTGCCCTCTGGTGGATGAGGCTATCTCGACTGGTTGATTTTTTATTTTTTTAAGATGTTGGGGGTAGGAGTTTATTAATTAATTTATTTATTTTTGCTGTGCTGGATCTTCATTTCTGTGCGAGGGCTTTCTCTAGTTGTGGCAAGCGGGGGCCACTCTTCATCGTGGTGCGTGGGCCTCTCTCGCGGCCTCTCTTTTTTGTGGAGCACAGGCTCCAGACGTGCAGGCTCAGTAGTCGTGGCTCATGGGCCTAGTTGCTCCACGGCATGTGGGATACTTGCAGACCAGGGCTCGAACCCGTGTCCCCTGCATTAGCCGGCAGATTCTCAACCACTGTGCCACCAGGGAAGCTGTCGACTGGTTGATTTTTAAGGACTGAGGATTGAGGAAGGAATTGTGTGTCTTCTATCTGCCACTGCCACCGCAACACTAACAGCAGTAGGAACAGCTACATCCACAGCACACCTCAACAACAACAATAACTAATGCTTATGTAGAAGTTTCTAAGCCCCCAAACAGTCAGTCCTTATTCATTCACTATTTGTTGATCATCTGGTATGTGCCATGCATTGTGCTGTAAGCACCGGGAGTAAAGCAGGAGCTAAGGCAGCCATAGTCCTCCTCCTTATGGAGCTTGCAGTCTAGAGGAGAAGATTAAATGGAGCGTCTGAGGAACCCAAATCTGGTCTCCAGTGATGTCAGCTCACCTTTGGAGGAATGAGCCTCAGCATTGTCCTCTCACTCCCAGCCTAGATGGGGGATGTCAACTCATGTGAAAGCTTCACCGCCTCTCCTTCCCTTGCCTCTCAGACCCCACCCTTAGGGAAGGGGTGTCTTTATTTAACCTCCATCTGGTTGTTGCTGCACATCACTTCTTAGGGACCAGGAGCGCCTGCTAAAAACCTTAAGGTCATCCGTCATGAGACCTTCTGTTCTCTTTGCTGCTCTGACCTATTTTAGGGAAAAGCCCTAAACATGGAGAGGGAGGCTGGAAAGACACAGACTGAAAGAAATATTTGCCTCTTTCTTTCTCATCCCTCTTGGTTTTCTCCTTCTTTGTCTTTTGTGTTATCTATTTTATTATTTTAGCTTTCATTTTAATGCTATGGGTGGGCTTTTAAACCAGAGCCAGAAGCACACAGGCATCATATTGGGAAAATAATGAGAAGGCAGGTGGAGGAGGTGAGTAAAGCAGAGTGCTGGGAGGAATCAGCATTGACTGTGCCATGCTCATGGGACTAATGGGCCTGCGGAAGAAACGAGAACAGTGCAACCGTAAGTACAGATTAGAATTGAATACAGAATTAGATTTAAAAGATGTGCAGCGGCAGCAGCAATGCAGTGTGCTTCTTACATTCTCTCTGTGCCTCTCTTAGAGTCTGCTTGCAGACACCAAGCCTCCACTATCCTCCCCAGATCCTGTTCTCAGTCAGAAAGTCTTCATCACAAATCCTCACTTCTTCGATTCCCATCTGGATTAACACAGGAGGCGTTGTCCTTTTTCATCATTTTCCTTCTTCCATGACCTTTCCTTTTACTGTGTTCCTCCTGTATTAATTAGGAATGCCTCCAGCCAAAATTGGTAGAAAAATCAAAGAATGGTAGTTTAGACAAATAGGGATGCTTCTTTCTTCGTACCCATGAGTTCCAAGCTGTGCAGTCCAGGGCTGCTACCACAGTCCAACAATGCCATCAGGGAATACGTTTTTTTTTCAGCCCATCATCCATAGCATGTTGACATTTATCCTCCAGTTTTCTGCCTCATGCTCGCAGTGTGGCTCCTGACATCCAGGCATCATGCCCTCATTCCAGGCTGGAGGAAGGAAGGAGGACAAAGAACTTTCTCTGAATGAGGCATTACCAGTCCTCCACAGCAAACCTCTCATATCTTATGAGCCCACCTGCTCATCCTAAGACCAGTAATTGGAGGCAGGGATGCAGTTACTCTGCCTGGTTTGCACCAATCATGCTTCATCTTCTGGGGGTGGGTGTAGGTATGGGCCTACTTGCTCTGAGAACAAGGGCCCTCCACCCCTACCTGAACAAACCAGGGTTCTGTTATCAGGGAAGAAGGGAAGCAATGGCTCTTGGACAACATCTGCCACCCTTCTTTTTTGAGGCCCTCCTTTTGCCTAGCTTTGGTGCCCTCGAGTCTCTTAATTTGGGGGTCGGTGTGGGAAGGGGTGTCTGTTTATGCAAATATTTTTGATGTCCAAAAGAAGCTCACGTGCAGTTTCTGACATACCGTTGCACTTTGGAATTTTCAGAGCCCTGCCCTAGTCTCTGGATTACAATTCTAGTTTTGGAAGCTTTTCTAGGCTTGTTTTTCCAAAAGAAACCATTTGGTTTTGTGGCTGTGTTTGAAGGGATCATTTCTCACTGGTTAAACTGAGCCCATTTGCCTGAATGAATATCACTCGATGTCTTGCAGCTTAAGAACGCAGGTAGTTCTTCGTTCTTTCTCCTACCAGGTAGTGATAAAGCGTTCGCTTGTGTAGAGAAGCATTGAGAATCTGTGAGTCCCTCACCAGGATAACCAGGCTGCAGCTAGCAATTGGCAATGACCAGTGTGCGTTTCATAGCGGGAGGAAGAGGATACAATGTTTTCCCCCAAGAAATCTGGGAATCCTTATTTTCCATCCATACTGAAGAGTTCTCGTGCAGAATTCCCTTCACCCCGACTTGTTCCTCTGCCCCTCTCTACTCTAACAGTAAGTGGGAAGATATGATGGAAGGGAAAAAACCCTTTACCTCAGAGGAAAAGCATCAACATTTTATTTGGTTTGGAAGCCAGAGCAGAGGGTGAGAAGCTGACCAGGATTTCCAGGAAGTAATGTAAGTATTTTTGGAACCCTTACCTCGATCTCTACAAAAGCACAGGTTGCCCCTGGATGTATGTGGTGCATCCTCCTCTCATCAAATTGAGTTTTCAAAGGGGCTGTTTCCTCATTGAGAATTATCTTATTTAGCCGGCTTCCCACAGGAACTGATGGCATCTGGTGATTGTTTACTTCTCAGTCTTCATGTAGAATGGTGCAGGAGTGTCTGAGGGAACAACATTTTTGGACAGACCAAGATGCCATGGGAGGAAACACACACACATGTCGGTGGGCATCCATCCCAAGCCCACGAGCTTTCTCCAGGTGGAAGGCAGTCACGCCGCAGTCCAATAAATTGTTGCATGTTAGGTTTTGGCAGTTTCACTATTTGTCCCCAAGGGCTTGCATTAAGCATGAAATAATAATAATGAGGAAATTCAATTAGAAACTATTTCAGAGCTCTTAGAGAAGGTAATGACTATAAATAAGAAAGGGAATAAGGCATATCACCTGCTGAATGTACATTGCATAAATAGCTTTGTTTTGCTTAAACATTAGTTAAGCAACATTAAATTTAAAGGGCGTTTCCATTAGCCAAAGGTATGTGTTGGGTGATAGAGTGATTACTGCAAATCTGACCAGATTTTCTGTCAGAGTGAGAGAAAATCTGGCCAGGGTACGGCTGACAGGTTGATCACAAATTTCTAATGTCCATCAAAAGTGGACTTAACGACTTTATAATGAAGGCCTGCCTTTAACTATGTAATACTATTCTTATTCCATTTTCCAGGTAATGAAAGTTTACAGGGAAATGAACTTTTAAGCTTCTCCATATAATAAGTTATCACAGGAAGTGCTTTCCCATAGACTCTGAAGATAAGAAAGCTCTTCTTTTAGCTATAACTCCTTAATTTTCTACTTCTTGCAAATAACCGTTTAGTTAATTAACTTAAGGGACCACCATTAACCAATTCATTACTTAAAGTCTAATAGTCCTTTTATTATCAAGCATAATCACTTCTTTATTTACATTGAGCTGTATTTAGTTTATTGCTTCTAGCATTGCCCGAGAGAGGAGGATAGATATTTTGTCGTCAGGCTTATGCGGTAGAGTGTAATTTTAAGATCATGGGGTTTAAAGTTAAAAAAAAAAAAAAAAGTTTGGATATAAACTCAGCTTCCTCATTAACCAGCCTGGCCACCTTTCTCAAATGACTATAGCCTCTGAAAGCCTCAGTTTCTTTTTCGGAAAAATAGGTTATCTATTCTGCTTACACGTGTCAGTGACGTGAGGAAAGATGATCCTTCCGCAGCCATTCTGCCCTGTCTCGTGTTCACCTTGTAGAATGTTTTGTGTGAATTGGGCTAAATAAAGTCCTTAAATGTGGGTAGTTGTTTAATCAGCATTCCACCATCAACCTGCTACTCTGCTCTCTGCATAACTTCCTAGGGGATCTCCTTCACTTGCATCATGGGGTCAACTTTTGTCTATCCGGCTGACTTCAGGTTTTATTCCCATAGCCGGCATTTCCCATGAGCCTCAGACACACAGATCTGCCTGCTTACCTGACATTTCTAACTAGATATTTCACAGTCAACTCAAAAGAGAATTCTCATCACCAGATACCTGAGAACCACCCATAGCTGAATGTCATTTCTTAAGACTAAATCACTAAGTATGTGCGGAGGAGAGATGGGAGACAAAGGAGAAAACAAAGGCATAAGCCAGATTGTGGAGGACCTTATGTGCCAAGCAGAAAATGTTCATTTTTATTCTGAAGGCAAGGAAAGGATCTTTCAATGGAAGCCTTCTTAGCAAGTATGTAACATGGTCAGATTCAAAACCTCAGAGTTTGGAGAGCCTTCTTCATAAGCTGGTAAAATTTTCTTTTACAAAGTAACAAATAGCCCAGCGTTTCTCAGTTTGCCCAAGGTCACTCAGCAGGCAGACGGCAAACACCAGACTGGCATCCTATGGTCCTGAGATACAGTTTTGTGGGTTTGCCTTGGAGAAAAAGAGAATTTCAGTTGTCTATTTTCATACAGTTTTACATGGCAGCTTTTTTTCTTTTTTTTTTTTTTGAAAAGGAAAAAATTTGGAAGGGCTTTATTTTGGCGACATTATTTTCCCCATTTTATAGATATGGGTTTTCGGGCTTGAGGAGGTATGACTTTTTTTTTTTTTTTGCATATAAATTTTTCTTTCAGAACATCTGATCCCAAGAGTGTCTTCCACAATAAGTGATTGCCAGTCATCAATAGGGTATTCTGCAGTGACGTTTTCCACAAGGTACCCCCCAGTGAATGGCAAACCTGTCCCTTAATGAACTCAAATCTCTTAATTTTAACTCCTATGCATTTTCCATGATACCACGCTGAGGTAAGTTCCTGCTTTTCTGTTCTTGTATGCAGCTAGGACCATACAGAGGCTTGTAGACTCAATGGAAGTTACACACAGAGATAGAGGTATCAAGTAAAAAAGGCAAACTGGGAGATGCAAGATGTCCACAGGATGCCTTATCATGATGACTTCTTTGTGACTTCAGCCCAGTCAGCAGCCTTACAGAGTCAGAACCCTGGTTCTGATCACCAGTCTCGGTCAGTACACCCAGAGTGGCTTCGTCTCCCAGGCATGGACCCACATTAGTTAAGCTCCAAGAGACTGATGTATAAAACCATAATGTCAATTTACTAAAGTACAGTAAAAAATAGACTCTCAGATAGACCTAAGCTTGCCTGTTGGCATGTCTTACACTTTAACTGTACTTTCTTTTTCTGTAGAGAAGCTAAATTTTAATCAAAAAGTTGCTTGGTGAACTTGGAATTCAAAAAAAGGGGTTTAGGTCATCTTGAGCAGTTTTCCTCAGCTGAGATAGCTTGCTGCTGCTATCTTTCTGAACCTTGTCAGTAGCGCCAGAATACTAAGTCTGCTCATCAAGATGCTATCTCCTGTGGAGACAGAAAGCCCATCAGCGCCGGCTTTGCTCACTCACCCTTCACCCCCTCCATCTTCCATTGCTGACCAGCTCCCTTTCTGATCGACACATCATTTCTTTAGATACATTGATACTCTCCATAATATTATCATGGAGTATATTAGACTGGGAAACATTCTATTCCTTTGACCTACTTTTGTCTATCTCTGCACTGAGCCTTTGTGTGTTAAATTATAGTTGTTTTCTCACGAATAGTCTGATTTCCATTATATCTATGTTTATCAGGAGCCCTCTGCTTTTGGCCCTTTTTTATAGACTCTATAGGGTATGGTGCCAGGCACAGTGTTTTCTTTTATAGTATGTGCTGAAAGAATCAATTTTTCCATCTTTATTCTCATCCAGAGTAACAGGGACACTTAGTAGCTCCTTTTTGCGTCTCAACAATTGATTCTTTTTTGCTTAGATTAAAACGTATTTGTTTTCCAAGAGTGTGTATGTTAGGATGAAAGTAGCAGGAGTTTTTTTTTTTTTTTTTTTTTTTTTTAATTGGTACGCGGGCCTCTCACTGCTGTGGCCTCTCCCATTGCAGAGCACAGCCTCCGGACGCGCAGGCTCAGGGGCCATGGCTTACGGCCACCGCCCCACTGTCATGTTTCCGTGGCTTCTATGGAGGCCGCTCCGGGCCGCTGGTCTCAGTCTCCAGCTCTAGCTCCACGTCCCCCTTGGTCACCATGTTGATCCCACCACGCTGGGCCAGAGGCCTGGCCCCGCCTCAGGAAGACTTCCGGTAACTCTAACCATTTTTTTTTTTTTTTTAATTGGTACGCGGGCCTCTCACTGCTGTGGCCTCTCCCATTGCAGAGCACAGCCTCCGGACGCGCAGGCTCAGGGGCCATGGCTTACGGGCCTAGCCGCTCCGCGGCATGTGGGATCTTCCCGGACCGGGGCACGAACCCGTGTCCCCTGCATCGGCAGGCGGACTCTCAACCACTGCGCCACCAGGGAAGCCCAGGAGTTATTGAGTCAATTGTAACTGGGTTCAGAACCTAGTTCCAAGATTTCCTCAACCTCTCTGAACCTGTTTCTTCCCTGTAAAGATTGATATAACTACCTTATGGGGATTATAAGGCTTAAGCAAGATTAAGTACACTAATTTATTTAATATACATAGTAAGAACTCAGTCAATGCTAGTTTATTCCCACTTAAACTTGGATACTGATTTTTGAAAGGGGGATAAATGCATTCTGGAAAAGGAAGGGTATTGATATGCTCTGATTCTGGCAGCTCAAACCATAGGCCATGGCATGTTAGAGAAAAGTGAAAGGGTGCCCAAGGCTCATTAGATTAAAATGCTGCCAGTGTCCTCTAAGCTGTAAGCTAATTTTTGCCCACGTTTCTGAAGGTTGGTTTCTAATGGGGTCAGAAATGACACAGGTTGATGGCATCGTCTCTGTGCCACAGCATTCCCAGGACACGCAGTCATATCATGTTGGGTTGCTCTAAGTGAGAACACACAGAGACCTTTATAAATCTCACAAAGGCATGCTCTTTGCCTGGAGCATGTAACTCTGTGTGTGTTGACCTTTAGTCGGACAAGTTCTTACAGTGGAGCTACTCTGGGGACAAAACCTCATGACTTTAAGAAGATAACACTGTTGATTGACTTTACAAACCCACTCAGGGTGTCTTGGTTTGTCAAAGTGGGAGTCTTTGAATACACAGGAAATTCATAACACCCTAAGTAATTGTACCCGATAACCTTATCTAAAATAACTGAGTGAGTCCTTTCTATTTAAGGAAAATGGGAAACATGAACTAAATAGGGAATTCTGCAGTAGAGCTGCTGGACCACTCATGGGTGTGCTTACTTTTACTTGTGCAGGGTGCTTGCACAACCCCATCACATTTGCTCCCCATACCCTCTTCGTACTCTGTAGCTTAGTGAAGAAGGGGTTTGGGGGAGCACATTTTCTGAGAGTAATGCCTTTTCAACACATTTTCCAAGTAATTTGTTGAGCGATTGCTGTTAAGACTATGATGAAAAGATAATTGAACAAGGCAGACCGTGACATACTCATCAAGGTAGGCAAATCCTGACCCCCTCTCCCTTGTGATCCTTGGATGTTAAAATCTGGTTATGTCTCTGTTTATCAGGAATATGTGGGTGGACAGGGCAGGTGTGGGCAGTCCATTTTAGAGAAGAGGAAGGCCAAGTGCCAGGGATGATGTTAAGTGAGTTGGCAAGACACCAAAACTCATAAATGGCAGAGCCAGGACTAGGGGTTGAGCGTCCAATGTCCTACATTCCACCATGACCTCTCTGGCCAGTGTTGTGTGTGAACTTCAGAGGCCAACAGATGAGCTCAAATCCTTATGTAAATTTCATCCATTCTCTTAACCCCCGCCGAAGCCTCATTTATCTGTGATGTGGGTATCATAAATCTACTTTTTATGTATATGGAGTGAAATAACATATGCAAGTGAGGTATCCAGTAATTGTTGGTTCCTTTGCCTTCACCTTTCCTCACCAAGGAAACCAAGGTGCAGTGAGCTTTAGTGACCTGATGAGGCCATGTGGCTGTATATAGTAAGAGAGAAGATCAAGGATTCAACAAGATTTTTCTGACCCCAATTTTATGTACTTTGGTGGTTATAGAGCCTAGTCCATGAGTTTCTTTCACTTTGTTCCTGGAGCAGTTGATTTCCTTTTTCCAAATTCCTCCTAATTTGAACTTAGAGCCTCTGCTTTTCTCCTTCCAGTCTGAGAACTTGCAGGTTCTTTTACGATGAGTTCCAACGAGAATATGGCGTTGCACCCAGGCTTAATTGTAGTTTTGAGAGCTTCTTTACTTCTACATGATAACCACCATTTTAGCTGCAACTTCTCAGTCATCCCCTGAAACACCATTCTCATACTGTCACCCTCTCCTTGTTTCCAGGCTGTTTCTCCTTTAGCTCAGAGATCTGTTCTGCCTCCTTTAGTTTCCCTGCTTATACATTCCCCTCTCTTCTCCCTATACCTTGTCCTGCACGTTGTGGGACTTTCTCCCAGTCTGTTTTGGAGTCAGGCACTTTTCTATTATAAATGTACTTATTCAAGTACTTTCATTTTCCACAGTAAGAAAGCCTCTGGGTATGGGGGAAATGATTGATAAAGCCCACACTCTGGGGGAAATGTGATTGAAGGGTATTATCCATCTTATCTTTCCCTCTCACTCTTTTCTATTTAATTCCATAAAGGCTGAGGACTTTAAAAGCTTAGGTGGGGCTTCCCAGGTGGCGCAGTGGTTGAGAGTCCGCCTGCCGATGCAGGGGACACGGGTTCGTGCCCCGGTCCCGGAAGATCCCACGTGCCGCGGAGCGGCTGGGCCCGTGAGCCATGGCCGCTGAGCCTGCGCGCCCGGAGCCTGTGCTCCGCAACGGGAGAGGCCACAACAGTGAGAGGCCCGCGTACCGCAAAAAAAAAAAGCTTAGGTGGCTTCTTCTTTCTGAGGGACAGAGTTCCCAGAGTTCAAGGAAGCAGCGCCGACCCTTCCTCCAGTTTCTGTTGATAGCTCGTTACTCAAGACCCCAGAGGAGCAGTTTTCCAGAATCTTACCATGACAGTTTCACTATATTGAATATATATTAAGCTGACATTAAGAGTGACAGGCGTAATTCCTACCAAGGTGGGGAGGCCATTCTGTCATGCAGCTTAGCCTGAGGAGAGACAGTAAAAGCTGTTAGGCTCTCTGAAGTCTCTAAAACAAATCCTTGGCTTTGCCTGTGACACCGGTTATGCTCTTTTCTTTCTTTTTTTTTTTTGTAATACATTCTTTACAGTTTCACAATTACTGTCTACGCTGTGGTCTCTGTGACCCGGAAGACCCTACAAACAGGGATTCGGAGAGTGCTTGAGTTACTTTGGTGGGTTTAAGGTGTTAAAGGGAAGTCACCTGCTCTCCATGGCATCCCTGGTGTTCTGAGCAAAGGAAGTGGAGCATATGTTTCACCTGGGGATGAGTTCACTTTCAGCTAATTAAAGTTGCCCCCAGTGTGGTGATGCACATTTGGGGATAGACTGGCTCGGGGGGTGAGTCCAGCTGCTGCCTTTCTCATGTTGTTCCCTCCTGGTGCCACCACCTTCTTCACCCCCTTAATTCATGTAGGCCATGTCTCCTGTCACTCTGTTTTTACAACCAGTGCTAGTCTAAAGTCACTGTTATTAGACCACATGAAGCTCCTGAAAGTGGGTGAATGGGCTGTGTCTCATTAAGGCCTGGACAGAAGTGGTCCTGCCATCCCTCTCGTCTAATTAAGGGATTTTTGCTCTCCCTCCATTCCTGGCTGCTTCCTGGGGAATGCGTACCTGCCCTGGGGGCATGGAAGTGGGGAGTGAGTGAGGAGAGTGCCCTGGAAGCTTGTCCATGATTGAGGACTTGCCCAAAAGTGTGGCCCCCTGAAGCCACAGCAGCACCGGGGAACTTGTTAGAAATGCAGACTCTGGGCCCCACCCGAGACCTATTCCGTTGTGTTTTGCAGTTTAATAAGACTGGTAGGTGATTCATAAACACCTTAAAGTTTGGGAAACGCTGGGCAGGAAATAGATAGATGGGTGTTATGGGCTGACTGTTTGCGTCCCTCCAAAACTCATGTTAAATCCTAACCCGCAGTACTAGGAGGTCTGGCCTTTGGGTGGTGACTGGGTCATGAAGGGGGAGCACTCATGAATGGGATTCGTGTCCTTATAGAAAAGATGGTAGAGAGCTCCCTTGCCCCTCTGCCGTGTGAGGACACAGCCAGAAGACAGCTGTCTGAACCAGGAAGCAGGCTGTCACCAGACACAATCTGTTGGCACCTTGATCTTGGACTTCCCAGTCTATAGAACTGTGAAAAATAAGTGTTTGTTAACAGTTTAAGCCACCCAGTCTACAGTATTTTTGTTACAGTAGTCAAGATGAAGTAAGATAATGGGTGAATTCCAGGACTTGAGCTGGGAGAATCCTGGGTATTAAGAAAACTATGAGCTACGCTGTAGAAAGAATTCATCTCTGTAGAAACTGAAGTCTCCAGTGGCAAATAACCAGTGGGTATTCATGACATTCCTTAGCAACTGTGTGTGTGTGTGTGTGTGTGTGTGTGTGCGCGCGCGTGTGCGTGCATGCACACGCATGCATGGATGTGTGCACATGTTTTGGCCTTGTGAAAGGATGAGAATAATAATGTCATTGGACGAATATTTATTTAGAGCCCCAAGCATTGGAGGTGGATTCGAGTAAAAGGCAAACCTGGTACCCCTCTCAAGGAGTTTACAGGGAAGGTGTATATTGAATAAATATCCCTGAGCTGGGCTCTGTGGGGATTCTTAAGCACTGAGCTCACCTCTTGGAAGAAGAGATGTTAAGCTGAGACTTGACGTACAGACAAATGTAGGGGTTGGAAGGGTGTGCCAGGTGTACGAGGCAGAGGAAGCAGTGGACAAAGGCACAGAGACTGTCCTCAGGTCCAGTTCAGATTGGCTGGAACGTGGGGCCCGGTTGGGGGAGTGTGAGATAAGGCTGGAGTGGCGGGCCAAGGTCACTTCATACGGGGGTTTATAAGCCTGGTCATTTAGAGCTTTATTGTAAGGATGTTGGGAAGTTGTTGAGGGGTTTGTAACAGAATTTTGACCAGGAGGTGGGCAGTGAGAGAATGTCCTGACCGTCGTCCACAGGCTGGACATTGACTCAGCATTCAAGGAGGTCCAGCCCTCCCCGGCTGCGGGGATTGGTGCGGGCACTGTGCAGCTTTCAGGGAGACAGTGTTCCACTGACTATGCTATTAGATACAGTGACCTCAGCCATCAATTCAGAAACAACATGTTCACACATTCCTCTCTCCTTGAGTGGTGGGAAATTGAGGAGAAACGGGAGCTGGGAGTTTTGGTGATGGTGGTGGAATGAACTGCCTCCAAATCCAGTCAACCGTAATAACATGGAAGGGTTCTCATTTGCAGTCAACAAATAAGAAATGAGTTACAGACACTCTTCTAGGTACGTGGGATGTGACAGTGAACAAAACAGAAAAAATAAAAATTCTGTGGAGCTTGAATTTGGGGTTGGGGTGGGGAGCAATATTGATATCTGCTATGAAGTTCTTAATTTTGTGGACACTGAAATTGCTTGGGTTTGGGGCAATTTAGAGATTGTCCTCTCTTCCTTTGTGGTTCAAGCTGTTGCCACCTTTACAGTAAGACAAGTTACCTGAAAAGGCTTTTAAGAAAGTTAAATATATTTTCTCCTGCCCTGTGGATATAACTGTGTGTGTGTGTGTGTGTGTGTGTGTGTGTGTGTGTGTGTGTGTGTGTGTGTGTTGGGGGGGTGGTTCTCAGTGAATAATGATGATAATGGCAGCTGGAATTTGAATGTTTACTCTGTGCCAGACAGGGGTCTAAGTATCATACATGATCACTTCAGCCATCCTCACAAAACTTATCCAAAAGGAATTATCAGCATTTTACAGGTGAGGAAACTGATGCTCAGAAGGGTGTGTGACCCATGTAGGCTGTAATTGGCAGAGCTGAGATCCAGATAAGAGACATTCAGCACTGATGGTGTGACAGTGATCCATTCCCTAGAGGAAGTCAGAAAAACTTTTCAGAAATTGAGTTATCTGGTTATGTCACCTCATTGCTTACCAACAACCTTCCTTGGCTGTCCAAGGCTCACAGAATAAGATGTACCCTATGGTGGGCCTGTGAGGCCCTGCAGCAGTGGGCCCCTGCTTCTCTCTTCAGCCCTGGTCCTGGGCGTTCCCCCACCCACTCTCCTCTGGGCCACACAGGCCGCCTTCTTTCAGTCCCCAGTTCTTGCCCTGCTCCTTTGCCCACAGGGGCTTTGCACGTGCTATTCCCAACGCCTAAAATTACTTCTTCACTCTTTTCCTCTTTGTGCGTTTTCTCTAACACCAACTCAGATCTCATATTGAAAGTCATTTGCCTTGGGAAGCCATCTCTAACTTCCCTCACTAGATCAAATCCCCTTAGTATAGGTTCTGTTGATTCCACACACTCTCCATCGCAACACTTAGGAAAATCATAGTCTCCTAGTTCTTAGTGCAGTGATCCTCAGCATATCTCTACATGAGCAGCGTCAGCACTAACTGGGAACTTGTTAGAAGTACAGATTCTTCCTCTCACCCCACACCTACTGAACCAGAGACTCTGGGGATGGGGCCCCGTAACCCACATTTTACTAACCGTCTGGATAATTTCAACATACACGTGTTCTAGAACCACTGTTTCAGTGTCGTTCTTTAATTGACGTCTTTATGAGGAGCCTCATAGGCTCTTGATTCCATCGAAGCAGAGCCTGAGTTGTGACTGTTTTTCTTCACTTTCTGTCTGGCACACATTAGATATTCAGTTAACAGTTTAGTGGATAAATGAATGAGCTCATTTGATTTTTGTACCAACTTTTAAAAGAGGTATTATTTTCAATTTTACAGATAAAAAACTGAAGCTTTGGAATTCTAGTGGCTGCTAGGCATGTCCAGTGAATTTACAGGTTTTCCCTTTGGAGGAAATATCGAAGCTGTGACAGCTTTAGGTACAAAACTTCTTTGAGTAGATTCCGTTGATATTTAAGGGATCCAGGAGGGGAAACGTGATGGTGCCCACCTGAAATACACCTGCTTTGCTCCCTTCCTTACTCAAGTGTTTATTGAGTACAGTATACTAGGTGGTCTTGGGGTTACCCAAATGAGCACTGTCCTCAAAGAGCTTCTGTTGTCCATATGTCTACCTGTCGATTGTGTGTGTGTGTGTACGTTCTGTATGCATGCACGTTTTTATAATAAACTGCTAGGTAGACAGTGATGTAGTCTAGAGAATGATAATCAGATGAGAACAAAACACTTCCAGTTGAAAAATATAGATTGCTTTATGGATTTGCATGATGTTTTTGGACATGGAAATTATGAGAGAGATTTCTCACAAGGCTGCTTGTAGCAACTAAAATAATATTAGGAGTATTCTGTTTCCCATTGAATTATTTGCCCAAAGCCATTGGCTACCCTGGATAATATTTATGCATTTCGTGTGGGAAGTATATTCAAGGGAAACTATTTCCACATTTAACAGTTCAAAATGCTCAGACACAGAATGAAAGTTTGGCTGTGTTTGCTTGTCTAAATCATTTATGCCATTTCTCTGTCGCTCCCACTTTTAAAAATTGCCTTTGTTAAAAAAAATAAAAATAAAACAGCTGTACTTGGCAGCTGGTTTGGACTCATGGCATTGAGGAACTGGGGAATTTGCACAATTAACAGCTATATATAGATACCAGCTCCAGGATGAGAATGTTTAACGGTGTGCCACTGTTTAACTCTGGTCCATGCAATAGACTTATTAAAATCTTATTTACACTTCTTCTAAGTTCTTACAGCTCCTGTTTTTCTTCCTTAATTTTTCATTTGGTGGGTTGTCAGATTTGGTGGAAGGGAAAGCTGATGCTGTTTGAGTGTTTAACAGACTGTTTTCTCTTTCCAGCTGATGTCTGTTATGTTTCGTATTTACTCTGTGTTTGAAAATTAGCTTTGCTGTGTCAGCCAGAATTGTTGCTACGTTTTTGAACATGCTCCCATTCCACCTTTTTAAAAAATACATACGTACCTGAATTTTAAGGCTGATGGTCCAGATTTTCATAATGATGATTAAAACAGGGTTTTGTGTAGCTAAGTTCATCAACAAACATCATGTACTTCCAGTGTGCTGGGCAAGGCTAGGCATCAGGAAAGGCTTGGTGTCTGTCTTCAAAATACTGAAACTCTTAGTTTCACAAAGGAGGCACAAAGGATCATTGCTAAATAATGTGATACACATAATGGAATTTTAAATGCTATGTAGTATCCTGGGTTGGGTCCTGGAACCAGAAGGAGGCCATTAGTGGAAAACTGGTGAAATCTGGATAAAATCTGAAGTTTAGTTAGTGGTAATGGGCCAGTGTTAGTCTCTCAGGTTTGGCAAGTGCACCATGGTTATGTAAGATGCTAACATTAGGCAAAAGAGGGTGAAGGGCATATGGGAACTGGCTGTGCTAGATTCGTAACTTTTCTGTAAATCTAAAGTTATTCCAAACTAAAATGTTTATTTTTAAATGAAAGTGCTAGGATTTTAGTAGGAACTTAATTGAAAATTCCTATGATATTTGTGGTAAATAGTTGTTCTCAGGAAAGCACTGTATTCTTGCTTCCTCTTCCCTGAGTCTTAGAAGATGTGTGAGGAATTGACTGACCATTGGGGAATGAACTGGCTTTTTGTGGGTCAGGGCTGTGCAAAATGACCATGGTCTTGTGAGGCAGCACTAAGGCTTGACTTCATGACCCTGACACCTGTTTGCCACTTTGTAATTGTGTAATCTTAGTTCACTTAATCCATCTGAGCCTTGGGTTTTTCATCTGTATAAATGAACATACTGTTTTGCTTGTGCAGGTGATGGGACCACTCTGCATAGTGAATTTAAAACGGTGTAGCGCCTTGAAAGTGCTCTCATTATTGTGCTCTGGAAATGTGGGAGAGGTACTGGAAAACCATCCAGCCGTGGCACAGGTGACTAATGACAGCCGAGACCGGTACTTCCCAGACTTGCGCCTTCAACAACCCGAAAGCTGATTCTTCATCGAAGATAGACAAGGCCTTCCTTGGAAAAATGGCCTTGGAAAAAAATGTGTGCTTTATTCTCTCCTGGTGGATGGCCCAAGCATTGCAGACTCTTCTTGGCCTTTGGTGTTGCCAGCAAAGGGCAGCTCCGGATAGGATAGCAATCTTACGCATTTCAGTAGCTCTGCTCTGTAATTTCCACCTTGGGGCAGCTCCATGCTTTTTTTTTTTTCTTATGGTGCCTCAAATGGTCTCATGACAGCGCTGTACTGTTAAATGTGTCATTTTCTGAGCATGCTCCAATGCCTCCCCCCTTATACCTCCAGGGTTGACTTTGTCACTCCATCCCTTTCTGCTTTATTTCAGCATACTTAGCATAAAGCCTATAGCAGTGGGACGCAAAACCTTAGCTTAGCTGCATTGTGGTCTGAGCAGCATCCTTCACAAAGAGGGATAGCCCTGGATTTTCCCTTAAGGAGAAACCCATCCTAATATTCAGTTTCGTCTTCTTTCATTTTGCCTTCTGTGTAGCAGCAAAGCAGCAGTGCCAGTGCAGAAATGAGGGACTTTTCATCCATTCATTCACTCCCCACCCCCCAGCTTTGAATTTCCTCAGCTGGGTACAGGAGCAAAGACATTCTCCATCAACTTCACCTGCACCACAGGTACGCTTTGAGGACCTGTTCCACCATAGCGGGCGTCAGGCATTTGAGAGTCTGAGGGCTGCTGCCTGGGGAGACAGGGGCAATGCATAAACATTCTCGCAGTGTAAGGCAGATGTAAATCAGTGCCCACTTGGTGTTACTACCAATTGGTGATATAGCTAATAATAATAAAACCATTAAATAAGTTCTTACTGTGAGCCGACTTCTGCACCATCTGATTTGCTATTCCCAATAATACTGCAGGATATTACTCTTACAAGTATTTTTACAAATGAGGAAACTGGGCCTCAGATAAGTTAAATAAATTACCCAAATATAACCTTAAGGTTATAGGAAGCAGATGAGAAAATAATTTTGGTTATGCAAATACATAGCTGCACACTGACACGCTGCTTTTCCTACTTCATATCACACATCACTCATTTTTTTTCCCCCTGGAGATTCTGGAATTGACCTCACATTGCTTCTTAACCCTGTCTCTAGGCAGTCATCGTTTATTGATTAGGGTTGATTAGTCCTATTTTCCATCCAGTAAATAAATGTTTGTTGAAAGAAAGGAGGATACAAATCTCTGGGCTGAGGCAGTCAAGGGAAAGCTTCACAGAGGAGTAGAAATTCAGCTCAGTCTTGAGAGGAAGTTGTAGGGCCTGGATAAGCAGTGAGTTATGATAGTAGTTTGATTTTTGAGTGCTTACTGGCTGTCAGCTCTTGCCCATGGCTGCTGTGAATTCATGTAAAACTCATGGCATTTCTAGGAGATACATACCATTGGTATCCCCATTTCACCGAGGAGAAATGGAGTACAGAAAGGTTAAGCAGCTTGTGCAAGATCACACAGTCCATTGAAATCAAGGCCAGGATTATAACCCAGCAAGGTGTGGATCTAGAGCCTGCACTCTTAGTATAGCATCCTGTTGTAAGTGGGCAGAAATATCTAATCACTGGTGTATCCTATGTGTCTGGCACATAGTAGGCACTTGCTATATAGTGAATGGATGAACACCTTTTTCCTTTGGTCAAATAAAAGATGAAAAGTGTTCCAGGTAGTGGGGGGGAATAGCAAAAGCAATGACACAGAAGGGGAAATAACCAATGATGTGCTAGCGATTAATGGGTTTCTGTGTAGCGCAGGGATTGAACAGACATTTGGCAAGGCCGACTTTAGCCAGCCTAAGGAGTTTGGGCTTTGTTTGGTTTGCTTGTTATCAAGATCATTGCTTTGTGCCTGTCCAGGTTTGCACAAATCATCTCTGCTATTTTATGGTTCCATATGGTGAAGATTGTGTAATTACCTAACGGTGACTCGCAGCAGTCTAAATAAAAAACTGTCCTCAAGTTTTGCTCATAAGCGCTTTGAGTAGTGGGTCAAGACTAAACGGATGACATGTTTGTGGAAATGGAAATGGTTATAATTTTCCGAGGAGAATGTCAGCATGAAGAAGTGGGAGATATCATGGCCTGGAAAAGAATAGGTGAAATACCTGGTTCTAACAAGGTCTTGGTT
Source organism: Lipotes vexillifer (assembly GCF_000442215.2). Taxonomy (NCBI): domain Eukaryota; kingdom Metazoa; phylum Chordata; class Mammalia; order Artiodactyla; family Lipotidae; genus Lipotes; species Lipotes vexillifer. The sequence continues at coordinate 686,789 of NW_006773166.1, read as the reverse complement.
ATTGACCTCTATCTCCTTTGCTTTTCAAAGTTCTAGTAACCAAACAGAGCAGTTTAGATCACTTTTAATAGAGTATTTGGAATTTTCTGAGCAACTCGTGTTTTATGTAAATTGAAGGTATTTCAATGCATTTTATTATGTGATTACCCTAGAATGCCATATCTGGGACTGGGGAAAGTTAATCATCAAAAACAGTCTTCACTGAGATTTCAGCTGCAGGAAAAGACAGAAATGAACCCAAATCCCTCACCATCATTCTTCTCCCTCCTGACCATTTACAATGTGTCTTTCTTCTTAAGTCCCTGGATATCCTGAGAAAAATCCTCTGTCTGAGGAAATGGAAATTAATCCAGGTAGTATTTGGATTCTTGCTGATAATAAAGTCAAGAAAAATGATTCCTGGGTACCAGTAGGCTGAGAGTGTGAAAGTCAAAACCCATTTGAAAAAACCAGGGGGAATTGTCTGTGAAATAAAGCGGCTTTGTGAATGCGTGGGGTGGCTTCGATTTCCAGGCGGATTGTGCAGTCAGTCAGTCTCTCTGAAGATAATTTAGCTTGTTTGACTCAATGACATTTTCACTCATCATTCTTTTATTTCTCATCTCAGGCAGAGTAGACAGTTATCAGTTCTGAACAAAACTGAGGTTGGACTTTTCCTCTACTGTGCTCTCCCATCTATAAACTCTTATCAGGGTTATAAAACTGGGAATGAAATCTAGCAGTTGGAAAAAAAAATCATTTCACTAATGAAAGTCTGTGGCTGGTGGAAAATACACATTGGGGCCTCATTTGAAGAATTAACCAGGATTAAGGAAAAGCTGCTCTTCCTGGGAACTACTCTCAGGAATATCTTTGTGTAAACATGTGAGAAATGGATGCCGATGGACACTTTTTGGACAGCATTTGGTGTAAACCCTGGGAGAGAAATGAAATAACAAGGATGTAATGGCATGTAGAGTTTATTCAGATATTTTTGTGTACATAATCTCATTGGAATCCTCATAACAGTTCACATCAAGTTGGGGGCATTGTTATCCTTATTTTACAGATAGGGAAATTGAAGTTCAGGTGGCTTAGGTGACTAGCCTCAGGTCATGCACAGAGAAAGTAGGAGCAGGGATTCAAAGTCAGAACTCTCTTTCTCCAAAGACCATTCTCTTAACCCCTGGACTATTGATGAATAGTGATTCCCGAAGGTCTGTCTCCTATGAAAGCATCATTGTGCATGCTGGACCAAGCCTTTCTTCTCGGGAACTTGTGATGGGTTGGTGGTTCCTAATTTCTCTTCTAGCATATAGCACATCTCCCTGAGCCTGCCACCTAATGCAAAACACAGTATTCATTCATTCATTCTGTTCTTGCATGCTTTAAAGCTGAAAAGCATTCGTTCTTATACCTAACATGAGGGACAGGGTTTGGTAAGGGAATGGGCAAGCGTAGACCAGCTGTGACTCTGCCTCTGAGAAAGTTACCTCATCTCTTTGAGCCTCAGTTTCCTCACCTGAGTGATGGAAATTATACTGGTACTGACCACATAATTTTTGTAAGGATAAGTGTGGTAATGTCTGTCACCTAGCCCATCGGAGATGTCCACAAGTGGCTGCTGGATAAAAAGAGAAGCGATGTGGGTGAGACAGTCTCTGCCATGAAGAAGCTCTTAGTCCAACGGATGGGGGCGCAGACGAGCAAATCTATGTCAATCCAGTTTCCTCAGCTAAAAAATGAGGGAAATGACATTACTTATCTCTTAGGATGATGATTAAATGGGATAAGGCATGGAGAACACTTAGAATAGTGCCTGGCTACACAGTAGGTGCTCAGTAGATTCTAGCTGTAATAATAGTAATTATTAAGTGCTCAAACATAGGCTTTCACCAGTGTTACAGCTGTTCAGAAGAAAGAGGGCCAATTGTTAGGTTAAGTCAGAGAAGGCTTTGTAAAAACAGTAGCATCTGAGCTGGGTCTTGATGAATGTGGAAGAGCCTTCCATGCTGTCCAAAATTCTGCTCACTGATGGTTAATTTTATAATTAAGCTTTAGTTCAATGGAGCGGAAGTTGGTGATCGCAGGACTGCTGGCGGGTGTTGGCGTAAGGGTGGAAGGGAATGCAGTATCATTGCCAAGGGATCTCAAAATCTATGAAAACAAAAATATCTAGCAAAGTGCAGATTAAAGACAACACTGTCCCCTTTGCTGCTGATCCACTGTGTTCATAACAGCGTTTGTTAGGAACCTTAGCAGATGTTTGGGAGCAACATTCTTTGGGGTTTAATTGTAAAGAAAGAGAGGTATAGTGGAACAAAAGCAGACTTACATTCAGATCCTGCCTTATGACTAACTAGCTGGGTGATCTTGGCATAATTACATTGCCATTCTGAGGTTTCACTTCCCCAAATCTTCAAAGGAAGTCATAATTACCTACCTTGAAGTATTGCTGTAAACACTTAGATACTACACGTAAGGTACGTGACGTACTGGTAGATTCTCATAAAAAGAAAAATACTATGTATTTATGATTTATAAATAAAATGATAATTGATATTTACATACAAATATATTTTTATAGATTTACATAATAGATTTGACATATATTATAGTTATACTTCTATTTGTAATTATAGCTAAGTGCTAAGCACTGTGCTGAGGACTCTATAGGAAATACCTTCTTTAATCTTCTCAGTAAATACAAAAAAATAAGTAAATTCATGGGTACGTATGGATACTATCCTTATTTTGCAGAGAAGGAAATTCAACCTTAGAAAGTATATGACTGTCAAAATGGGATGGTAACATGATTGATGCAAAGATGCCAACACGCTCAGTTGAGGATATAAAGTTTCTTTAATGACAAAGGTTGCAGCAGCATACAGAGGTGGTATAGTGGAGCTGCTGCTTTAAAGGCTGTCCAAGAGAGAGATGTAGCTTCTCGGGTCTCCTAATGCCCCTTATGGAGCATGCAGCTGGGGATGCCATCGCCTGCCTGACCAAAGGATTCTTTTGGGTGCAAGGAGCTCCCTTTGCTGTTCTCAAGGGGTGTTTATCTCCTGGCACTCTTCCCTCCACATTTCACTGTTCTGGAAATATACTCTGGCCTCTACCAGCTGGCCCGTACACCAGCTGTGAGTAGTGAGTGCCAAGCAACCCCAGCACGTTTTCTGAGAGTTGACTGTGACACTGGATGTCAGTTCCCCAGGAGCATTCCCTGTGGGAATGGGCTTCAGGTCTGTCTAAAGCTCCCTACAGCAGAACTTGCCCAAAGTCATACAACCAGAACATGGGAGAATTGGAGCTCACGGGTGATCTCTGTGACTCCTGAGCATTCCTAATGATCATGCCTCTTCGCAGTTAAGATTTGTATTATGCATATAATTTGCAAATTAGTTAAGAGTAGAAGGAGGAAAGCAAAACATCTACTTCCAAAGCAACAGAAGTTAGATATCTCAGAAGAAAGTTATGTATTTCCTGATGCTGGTAGAAGTAAGGATCAAAGGAGTTAAAGAAGAGAGCTGACCAAGGGCTGGAATGACTGCTGAGGAGAAGGTACGTTCCAGGCAGGACAACAGCTCCTTCCAGGAGGGCTTACTACCTCTCCTAACAGCATCAGGCTTCCTGTGTTCCAGCTGAAATACAACCACCAGCTCTCACTTTCCGCTCAACGCGAAGCTGCCCATCTTTCACACTCCAGAACAACACGTGGGAAACATATTTTTAAACAACAACAGCTTTTCAGTTTTTTCTTCATTTATCTTTTGTTTTTATTTTTTGTGATTGATTTGCTCTGGCTCCATAAAGAATAACAATCGCTAAGCCTAAGATATGTTGTAAGAATGTGAAGAATTTTTTCTCCTGTTTCGCCAAAGTGACTACTGGCTTGAGGGTAAGTTTGGAATGAGTGGTGAGAAGCAACTGAGCAGAGACAAGGAAGTAATCATCTCCTGAACACAGAAAATAATGAGAGAACACTCAGGGTTGAGGTAATGCAAAAAGGAGGTGGTGAGTTAGGTCATGCTTCCAAGAGTTTTCACAAGGAGAACACCATTAGACCTCACTCAGCCAGACACCTTCCAAGGTCCCCTGACTGGCTTTTTGGCATCCAGGTGACCGTACCAGCCTGCCCAGCTCTACCAAAGGGCTTAGGTGTCAATACCTGGGAGGTACATGTGTAATCCAGTCATGACACACAAACTAGGAATCAGACAAAGTGTGTTTTGCTACTGAAGGGAGTGGGTAGAAGAATTACTTGACCTTCGGCTGGCTGCCCACCTGGCTGCCCACCTGGCTGCCCAGCTAGAGAGAGGCAGCTGAGTTTATGCTCTGGTCACCTTAGCTGGGGAAGAAAGTGTGGCACATTGTACCTTCTTCCAAATTATTCTCCCCCTTTTGTTTACCTGGCATACTTTTCATCATCCTTGAAGACCCAAATAACCACTTCTCTTAGAAACGGCCTTCCTCAGGCATACTTTATAGCTTCCACATTTGTCCTTGAGCGGACTCCATGTGTTACAGTGATTCCTTGACAAGCTGATTTCCCCTACTGGGGTCAGCGTGGGATGGTGAACAATGGCTTGCTCATCTTTGTACTGCTACTCGCCAGTAGAGTGCATTTGCCGACTGAAGTGTTTTCAGTAAATGTTTATTGGACAAATAAATGTTGAAAGCTGTAGTCTTTACTCCACTCATTGCTTCTTTGGGCAAGGTCACCTGACTTCTTTTTGTTTCAGCCTGCGTACTAGGCTCTATCTATCACTAGTTGAAGGGTTCTCTGAGCTTCTCAGTGGTTATGACAAAAAGAACTTTAACAGTCTGTAACTATGCCTGGGAGCCATTAGGCAGACTGAAATACCTCCAGCTGAAGGAGATAGTGTTTATGCAGAGACCAGGACCCAGGCCATGAAATAGTCCTTGGTTTGCCTTAGTGCCAGAGGTACCTCCAATGAGAGGCAGCTCAACCTCGGTTTTGAGATGTTCTTCCCCAGCTAAAGATGACATCTTAGTAGAAAGGATTTAATAATCATGGATGTTCCTTGACAAACGTCTATTGCTATAGGACCTCTAGTTGTCTTCACCTTGAACAGCTTCTTATATAAAGCAAAATAAGGGAGAAAAAAACAATGGGAAGGAAAAATTGCATTAGGCTGCACAAGCAAAACAATTTCTCTGGCTTATACTCCTGTAATTTGGTTTACAAAAGGAAAATATTTATAGTAGTCTACCTAACCAATTACATTGCAAAAAAATGTAATTGCTTTTAAGGCGCTTTTAAAAAAAACTTTCCTTTTCCACTGCCATCACTCATATCGGTAATTTCTAGCTTGCGGTCAGTGTCTAAAGGATAAGAATCTCCAGAATTGATTGCTGATATCTAAATCGAATGAACCAACTCTTGAACTCCCACATTCCCCTCTTTGCCTTCTTCCTTGGATTCAATGCCTTGTCTTTGTGCGTTCTGAAATGTAGAGAAGCAGTCACATTAGATGGGGCCAGCACTGCAAGGAAGGGGGCATTATCCAGCACAGTTTTGTGATTTCAGGTCAGCAGCTTATAGTGTATTGGAAAGAACATGGGCTTTGCAGTCAGATAGACCTAGTTGAGTTTGAAAACCCAGCTCGTCACTCATTCTCCTTTTATCTTGGGCAGGATTCCTGAACCCTCTCTTCTCAACTTTCCTTATCTTTAAAATGAGGTCTGTAATTCCTCAGAGGGCTGCCATGATGGGTATCTAAGAAAAGCCTCACTGGATATCAAGGTCCTCCACACTCAAATTGCACTTATCCTCTAACATAATTTCCTAGCAACTCCCTTATTAGCTTTCTCTTGTTGCATAACTAATTACCACAGACTTAACTGCTTAAACCAACACAGGTTTATTACCTCACAGTTTCTGGAGGTCATAAGTCCAGGCACGGGTTGGTTGGAACCCAGCTGCTTTAAGTCCTCACAAGGCTGCAATCAAGGTTCAGCCAGGGCTGGGATCTCATGTGAGACTTGGGATCTTCTTCCGAACTCACACAGTTGTTGTCAGGATTAGGTTCCTTGCAGTTGCAGGACTAAGGCCTTCAGCTTCTAGAGGTTGCCCACAGTTCCCTGACATGTGGCCCTTTCCATAGGCAGCTCACAGTTCATAACCAGTTTGCTCTTTTGAAGCCAACAGTAAAGAAAGTAAAGTTTTTATATATTTATTAACATAATCACAAGAGTTACGTCTCATCACTTTTGTTATATTCTGTTGGTTTGAAGCGAGTCACAGGCTCCACCCATACTCAAGGAGAGGGAATTACACAAAGGTGTGAACACCTAGAGATGAGGGGTATCGGGGGTCACCATAGGATCTGCCCCCCACACTCTCAAAGTGCAACAAGCCACAGTGTGCCCTCCTGTCTGTGTTGGTTGCTAATTGTTTCAGTGAAATTAGTTTCATCTTTCCCAAGAAATCAGAGATGGCAAACAGTTGTGAAAGTGTGATCTGTTTTCACATTCCTCACCAGTGTAGACAAAGATAACTGATGCAGAGTTTTTGTTTCCTGAGCGTCCAGACTCAGTCTCAAAATTCTTTGAAGGACAATGCAAAAGATAGAAGCTACCGTTTGATCGGTGCTGGGAAGTGTTACAAAACCTATTTGCCATCCTTGAACTGTACTGTACATCCTGGTGAGCTAGGGCCATGGATTTGCCCAGCAGAATATAAAGGGAAGTGATAGCCTGGTGCCTGAGGTCCTTAACACACCAGCACCTTTAGTAAGGACAACGATAATTCATGTGGAACTAACAGGAATTTCCGTATATAGAAAGTGTCCTTTACTCTGTTCCCTAACAGGAAACATCAGAGAAAAACCTTAAAACCAACTAGATGACAATGCAATAGAACACAATTATGCTTACAAAGGGAAAAAAAAAAGTATAGGTTGTGTAACTAGAGAAATTGTTAACACAACAACTAAGAAACTATATGAGTTTGAGTCCCTTGGGAAAGAGAAATGTATCTGTAAATAAGTTTATTTCTCTGGCAATATTTGCTTGTCTTTGTATGCCTCTCCATGTGCTGAGAGTCTTCTTATCATGCCTTCATGATTATATGAGTGAATTACTAGGAATGCTATTATTTTCATTATATTCTAAGCCTTATAGGAGATAAAAGAACACCCCGTACCTGTCCTTGGGCTCAATTTAAGTTAGAGAAAAACAAAATTCTCTGTACAAGAAAAAGGTTTTTTTTTTTCTCAGTAAAACAGTTTTTAATCAATTATAATAGGCTTACCAACCATACTAACAATTACTTATACAACTTTAGCTTTTGCTGTTCTTTATTTTTATTTAAAAAGTTTTTTTGGCTGCATTCAAGATAAAGTTCTTATAAGATGGCAGAGACATACTATTGATGTATGGCTCATTTGTTTTAATAGAGGTCCTTAGTCATGGATTATCAGTGGAAAGCATTATATAGTGAGTGCAATTTTAAGCAAGACCTTGTCCTTCTAGTTGCATAAGGGATCTCTACAGAATAAGAAACAAGAAAAGATTATTTTACTGGCAGAAATGGAGAAAAGATATATATATATTTTGATATAAGTACGTACAAATATATGTAAATAGGTTACTATGGAAAGAAACAGAGCCTGAATATATCTTCCACCCTTAAAGTTCGGACACAATATATCAATAGGTACATAGTAAGCATATAATTAATATTTATATATTTCAGGAACAGAGTTTGGCACTAAAATGACAATATTTGGGTATAGTCATTTGATCCAGGAGAATGGAAATTGTCAGCAAACCTCCAAACCAATGCTGTTAAATCTATAACCTTATTTTAACCCTGGAGACTGTGGATGGTGATGCCACAGTCTATTCTACGGAACTGAATGTATAAATGGTTTGTAAATAAATATTTATGGACCTATTTTACTTACTTTCAAGGTTGAGACTTGTGGAGATGTTTCTTAGAATCTAATTATGAAATAAAAGAAATTGTTAGATCTGTTTCATATCATCTGAAAAATATATAATAATGTAATACTGAGATAATTTTAGAAAACTACACTTCAAGTAAGATATTGTCTTTTGAGCCATGGGGAATATGGTAAATGGTTACTATATCCGTTACTTAGGGCAGCTGTAATAAAATATTTAAAGTAAATAAACTGGGTGGCTTAAAACAGAAGTTTATTATCTCACAGTTCTGGAGACTAGAAGTAAACAAATCATGGCATTAGCAGGGCAGTGCTCTCTCGAAAGATCTAGAGGAGGATCCTTTCTTGCCTCTTCCGGCTGGTTGCCACGAATCCTTGGTATTTCTTGGCTGGTAGACACTTCACTCCAATCTCTACCTCCGTCATCATGTGGCAGTCTTCCTCTGTGTGTAGCTGTCTCTGTGTCAAGATTTCCCCTTCCTTGTAAGGAGACCCATCTTTGGATTAGGGCCAACCCTGTCCAATATGACATCAATGTAACTTGATTACATCTAAAAAGACCCTGTTTCCTTCCAAATAAGGGTCACACTTATAGGTACTAGGAGTTAGGACTTGAACGTATATTTTTAAGAGACACAGTTCAACCCATGACAATTGCTAATTGGCTTCTCTTCTTCGGAGCTACCCTGTGATTGAAACTCAGTGATTCTCTCTAGGGATAAGTACTTTGAAGATAGATTCTATAATCAGAAAGTCCCAGTTGCTTTTAGGTCTAGGCTACTCACTTTAGTAGAGTTCACGTCCATGCATTATACTGAACCCAAGACGAGACCCCAGAGAGGTTCAGAAAGCAGTGGCAAGGGCACACGTAACTACACGGGAAGGCAGAATACAATGAGTACAACACAGATGAAGTTGGGTGGAGATCTAGAAAGGGGAGATGACCGAGCTGCTGAGGAGGTGATTGCAGGAGGGCAGTAGCAATTTTGAGGGGCAGAAACAGTCTTAGCAGAGCCACAGAGATAAGGAAACATAGGATAGGTTGCATGGCTGACTGCAAGGTGTCCCATTCACCTGGAGCATAAGGTGAATTTAGAGGAACAGGGGTAGAGGAGTATGGCATCACAGGTTTTCATTGTCTGGGTAAAAGAAAAGGAACTTCATGGGATTTTCTTGTCTATTTTTATTGCTAGTTGATAAAGGCAGGACATCACCAGATATGTGTGTGTGTGTGTTGCCCAGGGATCTGTACGTGTACAGGTATAGTAACAATAGGATTTACCAACACTACTGGGTGTTGGGTTTCGATATCAAGATGTTAATTCTTATAACAACACTGTGGTTTGGGTTGTGTTGATAGCCCCATTTTTCAGATGAGTAAACCGTGCCTTAAAACATTAAGAAACTCATTCAGGGTCACACATCCCTGGTAAGCATTGGGTGTATGTATTAGGCAGGGTTCTTCAGAAAAACAGAACTAATAGGAGATACACACACACACACACATACACACACACACACACACACACACACACAACACATACATACACATACATACAGAGAGAGAGAGAGAGATTTATTTTAGGAATTGGCTCACAACATGATTATGGAGTCTAAGAAGTGTCATGACTTACTGTCTGCAAGTTGGAGAACAGGAAAGCTGGTGGTATAATTCAGTCTGAGACCAAAAGGTCTGAGAAACAGAGCGCTAATGTCCAAGGGCAGGAGAAGGTGGATGTACTAGTTCCAGGCAGAGAAAGCAAATTTGCCTCTCTTCTGCCTTTTTGTTCTGTTTGGGCCCTCAGTGGATGGGACGATACCCCTCCACATTGGGGAGGTCCATCTGCTTCACTCAGTTCACCAATTCAAATGCTGACCTCTTCTAGAAACCCCCTCATTTCAGGACATGCCCTGAAATAATGTTTTACCAGCTATCTTGGTATTCCTAAGCCCAGTCACGTTGACACAAAATTAATCATCACAGTCTAGGAACTGAACCCCATTCTGGCTGGTCCCATAGCACACACTGTTAACCTCCACAGCGCGGCTTATGGTTGGGCTCAGGGAAACCAGCGCTTTGCTGCTGTGCACCTACCCGTAATTTATCTCAGAGTGAGTTCTCCATGTCATCTTGGGACTAATGCCTGTGTGTCGGGGGACTTTTGAAGATAACAATAACATTCATGCACTTGGTCACTGGATGAAAATGTGTCTTGGAACAGAGATGTACAAAGATGGCTCTTGCTTCTCCATTCTTGTTTATAAAAATTGGTAGATTTGCTGATTGGGGAAATAGCGGCCAAATGACTCAAGTAGATAAGAGCATTTGAGAGTAAAAAACATGTTTTGGAGACCTTTAGATTATTTATTTTCTAGATAAAGAATAAGAAATTAAGAGACTTGAAGTGACTGTTCTTTATATAGAGTGTATGATACTTAGTAGTTGATCAATAATTTTTAAATAAAAGGATAAAAATGTTCAAATCAAATGGGAAATTAGTGGCCAGGTAAAGACTATTTGAGGCTTTCTTACTTCAGGTTCAGTGTATTTTCTACTATATTTTAAAAAAGGAAATTGGCAAAGATTTGGAGAGCAGGAACAAAGTAAGGCAGGGACATGGTGGACACGAGGGAGAGATGGAGGGAGGCTTCTGTTAAGAAAAGCATACAGATTTGGGGAGGTGCTAAAGGGAGCTGTTTGGAATCATGGCAAATATGCTCCACTCCAAAAAGCGCAGTAACTGTAGTCATTAGAGGTAATGCGTTAAGAAGGGAAATAACAATCAGAAAAATGCAGTTTCACGGACGGCCCTTTATAGAACACTCCTATGGTTCTGTGCTATCATTAATACTTGCCTCATTCTGGTTTCCTGGACTTCGCAAATGCTTCGTGCCACTTAAGTAAAGCCATGGTTGCTAATTGTGCTGAACACCTTCAGAGGTGGCATCGCGGAGCACGACCAGGCAGACGCATCCCTAATGGGCTTGATTCTGGTCTCTGGAGTGAAAACACCTCTTGAAAGCTGCTGCAAGACAGCTATTGGGAGGCTTGGTAGGAAGATTTAGTGTGCAATTTGAGGGAGCGATTCTAAGCTATTCAGTGTCTCCTGACAACCCCGGATGGATTCTGGGTGGTTCCCAAGGGGGTACAGATCTAACCATCATCCACATAAATTTATGTCTCTCTGAATAGGGGCCCTTCCCTGTCTCATGAGATCTCAAAGCCTAGTTTTAGAGGTAGGACAAACACACACGAAGTGATGAATGAGCATTAACTGCTGGGTTGCATACTTCTAATGGCCTATTCAAGGTTCAGAGACAGGAGTTCCAAGGGGGCAACAATGCTCGGAATTGAGGAGGTGAGAGTGGCAGAATTTGAAGGCACTTGGCATGCTTTGGAGAAACAGACAGTTGGCATCAGGGTGGATTCTAGGGCGTGGGAACAGCCTGCAGGTGGGAATGAGGGCTTGAGTGGAACGGAAAATGTGTGTTTTGTTTGATTATATCAAGGAAAAAGTCAAGTTTGTTTGTTTTTAACACCACCCAACCCTTATTAATTTCCTTTATTTGCAAAAAGATATCAGGCCTCGGGCTCAGTCTTTACAGACATTATTAACATTCTTTTTATTCTATTTATTTTTATGGTTAACTTCTATAGGCAAATTATACTGGTTTTCCATTTTTAGTACAAGTATAAATTTATTTTAAAATACAAATATGTGAAATAAAAAGAAATGAGGCAGTTTAAAGAAAAAGATGAAGTAAATAAGAACTCAGGATATATATAGATGCGTAAATGTGTGACATTGCTACATCATTGACCAAAGTTTGGGAAAAGTGCCGTTGACAAGCGGTGGCTATTGCGGGATGTTGATCCTTGTCTTCAAGTTTCTCATCCTCCTTCCATTACTCACCATGCATATTCCAGCAAAATGGAATTGCTGCACGTTCCCCATAAAACATTCACGCTTTCACCCTTATTCCTGCTATCTGCCTATCTTCAAAGTGAAAATGTTTTCTTTGGAGCATTCAAACCTGGCCTTGCACTAAGTAGGTCCCAGTAAATATTCGATGAATAAATGAGTGTAAGAATGAGTCAGTAAATAAATCAGTTGTGATTTTTCAAAAAAAAAAAAAAATCATCTTGTAATAGGGTCTGAACTAGAGTAATGGCAATGAAAAGCAAGAGAAAGGGGCCAATCCAGGTGACACTTGAAAGTGAGAAATGAGAGATCAGATTTAGGTCGCTGCTTCTTAGACTTTAATCTGCATACCAGTCGTGTGGGCATCTTGCGGAAATGCAGATACCATTCAGTAGGTCTGGGATGGGGCCTGAGGTTCTGCATTTCTAACAGGCTCCCCGGGGATGCTGCTGCGGCTGGTGGGGAGGTATATGTTGAGTGTAGAGTTTTAGGTGATATTGGAGAGGGGGAGAAACAAAGTGAACTCCAATTTTTTTGTGGTACTTTAAAATGTTGTTTAAAATGCTATTTTAAAGATGAAATTTGGGAAAAGAAAAAAAACATTCAACTCCTAAACGTTCAAGGGGGTTCTTTTTCCTGTAAACTTTAGCAATGTTTTTCAATTCTGTAATCTCCTGTTTTATTTCTATAAGTCATTTTTGGTCATGTTTTGTTCTTGTTTCTCTTGAATATAGAGCTCTGATTGGCCCGTAATAAACACTGAGCAGAGGAGTGTTGTGAAGTATTGTATAATCATGATCTTATTAGGCTTGTTTGCACTTGAGGAGTGAAGCTGTCCAAGGTAATACAATAAAGGGCAAAGCTGTTCCACAAACTCAGGTCCTCTGACTCTAAGTGGTCACTTTTTCCCTCAATACTCATTGCCATCCAATAACAAAATCTTTCAACCTAAATTGTTACCCTAGCTCCTGGGACTACTGCTGGGAGATTCTGTGGGTCAAGGCTATTGAGTGTTGCAGGGGTGAGACTCCGGCTCCCCTCCTTCCTTTGTCCTTCAGGCCTAGTCCCAGGAGCACAGGGAAGGGAGCATGCAGTGTCAGCCAGGCAGTCCCCTGCTGCAGGGGAGAGCTTGGTAACTATTATTTTATGAAAGTACATTTTGGGGATGGGCAAATCTCTGACAGCAGGATAAAGGAACAACACAGAATTCAGTTCCCTCCCTCCCCTGTGGTTATAGGCCTTACTTGGCTTTTTAAAATTTTTATTTTAGGTTTAGAAGCTTCAGTCAAGAACAACCAATTAAACTGTGTACCATAGTCTTCCAGCTCACATGCTGTCGCTAGGCTGTAATTACTGCGCGACACCCTTCCTCAACATTGACATCTTCACCAGCCTGAAAAATCGAAACACAATTATTTATTTGTTTTAGGTTGGTTTTTTTCCATTAATTTTAATAATCTGTGTATTTTTCTTTATTAATTTCTTATTTGCATGTTTTATGCCTGCTATTACTTAGTTTCTGCGGTGTTTCCCAGAAATATGGAATTAGTTATGCTGGATACTCTGTTCAGAAAACTCAGTAGTCACACAGCATTGTAATGGTTAAATACCAGGGCTAGTAACTAAGCGCTGCTGATGTAGAGACAATTTGTGATAAAGGATCAGGACCTGAGTTCCCTTGGGAGAGAGGGGATATATCTCTAAATATCTATCTATAAATATGTATATAAATATATTACAAATTTATATGTATGTGTTAGTACACGTGTGTATATGTTACATGTATATATGTATGTATATAAATTAATAATAAACTCAGCATATGCCCAATTTGAAAAAACTGGGAAATATTGAAAAAGAGATAATAAAAGATAACTATTACCCAAATTTATCAACCAGAAATAACTATAATTTACATTTTAGTATAGTAAGCATTTTCCTATACATAGGAGAGAGTACACTTAATTTTTTGGATACTTCTGATTTTAAACCTAACACTTTATTATAAGCACTTCCCTATGTTGTTAAAAATCTTTGGCCTTTTTATTATTTTAAATTACATGTATTTTTTTCATCGATTATCAAATTAATGGACGTTTACTGTAGAAATTTGGTAAATACTGAAAATTTTAAAGAAAAATAAAATAATCCATAATTACACTACTCACAGTTAACAAATGTTACTCTCTTTAGTATACTTCTCTCATATATATATACACACAGACATATATATGAACTAAATAAAATTTAATAATTTCTAACAAAACTGAATCATATTACATTTACAGCACTTTAATCTTTTTCCACTTAAGTTTTAGCATGCGCTTTCCCCATGTTGATAAATGTTCTTTAAAATGATTTTTAAATGGCTGCATAATATTCCATCATGTGTTAATTAATGATAAATCATGAGACTCTAATACCCAACTAAATGAGATCTAGTTCATTCAGTCCATGTCTGTGTCTGAACAAAAAGAATAGTTTGATAGTTTGAGGGATATCATAGTTCTTTTGAAGTTGTGTAACTCAAATTTTAAAATATATCTTAAATAGATCCCATGCTATAAATATCTATTATTATTATCATTATTAATAGCTATCACATATTGATCTCTAAGTATTAAGCATCATGTACATTATCTAGTCAATATGTGCAACTCTTTGAGGTGGATACTGTTATCTCTGCTTTACAGTTAAGGAAACTGAGAGTCAAAAATAGAGGTTAAATAACTCATTAGTGGCTAAGCTTAGATTCCAACTATCTATGTAATTCCACCATCTATGCTCTTAACCACTAGTCTGTGCCCATTTAATATTAACAATAGATGCATTTGTACCTTTCCTGAATGTATTTATTTTCACCCTATATACCTCCCAAATAACGTGATTCATAATCAGTATTTTCATTCTACATCTAATGTGTGTAATGCACTATGCTCAGTTCTGCTAAGAAATAAATAGAAACAGAAGCCATAGTACTTGCTCAAGAGCTTCTCAACATCTCATTAGGGGTGCAGTGTCTACATATGTGCAACGTTTAGATTCATAGAAGACTTAAGCATGAATACAAGTTAGTAGGATAAGAGCTAGCCCATAGTAGTACACAAATAATTTCCAGATTGGTATTATGGTTCAGAGAAATGACATGCCATTGTGGGATAGAGTAGCCTGGAATATTCTACTAGGCCAATAAGTATCTCTGATGCTTACAGAATAGGTAACTGCTGCTAAAAAAATAGAATATATTTTTTAAATTTGAAGACATGCTCCTTTATTTTGCTATTCCTGGATTTGCTAAACAAGACCATGTTTGATGTCTGTCTTTTAAAATGATTCTGTTGGATAGTTATTAGATTCTGTTAATCTCTAGGAATTCACCAAGAACAATTTTGTATATATGATACAAGAGTCCATTTTAGCTAGTCAGGTACCCACACCTAAGACTGCAGATTTTGGTAAAATACGGTCTGAAAATTATTTTATGGAACATAGTTATGTGGTTGTGTTTTATGAACAGTTTTTCAAACACACGTTAATATAATGCTAACTATATTTGAGTGTGCCAGTTACCTTCCAGAACCTTTCCACATTTTATCTCTGATGTTCAGATCATTTGTGAAACCAGAATTCCCTTTCATCACTCTATTCTGCCTCTGATTAAATACCTTCTTTGTATAGATCCTTATAGAACACAGAGGCAGATATAATCCTTCTAGTGGTCTCAAAATTTTGTATAAACCCGACCAGATAATCATATAGGGGAAATAGGATTTAGGGAAATTCATTTTGATAACTATGAGACAAGATTTGTAGGTCAGTGTGGCATTATATTTAATCCACTTTCATCTTATTACAAATTTGGCTCGGGATATAAAATGTGTACTGACATGAGATCTGTGCATTAGGTAGGTGGTTATTTTCCTTTGAATATTCCTCTGTAAAACAAAATGTTGGTGATGAAAATGCTAGCTGGTTAGTCTTATTTGCCAGGATTCGTGACCTGCATTGTGAAGGACTTAACCGTATTAGGAACACTGAACGTTGGAGCTGAAAGGGATATCTGAGCTTGTTGAGTCTAGTGGCTCTCAAACTTCAGTGTGTGTGAGTTCACCTAGAGGGCTTAGTAAAACACAGCTTGCTGGGTTCCCCGCCTCAATGCCTCTGATTCGGGAGGTGAGGCCTGGGAATATGCACTCTAACATGTTTCCAGGTGATGCAGATGTTGCTGATTTGGGAGCTATACTTTGAGAACCACTCTTCTAGTTTAAGGCTTTCTTTTTACCAATGAGAAAACTGAGGACACAAGAGAGGTCATCCATGTACGTGTATAAATCAGATCCTGTTCCTCTGCTGCTAAAAGCCCTTCTGTGGTTGCTGGTTGCACTTGGAATAAAATCTCCAATCCTTATTATCCAGAATATCCTGCATGCCTGGTCCCTGCCTGTCCCTCCACACCACAGTCCCCATAGAGATTTATTGCACTTCGTTCCAGTTATTCAAGGGCCACGTTCTTATTTCAGCATAAAAAGCAACTAATATGGTGACATGGCACAGAGCAAGGAGTGAAGGATTGACTTCTAGAGGCTTTCAGTCCCATTTTTCAATGCTTGCCATTTGCTTGGGGCTCCAAATATAGTTAATATTAGCCACATGCTTAGTGATTTATCAGTGTTCACTTCCGTGCAATAGGTCCATCTTGATTTTTCTATATATTTTACTTGGCAGAGAAGCTGATTCTCATAATAATGGCTAACATTTATTAGCTATGTGCCACATACCGTGCCAAGTACTGAACAAACATTATCATATTTAATCTTCATAAAAGCCATATAAAGTAGGTATTACTCATATCTATTTTACTAGTGAGGGAACTAAGGCTTAGAGGATTAAGTAACTTTTTTGAATGTCACAGTGCTAATAAGGACAGTACTGAGATTTAGACTCTGATTTCTGGGGCTAGAATCTCCATTCTTGGACTGTGAACTATACTGCCTCACAATTTTATCGTGAAATAACTACTGTGTTTGTCTAAGTAGCCCCAACTGGCCAAATGATGACAACCCCTTTTCCTGGATGCTGTTTTACTGACTATCAGAAAATCAGGTGGTGCCTTCGGAGGGAGAAAAGGGAGTTTTAGCTTGAAAGGGACTTTACAAAGACATATGAAGTGAGTAAATTGGGGTTAAGCATGGTCACAAAA
Organism: Lipotes vexillifer; assembly: GCF_000442215.2. Lineage (NCBI taxonomy): Eukaryota > Metazoa > Chordata > Mammalia > Artiodactyla > Lipotidae > Lipotes > Lipotes vexillifer. The sequence goes on along the minus strand of NW_006773166.1, from coordinate 669,756 downwards.
AACAAAGTTCATTACCTCAAAGTGTCATGTCTTTTATCTTGATAATTGAAGAGTTTATGTGAGAGTCAATACAAGAGAGTTATTCGGCCTACTTTACATGCTATTTCTCAACTGTTTATCTCTCCTACATCCATGATAATAGAAAAGTCTAATACACTGAGATTGCTTTTAAGGCTAAAGGAATTCCAGAGGCAGCCGCCCATAGGGTGAGAACAATAGAAACTCCTTTAGCCTGAAGTTACAAAAAGACATCAGACAAACACTGCTTCCTCCGAGAAGTTATTTGTGATCAAGACTCAATCATTGGTCAAATGAACAAATGATCTCTTTATTTCTGAAGGATCAGAAAAATACTGGAGCAATCTTACTTTCCTCCTGAAGCAAGTCTGAAATGAGTTTTACAGAAGCAAATTCCTTCAGTGTTTTGTTTTTTCATTTGTTTCCTCTTAACAAACTACTTTAACTAAAAGTATCATCACTTTTTGAAATTTTGCCTTCAGAAATTCTTTTTTTTTTCTTTCTCTCTCTTCTTACTTTATTTCATTTAAGCATTAATTCCCATATTCATTCTACACATAGTTATTTCACACTTACAATGTGCCTGAGTTTATTTATTTTAAATATTAAAACCCACTAGAGCTGAAGTTTAAATATGGGACCTCTGTAGTGGTGAGACCACCCGTCATGAAGACCTCGGTGTAATTCAGAAACTGAATCAACGTGGATGGAAACCAACACAGGCCCAGTTTTGTACCATTGTAATATCTTCCATTCCAAAGCACAATTGTATGTGCATTAAATATATGCTTCTAATAAAATAAAAGACCAGCAAATATAATACAGAATTATTTCCATATTTAGAAAAATACATCATAAACAAGGAGGGATTTTCTTAGGAATGTAAGGATAACATCAGGAAATATATTAATTAAATTTAATATAAGATAGGCATAATGATATTAAAGATAAAGGTAGAAAACCAAAATAATTTAAATAATCAATATATATTATTAAAAATAATCTGAACAAGCTTAGATTGGAGTAGAATTTTTAATCTTGATAATGAGAAGTTATCAAGAACCTATAGCAAATATCATATTTATCCAGGTTAAAAACAAAGCAAGGATGCCCACTATTATTTCTATTTATTGTTGAAATAGAGAAACTAGCCGATAGAATGAGAAAAGAAAATCAGATACATAAAGATTGGAGAGGAATACACTGAACTTTCCTTATTTGTGGAAAGTCCATGAAGGTACATTGGCAGACTATTAGAGCTAAAAGTGATTTCAGCAAGTTTGCTGGTTAGAAGATAAACATATAAACCTAATTAGCTTTTCTCTGCAGTTATAATTACCAATTAAAATGTAGAACAGAAGAAAAATCCTGTATGCAATAGCTACAACAATATAAAGAAGTTATAAGTCAATCTAAAAAGATTCATGACCTTTATGGAAAAAAATGACAAATGACAAAATATCATTGAAGATTATTATAAAGTTCTGAGTAAATTGTCAATATCTATCATTTCATGAGTATACTCAATAACATGAAGATGCCAATTCTCCCTAAATTATTCCATAGATCTAATACAACTCTACTCAAAATCCCAACAGAATTTTTTATGTAACCTGACACAGCTGACCCTATAAAACTCATATGTAAATGCAAGGAGCCAAAATAGCCAAGATAATTCTGGAGGAAGAAAAAAAAAAAGAACAAGAGAAAAGACTTGTCCTACCAGATATCAAGACATATTTTATAGCCATAATAATTACGATAGTGTGACACAGGCATATAGACATGTGGGATAGAATAGAGCTCAGTAACTGTCTTGTGCAATATAGAAAATTCATACATGACCAGGTGGATGTTACAAATCAGTGGTCAGTGGGCAAACTAATCAGTAATGGTGCTGGGATAACTGGTTATCTGTATGGAGAAAAATTAGATTTCATCTTTACATCAAACATGAAAATAAATTGAATACTTAAAAATTTTAATTTAAAATGCAAAACTTTAAAATTTTTAGAAGAAAATAAAGGTGAATGGCTTTATGACCTATGTGTGGAAGAGATTTCTTTAAAAAGTCCAGAAACAAAGCATATACCATAAAGAAAATGTTGATAAATTTTTCAAGGAAAAACATGATAAAAAACATAAGCCACTGACTGGGAGAAACTATTGGCAATGCATATATGTAATATACAAAGGATTGGTATTATAAGTTGTATAATGAACTCCTACAAGTCATCAAAAGAAAAAGAACCCAACAAAAAAATGAACAAAGGATATGAGTAAGCAAATCATAGATGCCAAAACGAAATGGATTGTAAACATGTAAAAGGATGTACAGTCATAATAGTAAACCTGAGACTGCAAATAATATTGTGACATTACTTCAAATCACCAGATTAGCAAAAATTAATAATTCTGATGACACTAAGTGTTGGCAAAGAGGAGGAGCAATGAGAACCCTCATATACTAAATAGTGGGAGTGTGAAATAAGGCCACCACTTTGGAGTGCAATTTAGCATTGAAAATGAGCATGACATTTGACCTAATAATTGTACATCTATGTAAATGCTTTAGAGAGACTCTCTAACAAATTTGTATTTAGGCAATTACTAGAATGTACATTGGAACACTACTTGCAATTTAAAAAAAAGTTACAAACAATCTAAATCAGCACGAGAGAACATAAATAAATTGTAGTATCTCTATACAATAGAATCCCATCCAGCAGTGGAGCAGAACAAAGTAGAGCCGCATGTAACAACATTGGTAAACCTCAAAATCATAGTCTCGAATGAAAAAAGCAAATTATGCAATAAAGGTACAGCGTGATCCCTTTATGTAAAGTTTATAAACATGCCATATAATCCAAAATACTTTATGTAAAGATCTACATATATAAAGAATAAAAAAAAAACATGCCTGGACATGATGAACATCCCAATAAAAAGGTTACTTCTGGGGAGAAAGGCGGGACTGCTATAGGGGGATTTACCTATGTTTGTAACATTCTATTTCTTCAAAAAGGATCTGAAACAAATACACCAGAATATTAGGAGTTAAAAAGCAGATTCAGATACACATATATTTATTATATTTTTATTTCTGTTTGTTTGAGTGAAACATTTCAAAGTTAAATAAAGAACCACTTAGCCTTACTGAGGTCATGGATGCTGAGTGCTCAGCCAGGTTTATTCACTAAGTTCTTCTACTTCCTGCTCTCAATGGGACTGATTACAATTATATATGACCACATAGCATAACTCTTCAGACTCTTGGGGAAAATGTCAAAATTGTGAATGTTAAATTCTGAAATGTCAAGGGCCAACTATAGACATACAAAACCAACTAAGGACTAAAAGGATAAAAATGAAAACAAAATAAATGCTGTTTGACATAAAGTTGAGGAGAATATATAATGTCTCCGTCCCCCCTAAAATCAGCCCAGAGGATTGGCATTCGCCCTCCTGAAGGATTATCTGTCTATATGAGCGAGCGCCAGCCTGAAAAACTACACAGGGTAACATAAAACAAAATAAAACAAAACCTGCTCATGTGAAGGGAAAAGAAGACTCCACAAAATGGCTGCGCCTTCCCCGGTACATCCTTCAGCTCCCCAAACAGCTTTCCCATCCTTGACCTTCTCTTTAGAAACCCCTCCTTAAGCAGTTACACACAGCTCTGCAAATGTTAGAGTGACATTTGGACTGGGCTTGCGTGATCAGTTCGCCCTCGTGTCTGTGCTCCCCGGGGACCTGCCAAGCTTCAGAGCAGCGGTATTAGCCTCACCCCCCAGAGCTAGCAATAACATTTACCAGCTACAGTTCTCTCCATCTTCAAATATTTCCTCTGCCCCACGAGAAGGTGATCCAGCCCCTCCATAGACTGGGGCCTAAAGAGAGTGGTTGAGAGGGAGGTGACCCCTCCTTTAAGAACTTTTAACATTTACCTTTCATTAAAGATTGTACTTGTGTTTTAATTGGGCTTCCCTCCTAGGATTCTGATATGTTTGGAAAAAATTAATTACTTACTGAAATTGCATACCTGTTAGGGGAGGGGCACACCTTTGATTTTTCTCATGTCATGGGAACTTTGAAAAAAAACTGGCTCTGGTTGGTGAGGAATGGCATCTGAGTACTCCCTGAAATCCATAAAAATCCAGAGTTGGCAAGGAAACTATACAATTATTAATTATTTATAACTTAGAAAACAATTTTGGAGCCCTGTATGCTTAATATACGTCTAGGACTGGGCTAGTCAAGACTTAAAGAAGTCAAAATGACCTCTTTTGTGTTTTGTATCTCCAGTGCCTGAATGGATGGATGAATGAACTGATGAGGAATGAATTCAGTATCCTCCCAACAGTCTAATGAGTTATGTGCTAATCAGCCTTATTTTATTAATGAGGAAACTGAAGCTCAGAGCGATTAACTTGTTAATCTTTGTTAATCTTTGCAACTTGTCCAGTTGCAAAGCTAGCTCCTGTCAGGCCTTGTATACAGCCTGAAAGCATAATTGCTCTACTATAATCTGTACTTATAGAGGCACATGTGTGTCAGAAATGTGATGATAAGCATTAGCAGGGAAGTTAAAAGTGAATAAGAACACAATAGAATTCTAATTAACAAATGTGGAAGGAAAGAGGGCAAGAGGGAATCACCATTAGGCAAATACTGCAGTAAAAAATGTTGCAGATACGATCCACTGATGGATGTTAAAATTAGTGGGTGAAAGTTTGAGGAGAATCAGAATTTGCGTAGGCTCAAAGTATCTTCCACAAGATGTTTATCAAGTACAAAGGAAAAGACAGGTATTTAACTTTTTTGCTTAAAAGACCTGGGAGATACCAACTTAAGTAATCAAGAAAACATCACTAGTAAAAAGACATGTCAACATCATGAACCCCTTGATATAATGCACTGAGAAGGACACAGTGTCATTTTCATGGTATTCTTGCCTAAAATGCATAACCTCACTCCAGTCATGAACAAACATTGGAAAAACTCAAATTGAAAATATTAAAATATCTATCTGACCAGTACTCTCTCTTTTTTTTTTTTTTTTTTTTTTTTTTTTGGGGAC